>NC_068386.1:13471778-13826778 GCF_023724105.1 Carassius gibelio | reverse complement strand
CAGGCAAGAGTAGAGGATGTGGCCCGTGACTTTCATACTGAAAGATTAATAGAGCCTCATTGTTACGGTTTCAAATCTCTTGCACACATTTGTCGCATTCATCTAGTTCACACGGGCCTTCTGGAAGCATGCTCGACAACTGTCTCCTTGTCTAATAGGATACAATCACTGCTCTACCACAGACCGCACGTACATATCTGGATCCACTGATATTAAATATTATGTCCGAATACCAAATTAGCCAAATAATTATATTCATGTTAATGCTGATAACCAATAAATGAACGATATCAAAATTCTATGCTCAAACACACACACACAAAAAGATTAAAATAGTGTTTGTTAACTGAAATAAAGCTGAAATTAAAAACAAATATTACATGAAAAGTTTCAATGTAAAGGGAAAAAAGTAAAATACTAGAATTACTAAATAAAATAAAGCTAAATAGAAATATATAAAAATTTAAATAATTAGAAAAGTGCATAATTACTAAAACCTAAACAAAAACTAAAATTAAAAACTGTAATAGTAATGATACTAACACTAAACGCTGAATCGGTTGCCTAAATGAAAGAAAAAGTCAATATAAGCATCATAACTTTAGATACAGTATGAAGATGGTCATTCATTCTGCAATTTGCTATAGATTTCATTTAATTAAATTATTAGTGTTTTGTTTTTAGATTTAAAATGAATTTCAAGTCAGCGTGAGACAACAAAGGCAATCTAAAAATGTACAAAAAAGTGAAATATCAAATATCATCCAATACTTTAAATTATTTCTTTATTTATTTTAAATAAACAATTAATTGTGCAACGTATCAAATATTCAACAACCTTTTTTGGAAGAAGCATATTCCACTTGGCTCATAAATCAAAGTCTGAATGTGTATGACACTTTTAGGCAAGTTATTTCGAGCTAGTTTACTGGCACAGAATGACCACTTCAGCTTTGAGCAACCAAATTAAACCATTAGATATTAACCAATAAGATATTAACCCTCGATTTTTACCTCCAACTGGGGCAAATTCACTGAGGGTGAACTTTGCTTCTTTATATCTTCTGCTCTCTTCTCTCTCAATTCCTTCTTTCTCGTCTAAATGGTCCCCAGGGAGAAGAAGTCCAATACAAGCTTCAATTGATTGAAGGTGACTGAATTTAAAGATTCTGCTTCTGAAGGGAAACACACACAACTTGACTGCTGCCTTAGGGAGTGTGACTGAGCTGGGTTCAAACTTTAGTGAAGGCACTAAATACAGACCCTCGGGACTGTGCAAGAACCAAAAGCGCCAAAAAAAAAGTTTCAATCCTGGTTTAATCAGGAAAAGCCTATAGTCAATTTTCAATGACAGCCTTTATTTATTAAAGGAACAATCACCCTGGAGCAACTGAGGGTTAAAGGCCTCACTCAAGACCATAATAATGATCGGTGTTGATCATGGATCACTGCAAATCTCATTGAGCCAGACTTTGGCATTAAATCTGTTGTCTGACCAAAATGGACAGAGGCTAGATCGCCCTGCAGGGTTTTGATTGAACCCACAATCTTACGGCTACCAGCCCTAATGTTTACAGTCTACATGTGTAGTTTTGCATCTTTAAATAGATTGGAATCAAACCCCTGACGCTTCACAGGTTAATCTACAAGAACACCGTCAGAAAGTGTGCTTAGCCTACACGCATTTTAAAAATTTCCATTTAAATAGGGACGAAAAACAATCATTTATCTTTTTAAAAGCTTTAGTCTGATTGAAATCATACCCCTTTTATTGTTGTAAACTGACTAATAGACCCAGATAATATTAATTCATTCAACATCTATACACAATAATTGGATTACAATTGGCCTTGGTGAGAAACAGTGTTGTGTTTCACCCTTCAAATATTCGATTATGCATCATATCATGACTGATGAAGCCCGTAGCTCATCTACACAAACATCTGCAGTGGCTCAATTATAGCAGTGCCTTTAAACATATTTAATGTCACCAAACTCTGCTTTGCTGGGAAATCTTTTAAGGGATCCATTTATTTGACTTTTGCAATGTTCCTTTCCTCTTGCAAATGCTCATTAGATGTCCACTGTTGCTCAACAAATATAGATTTTTGTGCTGAATTTAAGAGGTTGACTCAGCCCCGGAAACGATAATGGAATGAGTATAACCTTATTAGTTAAGTGGCAAAAATTGCATAATGATTGATAAAGCCCATTTCCCAATTTGGGAAACTATTTTCATGCATTATTTAGTGCCGATATTTCTTTCTCATTTTTCTGAACATTAATTTTGCGGTGCGGTGGCAATTTTGATAACAGAAAAGGCAATGGTAAGGCATACAAAATCAGGAGCTTAAAGACAGTTTGGTTGTTCCCTGCACGATCAGACCACACTGACTTTATCCCCTCACCGTTCAGACAAAGCAGAAGAGTGAAAGACCGGCTCAAGATCTCAACTCTTCCCAGTGGAGATTCGGCTCAGAGCACCAATTAACGGGCCAATCCTCCTGAACTATCAGCCCCAATGATCTGCACTGCTGGCCATCAGGATTTATCTCCCTACAAGCACACAGCAGCAATACACTTTAGAGCTACGGCACAGCCAGAGAAAGAGCGTGTGACGGATGAACAACCCAAGTGAAAAACGGAATCAGAGAAAAGGAGAAGGCAATGGAGGATGATGAGAGGAAAGAGGGGGAAACGTTAAGAGAGGTGGTCGTTGAGTCTGAAAGAGAAGTTGTGAGACGTACTGTACAGTAGCTAGTAGATTGATCTCCTCATCAACACAGTCAGAGACAGTGGAACAGGGAGGAGATGGACTACTTAGAAAGAGTTGAAAAGGATAAAAAACATGGAGGCTGTCAGAAAGAAATCCAGTCATTCTGTTAAAAGTAGTTGTCAAGTGATTTTTTTTTTTTTTAACGGCCAAAGCTGAAATCTTAGAGAGCATTGTCCTGAAATATATATATGTATCGTTTTTTTGTGACCTGAAAAAAAAAATGCATTTCACTATTATAATCAGATTTTACTGCTAATTCAAAATTATTCATTCAAGTAGATAGGAGATGATTACCTGCACAGAAAACAGCTGCCCGAGGGCATTGCAAAGATGTCAGGAGTGAAATGACTTGCTTTCAAGGGAACTCAGTGTTGCTGACTACATATTAATGAACTGGTTATGCGGGTGACACCAGTTTTGAGTTCATTGTTTTCCAATCATATCCCCTCTCTACTCCCTTATCATCTCCAGTCCTTCCTCTACTTTCCTATCAATAAAAGCAGCAAAAGCCTGAAAGTAACAGCAAGGCAGAAGCAACAGAGAGAGAGAGAGAGAGAAAACCGAGCACTCGCATGTGAAGAGAACAGAAAGGTCGGATGACTGTAGTTTGATTGCTAATCCCACAGTGCTATGAAGCAAAACAGTCTTGCACTCGCCTTGCAACCCGCAGTGGTTCTTGACATGTGGTTTAATTGTAGATCATGACGGATGGTTCTCTGTTTAAGGGAGAAAATGCGCTACAGTAGCCACGGCTTCTTCAGCCTGAGGGCATCTGAACGCACTTCACTATCAGCGCCTCGGAGAAAAAAGAAATGCAATTTCACCTAGCCTTGATCCACTACTACTCATGTGTGTGTTCTGTGATGTTGTTAAGCGATTAGCTGAGGAAACAGGGAGGCCGGGTGAAAAGCACTCTCTGATATCTATGTGGGAGTCTGTGGTTAGCCTCAGAGTCATTTGGGATCATTAAGGTGCAGACACCTTATTTAAATGCAAAGCTGCCTGAGTTAAAGTCTACTCTCTCTCTCTCCCATGCCTAAAGATTCATCTGCTGGGAAATTGCAGTAAGAGTAAATCCTGTCCAGACTAATTTCTCACCCTTTTCAACACTGATATTGTCAAGTGTGAAGTATGCCATGAAGGTCTTATTCATTTGGACATTTTTCTGAATCACAAATCCTACATACTGTACAAAAGAGATAAAAAATAAAAGACCACTGGTAAAAATGTAACCGAATTACTTAATATTTGTTTGTATGCTACCGTTAAAATTTTTAGGGATCTTTAATAATAAAACTATTATATAATATTCAAAAAGAATGCATTAAATTTATCAAAAGTGACAGTAAAGACATTAAAAAGATAAAAAATAAAAAAGAATCACACTCAAATAAATGCTATTCTTCTGCACTTTCTATTAATTATTTCCATTCTATTAATTCTTTCTATTTTGTTTCATGGAGTGATTTCCATAAAAAAAAGAAAAATAAGCAGTATAACCATTTTCAAAACTAATGAGAAATGCTTTAATCTCGGCATATTAGAATGATTTCTGAAGGACCACGTTACAATGATGCTTTGCCATCACAGGAACAAATTACTTTTTTCAATATTTCACAGAATTTCTATTTTTACTTTTGTAATTTTAATCAAATAAATGCAGCCTGGCTGAGCATAAGAGAGTTCGTTCAAAAACATCAAAAATCGTACTGATCCCAACTTTACTAAAGTTTGAAAAGAAGCGTATTTTACAAAAGGACAACCATTCAAATACTAAATATTTAACATTTAGTAAATATTTAGTACTTGTGTCAGAAATTGCATTAATTTGATTATTGACCTAGAAATGTCTTAAATATTAAATAAACTATAGTATTTTTCTACCTAAACAGATTCTGTTATCATTAACTCATCCTCATGCCATTCCAGAACTGCACAACTTTATTTCCACAGTGTAACACAAAAAGACATGTTAAAGAATGTTAGCAACCAAACAGTGTTGAAAAAATCTTTTATGTTGCACAGAAGAAAGGTTGTGAATGACATAAGGATGAATAAATGATGACAGAAGTTTCATTTTGGGGTGAACTATTCCAACTTATTTACGAGTTTAAATGCAATAGATCCCAGATTCTCAAAGTGGCCACAGATTTTGTTATTTTCTGTGACATTACCTTTAAAGCTGTAGCTTGGGAACCTTTCAGAACCAGTTTATATTCAAAAGATGGGCATGTTTAATTAACAGCTTTCAAGGTCCACTATGCTGTCTGTGAGGATTGGAAAAAGGTGAAATGTTCGCGCAGAGCAGCCAAGATCACTCCAAAAAGCACCTAGGGTTTCACAACACAAGCTGATTATTTTTAAGATAAGTATTCACTCAATGGGGTAATCATCCTGAAGGTGGAATGACTTTGGTTAATTAGACCCCATCAATACTGAGAGAAATCTGAAGTCTAAAAGCATTCTGATCTTCAGTCAGTCACCTGCAAGTCCTGAAATGTTTTTAAAGACCTCCAAATGGAGAGAGAAAAAAAACAGTTCTCTCCCTCTGTCAGGCCTCAGGCTGAACATGTGTGGTTGCACCCATGGCCAAATCATACACGTCTGAACATGTGAGGTGGCCGTCCCACTACACCAGCCTCTGATAAAACACCCAATCCTACCAAACATTTCACTCACTTGCATCATGAAAGAGTCCTTGACAACAGAAGGAGGAAGATGAGAAACTAATGTCACCATCTCTTCACTGCTAACTTTCACATTCTATCTCTCATTCTTCTCTTCAGTCAGTGAAGGAGGCGGTAACCTGGGGACTTTCTGTGTCAGACTAAAAGCAAAAGTGGTCTCAGAATGAACCAATCACCGGGCCAAAAATATATGACTTTCATTTTTCCCCAATTTCACAGGACTTTCCGCGGCCTGCTACACAGGAAACACTTGTACCGCTATGAGCTGTCACACTCTTTGATAACCACATCTCCTAGGTCATGGCTATTTCTCCAGCCAAGACTTTAAAGGGATGAGGAGAATGAAAATGAATCTGAACCAGAAAAGGGTCTGGAATGATGCCATTAAGGCAAAAGAGTGGTAGAGAGATTGAGAAAGCACGAGTCAAAAGAGGGGGCAGAAAAGTCTTTCAAAGTGAAAGTGGAAGTAAAAGCCTGCATGCAAGTGATTGATATCACACACTGTTTCACCTTTCATTCTTATATTAGACACCAGGCCCGGTTCTTGATGTCTTTAGAAGGGTGGGCTGGCAGATATCCTGGGTGGGCATTTTTTTGTCATCATATCATCATATAGTCTAGAAGATATTTCTACTGTAGATATCGCTATTTCACCTATATTATATTATGTACACTGAAAAAAAAAGCTTTCATGGGCAGCCTAGAATATCATGCACATTCACAGCTAAATAAACGTTTGTTTCTTTACTGAGAAGTAGTCTGAAAGTTTATTGAACTCAAGAGCTTTTACATAGAATGAGACTGATATTATAAAGCTGTCAGTTACAGAGAGAACAAGAAAATACAATGGGAGCAGAAATGCTGTCCTCTTGGATGAGAGGAAAAAGTAAATAAATCAGAATTATTAACAGGCCTGAAAATACAATGCACTACTATAGTGTGTACAGTAGGTGTGTGAGACAGTCTATCTAAACCACATTCAGGTGAAAGTTTGCTGAAAACGTAACAGTCGAAAAGTTATCAGTCATATTCCTCATCCCAAATGTCAAACTAGCGTCCCTCCTATGAGTCCAAATGGAACACGCTATAGCAACCTTAAAATATTGACTTGAAGTACTGAGAGTTAATGTTAATGTTTAGTTAATATTTCAATAATGTAACAATACATCCCTGTTCCCAGTGCTCAGATGTTGGTCAATGGTCACACGGCCTGCAGGCAAACAAATAAACATCTTTTTAGTAGAGTTTTATAACCCCAGTTTTTATGCATGTTTTTTACTTATTTATTTTTTCTTGCTATTTTACACATTATCTCCATAGTTACTAAATATAGTAAAAAATAAAATAAAATAAAATAAAAAACTTTCTGCATTTTTCTCATATATATTCTAGGTATGAGGCACATAAAGAAAATAGCATGCAATTAAACTTCAGCATTTTTTCTTCTTCTTTTTCTTCTTCTTCTCTATATATTTATTTTTTATTGTGGTTACGAAAAGCCCTGAAGGTCAAATTAATTATTTCTCTTCTGTGTGTAATAACCCTGGATCAATTTTTGTATATTTGTTTTGTATATATTTTTTTTTTTTTTTTTTTTTTTTTTATCAACATTCCCTATTTTTCTGCCCTATGTTCCTGTGGAAATGTGGAATTCACAGACACTACATAACAAGTGTACCAAGTCGAAAAAAACTACTAACATCATCCTCACTGTATCAGTATCTATAACATACACACTTTGCAAAAAGATCAATAAGGATCAACTTCCAATTCACACGCTCCTCACATCACCAGCTTGATCACCACTCCACATTTCTTCTGAAAATAGGTCGCTAATTAATTCTGTATTTCAGTTCTTTTTTTAAATCCCAGATTGCCACTGTGTATCTCAGCAACACCTCATCAGACTTGGAAACAAACTCTGAATGTGAATCAGTATCAGATGACAAACAAGCTACACTCAACACACACTATTTCTGTTTTATTATGACATATATCTCTAGAGCATCACAATATTATTATGCATGAGCATTTTGGTACTGAATAAACATATTCCTGCATAGTGAGCGAGAAAGTGTGCCCATCAGTATTCAAAGAGTGCTTCCTGTGCTGACATGTATGCATTTCCCACTCAGAGACACAACAACGAAAGGTCAAAGGATGTCTTGCATTTGACGTTCAGCACACAGGTTCAGATTTAGTAAGCACCTGTGTGTGTGTGTGTGTGTGTGTGTGTGTGTGTGTGTGTGTGTGTGTGTGTGTGTGTGTGTGTGTGTGTGTGTGTGTGTGTGTGTGTGTGTGTGTGTGTGTGTGTTTGTGTGTGTGTGATAGAGAGACAAGGAGAAGTGAAAAGAGAGAGATAGAGGGAGACAGGAAGACAGACCCAGGAAAGGTCGGCATTGTTTCATTCCCATGAGGAAAAGAAGTGGCCATCAACTTGCTTTTCAAATTCTAATCAGTCTTTTCTCTCTCTCTCTTCCTGTCTGCTGCTTCTCGCTCATCAACGACATCGTCAACATGATCATAATAATCAGATCTCTCATCTGAGAGCTCCATAACACCTGCTGTTCCCTCTATAACCATTCACCTCCCACCTCCTCGCTCAGGCTCTCTTACTCCTCACTGTAAAATCATTAAACCCAATGCAGAATCATTAAAGGGGTCATATGATGTGTTTTCAATTTTCCCTTTCTGTTTGGAGAAAGATCTGTAAAGTTGCAAAGACTGAAGTCTCAAAATCAAAGAGATATTGTTTATAAAAATTAAGACTCATCCATACCCCCCTAAAACAGCTCGTTCTAAGATCTTACATCTCTACGTCACTATGTAGGAAGATTTGCATAATGCCGCCCAAATGTTCATGCAAGGAAAGAAGGCGTAACTTTTATTTTCTCTGTTGCCGCTGCTGCCGTGTTGTGGAGTCGCTATGT
The DNA here is from genome assembly GCF_023724105.1 of Carassius gibelio. Lineage (NCBI taxonomy): Eukaryota > Metazoa > Chordata > Actinopteri > Cypriniformes > Cyprinidae > Carassius > Carassius gibelio. Next base: position 13,818,385 of record NC_068386.1, on the reverse strand, counting down.
GTGTTTCGTGGTGAAAGTGAAAACTACTTGTTTGGTCATCAGTGGTTAAGTTGTATTTCAACACTGTTCCATAACAGTCCAACCCAAATATTCAGATGTGTACTTCGCATTTTATGGAGGATGAGGACTGATTCCTGAACCACCTGCAATGCGTGTGGCACAACGGCAGTTTCTATAAAGTTGGGCAGTTCAAACGTTGCAAGGACAGTCTGGTGCTTCTGACTCACAGCCTGTAAGTACATTATTTATATATAAATAATTTGCCAATGATGATTCAAAAGCGAGTTTTGCGCAGTGTAGAGTAGGCTTGTTTGTTGTTTCTCATATCACAAATGCAAACATGGTTTTGTTTACACAGTGCGCGATATGCAATGCAATGTGTAAAAATATAGTATAAGCCATTATAATCAGTAATTATGTCGTAACTGGATCTAACAAATGCCTCTTTTGTCAATAATGTGTATTATATGGAAAATAATGTGTTTTTTTTACTTTAAACCACATAAACACATTGCATTACACCAAATAACATTCTTTTTAGCAGCATCATAAAAGAGAAAAAGAGCAGGAATTTGTGTTCAGGCCCTAAAAACTTCACGCTGATTTTGGAGGGAAATCTGTGCAATGGGTTTAAATAAATAATAATAATAAATGTAAGATGTTGACCTCGGTAATGTAGATTAGATTTGCAAGTAAACAAAGATGCAAATGTATATGAATTCATAAACAGGCAATAAACAGGAATGAACATTAAGTTTCAACAAAGAATATTTTGTGGTGACGACTGGGAGCAGAATCTGTACGAATCACTCAGAATGAACCACAAACCGATTCAAACCATTTGTCTAACTCTCTTTTCAAACTAGTGATTAGTTCGCGAACTGGGCATTGCTAGTTCTGATTCTAAACAGATGACAGAAAATTCAGATAATGTACATTTGTGTGCTAAAATAGTTTCTCAGGAATGTTTCTCATGCTTTTTAGCCTAATGCTAAAAAGTATTTGTCAGTTAACCTTCACTGAACTTGTGACAGGACATTTGTTCGGCACATAGTGAAATTGATTTCGTTAATCAGCGACCCATGAATGATTTTACTTTAAAATGTTTGCCCTGACCATGCAGCTTTTGTTATAAAGAATTATTATTAGTTTTTTATAATCTCTCGCCTTCCTTCAGAATTACCTGTAATACTGATATTACCACTTGGATTACATCTCATTAATCTACTCCTCTGTCTCCCCGCTCTCTCTCTCTCTTTGTTCTTTCTTTCTTTATATATATATATATATTCCCTCTTACCTCTTCATTTTCTCACAAACCCCTGACTTTATATCTAAATTATCTTTTTTATTTCCTCAGCCACCCCATTTTTTTTTTTTTTTTTGTTGAAAAGTACTCCTCCGACACTCGTTCCCTCTGGGTGTCTCCTTCATTTGCTCTTTCCCACTTCTTTTTCTCTCTATCTGTAATTACTCCTCAGTCAGGAGACATTTTAATATATGGCAAAGTAGCTCTCCTCTGCTCACAGCTTAGTCATTTTTCATTTTTAACTTTCCCTCTCTTTTCTCAGTTTCCCTCATCCTAAATCTCCCTCTCCTCGTCTGATCTTCTACTCATGTTTTTCAATCTCCTAAATCTGTTTATCCTGTCTCCTCATATACGGCATAATCCATCGCATAGTCCTAAACATACACACAGAACTGGGATAAACCATTTCCGCTGCTCATACAGACGCTCTTCATTTAAACAAACCACTTTTTGCACACAGTATTTCAGCACATCCTCCATTTATCAAGGAGACCTCAATCCCCTGATGCACTAGCTGGCAGAAAGTGCTCAAACACACACACACCCAAAAACGCTCTTCCAGAGAGATGCACATCTGTGTTCCTCTCTCTGTAACTTTTGCATCCCCTCCAGAGGAACATGATTGCCAACGCCTGGGCTGGAACACAGCATGTGCATTTGTGTATGTGGGTCTCTTTAACACCACGAGGCAGTGGGAATGGAGAGCTAAGCTCTAATGGTGATAGATTCTCAGCATAACGGATGTGGCTCCACTTCAGATAAAGTGGGTCATGTCTGAGGAGCTGCGATGAATTTGCACAGTGCCAAATCCAAATGCATTAGCCTCTCTCTGTTTTACTTAACGAAGACGTTGGAGAAAGCGCCGGGGTGTGTGTGATTGTACAGCACTTCAACCATTTGAAGTGCACATGTAGAAGTGCCAACGAGTAAGTATTTGCTTTAGGGTTGCGTGTAACTCAGACGGGAACAGGAAGTGCTGATGACTCACTCTCATAGAGTAATACAGAGAGTCTGCTGATGTATTTTGGACTATTTTTCAGGTTGTCTCGTTAAAGCATCTTCTTTCCTCTGACATCATCTTTTTTAGCCTTTCCTTGATTAGACAGGACAGTGAAAAAAGGGGGAATGAGATTGGGGAATGATGGACTCTGGACTCAAACGTTATTCCTCCGCAGATGCCAAAAAAGCATCTGGAGACTTAAGTCACCCTTAAAAGTATGAATTGCATTGCATTCAATTCAAAATGTCAATTTGTGTGTCACATGCAAACTTCAGGACTAAACTTTACTTGGGCTCATTTGCAGGGACTTTTATACACCTGGTGATCAAGGTGATTTTTAATGTATGTATAAAGTCAGTTAACCTAAAAGTGTTACCACAGGTGTAGTTCAGTATGATGAACATGTTACATTAACATATGCAATCCTTAAAGACCATAACACACCAAACTGACATCAAAGAACTAGTGACAATGAAAGCCGACTGTGTTGTCGCCTCGCGTTATCTGTGGCTGGGCCAAAAAGTTGTGCTTGAACACACGGCAAGAAAGATTACAGCTGAAGGCCAACTAGCACATATGTTCTGAACCTTAGTACAATATGACTGAAGCGCTGTTCTTTTAATTGTGCATGAGCGGCACGCAAATCATCATATACTCTGCGAGCCATTCCTATCACAAAACTGATGGTAAAATGTGCAATGAATTCTATTAAGAAAATGGCACTTTAAAATGCTATGGAAAAAGTCGAAACATTATCTAAAAAAAGGCACATAAAAGAGTGATGAAAAGAGGAGAAAACATAATCTTGCACCAGCACTAACACAGATTAAACTACTTATGACCACCTTTGCTAGAATCTATCACATATATTGTAGGCTTATTTATTGTAAAAAAAAATGTTGTCTAACTTCTTGTAAAATTTATAATAGAAAATCTGTTAAAGGAATAGATTTTTCCCATTAGATTTATATTACCACTGTGGCATTTTGTAGCTATCGATTCTACACGTGTAGGATGTTGTTTTTCATAACAAATGCTATTTAGATTGATTCAAAAATCTTAATTGGTCGTGCAATTATTAATAGAAAAGCCTTATCATAAATTGCCTAGAAAGTTCAGAAAAATGGCACATTTTCATAAGAGCAAGTGCAAGTCAGAATCAAGAGCCATGTGTAAAATGGATTTAATGATGAGTGGTCGGAAAACCTGGACTCACATATTCCAAGAGATGGGACAGATTAAATCTTAAGAGCCTGATGAACTGATAAAGAGTAAGAAATAATATCAATATCAATATAAGGAAATGTTAAGTTAGACTGACTTCCCCTATGGCATGTTGAATTAGAACATTGTGTCAAACTATAGCATATAAGTGCTTGAATAATATAAAATACATTATATATCCTACAAGTAATTGTTAACTAGGCCATGGCTTTATTGCAGTTATGTTATCAACCAACTTTGCATGTGTGGATAATACAATCCCAAATTTGGGACGTTTTGTAGAATCCAATAAAAAGCAACAAATTAAAGATTTCCCAAGTTTTCACTGACTAGCAGAAATGTATTTTTTAAATATGAAGACATTTTGATTTTGATGGCTGCAACGCACTCCAAAAAAGTTGGGAAAGAGGCATGTTTAACAATGTGTCGCATCAACTTTCCTTTTAATTACAATGTTTCATTTTTTAGGAATTGAGGATACTAATGTTAAAGTTTTTCCAGCAACATTTTTGTCTAGTCTCACTCGATACACGACTTCAGCTGCTGCAGCAGACTGTGGTAAATGACAGTAGTTTTCTGAAGTACTCCTGAGCCCATGTGGCTATATTCAACACAGTTTCTTATGCTCTGCCATCTGAGGGTTCAAAGGTCAAGCACATTCAGCTGAGATTTCCTGCCTTGCCCTACACAGACTGAGATTTCTCTGGATTCCCCAAATCTTTTCACAATATTATGTATAGTACTTGGTGAAAGACCTTATTTCTTTGCAAGTTTGCATTGAGAAATGTGATTTTTTTAAATTTGTTTGACACTTTTTTACGAAATTTGGCATAAAATGATGAGCTTTGCTTGCAAAGACTGAGATGCTCCTTTTACATCCAAACATGACACCCTTGCCTATTACTTACTGTGAACTGTTTCAAAACAGTTTAATTTAGATATTCTATAACCGTTTCACTTTTATTTTGCCTCTGACCCAACTTTTTTGGAGTGTGTTGCAAGAATCAAAATCTGTTAATATTTACAAAATACATTTATGTTGGTCAGTGAAAACTTTGGCAATCTTTTCTTTGTACTTTTGTACCCCAGCCCCACACCCTCAATGTTTAAACCAAAACCTGACAACAGCAACTGAGCTCTGACCTTCTGTTTTCATACTAACAGAAGTGTTAACATTTATGCATTTGGCAGACATTATTTTGGCAGACACTTTCATCCAAAGCGACTTAAATTGCATTCAACATTCAGTTTTTGCTTTCTCTGGGAATAAAACCCATGGCCTTGGAAAGGAAATGATGCAAAGCTGATAAGAAAAAATGACATTGTGCTTTAACTTATATTACCCACATTGGCATGTAATTATATAATATTTATATAAAATATAAAATTTAAAAGTAACTTTTTACACTACTCGAAGAAAAGAAAAATACATCTGGGGGCAGTTGCATAACCACTACGTTAAGACTTAACTAGTTTGGCCAACTTCCAACTAGTTTCAAAAGTAACTTTCAAAAGTTACGACCAGTCTTCACGAAAAAAAAAATGAGATGACTAACTCTTTATGACTAGTCTAAGCAGTATATGCAAGCAGCCACTGATCTGAGCACCAGCTGACCTACAAAATTACTTTCATTTAATTCCGGTAGTGATGAAATGGATAAAAGCAAACAAGCATGCGCTTGTCTGAAGAGGAACACTGGTTTTGTTTTTTAGATGAAATCACAGGATTTAGAACCTATGTTTTTGTTTATTTTTAGCCAATAATATGCTTCAGACATAATCTGTTTTATATTTTTGTACCTTTTATTTTTAATTGTAATTTAATGTTAAATCAGTTTCATGTTTATATGTCAGTTTCGGTGTATTAAAGATAAGAACGCTCTACTGAACCCAATGTCTAGATCAATACATATTGACGTACATAAGGATATGCCTGCTTGCAGTGGTTTTGAAAATGTTATCTGAACAGCATCTTTATTAATAACATCAGAATCCTGCTACTTATCAGTTTAAACAACAGTCAGTACGAACAAATTAATATTCGAATGCAAAGCCTTCACCATTTCAGGATAGCAACTCAAATTTGTTTAAAGCTCGGTGTGTCCAAGAAGCTGATCTTCTTAAACATCTTGATCAATACAGCACACCATCCCAAAATGTATAATAGAGAAGATAAAAAGTACATTTGCTCTGTGGATAGCGATTAAGCGATTAATTCTTATATTGACGTCCGGGGCATTGAGAAGTGTTGGCCTTTACATTCAGCCTCCTTCCTCCCCTCGCTTTGTCTCCTATCTATCACAAAAAAACAACATTGTTGAGAATCTGAATCCATGCGGGGCAATTATGGCCTAAACACCAAAGCCTGTGTTGCTGGAGCTGTTTGTGTAATCATAGTAATTTTACCAAGAGCTACTAATAATGGTTTTCAAGGCCTGTCCATAGCCTGCTTTTAATTACCTTGCAAGCTTCTGCATTGATTCTTTTCCTTCATCTTTCCTGCTGCCCCCCACCCCGCCGCCTCCTATCTTCATCTCACTCGTTTATTAATATCGTAAAGCAATAACAACTGTGTCACAACCCAGATTTCAGGAGTATAATCAACGGGATTAATTCAGAAGACGTGTGTTTCCGCCTGCTTTCACGGCTTTTCTTTTGGACCCTCATTCTCATGCACACGCATGATCTTCTTTTTGTTTTTCGTTTTCAGCCAACTCTCATCTGAAAGGGGGTTGTGAAGTACAAAATTAAGTGATTTAGCCCCTAGACAGGGAGAGAGAGGGATGCAGGGTCTACTTGAGAAGAAACAAATGACGGTGAGCAGAGGTGGATGTTGGGACTTGGGGGTCGGGGTTGTTGAGTTAAAGATGGAGGGATGAAAAAAGGAGTGGGAGTGGGAGTGAGAGTGAAGGACAAAATGCCCCTCTGGCTGCTGTTAAACCTGCCAACACAGCCAAGACTTACCATAGCCCATAGTGTGACAGCATGAAAGTGTGTGTGTGTGTGTGTGTGTGTGTGCGCGCGCCTACAGCATGTGGGCCGTGGGAGTGTGTGATGTTCTTAAACTTCAGGCCTCTTGGACTTTATGAGCATCACATACCACATTAGGCAGCATGGGAGTTTGAGTATGTGTGTGTTTGTATGATCGCTAGCTGATTTAAACTAGCAGATGACTCCATAAAACTTTATAAAACATAAAAGAGTCAAATCCACCATCTGTATTCGTTCACAAGACCCCTGTGAGCTAGTGAAGACATGTAAAATGTAACTCGGGGTTAGCTTATAGGTCGCTTCATCCACTCCTGTCCGGAAATTTTGAGCGTGTGCCAGCTAGTCCAAGCCTGCTCAGAGTGTCTGAGTAAGAGTGTGTGAGCGCATCTGAATGCGTATGTGTGTCATTGTCCCCCGCTGCAGCTGTATAGTTGGCAAAAAGTCTGGATGGTACTGCTCGGTTGGGATATTTCATGAGTGAATGAGGGCTCAGCTAGCCCTTTTATTTCCAGACTGCAGCCGGTTTCACTGGAGGACTGTTGTTTTTATAGCTCTTTTTATCCTCTCGTAGAAAGCCTTGTGACATATAGGCAGTACAAATGAACTAAAACATTTTTGGGGGCTTTTTTGAGCAGGACTTGACTGAACTGCTGAAAAATGCATAAAGAAATCTGTTAAGGTAATGCCTTCAGGAAAATTCGAGTCAAACTGCAGCTCCAAATCATTCCTTGGCAAGATGCAAATAATTGTAATATATTCATCCCATGGTGCTCCGTGTCCAGAGCAATGGCAGTTGTGTAAGAGTGTTTCTTCAGCTATGAGATCTTTTAGCCCTGTGGACTTTTAGAAAGTAATCAGTCTTAAAAGTAACTTTTTATACTTTGACTAGTTTATTTAATTTTTGATAAAACTACTAACAATCTCCAACCACAGGGATATTCTGTCATATTTTCTGAAAGTAATGAAAATTTCCACCACATCCCAAATGATGTATTGTGTTTAATAATGTTCTGTTGAAGGTGCTGGAAATCCATTTTTGGAGTAAAAAAAGAAAAAAAATTATAGCTACCATTTTATGCATCCTAAATACGCACAACTAAATTATATTTCACACTTATTCAATAATTTGACAAAATGACAGCTTGTCTGAAAAAAATCACATTAAAATTGATATTTGCTGAGCCCCCCTTCTCCTTTTTTCTTTCTTTCTCAATCATATTCATTGACACTTAAATGAGTTAAAATAAATGTTATAAATAAATGTTATTATTAAATCTAGCTTTAAACAACCATTTTAATGTAAACTTTATATAACAACAAAAAAAAATAATTTGTTAACATTTGTTAAAACTATATAGTTAAGAATTTAGATTTTTCTGAAACTTTTACTATATGTATATTTCTCAGAGTGCATAAGCTTGTGTGTGTGTGTGTGTGTGTGTGTGTGTGTGTGTGTGTGTGTGTGTGTGTGTGTGTGTGTGTGTGTGTGTGTGTGAGCGCACACATATGCAAGTGACCAGGCCATGCAGAGAAATGCATTCTGCATAATAATGACACAAGCACAATACTGTGTGTGTGAGAAAGAGCTGCACTTTTCTGAGCCAATGACTGCTAATGTCCCCAAGTGAATATTATACACACACATCCATACAGACCCAGTCAATCCGCCTCTATTCCCTTATTTGCACATAAACCTTACGCTATATTGCTTGGCAGAGAGACATAAAGGGCAATATATAATGGATAAAGAGATAAACTGGGCTTGAGAGAAAAGAAGGAAACTGATGGAAAAGAGAAGGAAAAAGAATTGGAGCGAGTGAGACACGTCCATTTTACATTCCTCATCATGACAATACTGCAGAGAGATGAGATGAAATTAAAAATTGATGTGAGTAAATAGTTTTAAACGTCCCAAAAACTGAGCAATGACTTGAGATTCAGAGACAGCAACAGACAACTAGAAGAAGAGTAGAGAGGAAACATGAGACTTCTGAAAGTGAAACCAAAGAACTTCAGGGGAGATTGAAGGAAAATATGAACAAAACTGAGAGTGATAAACAGGCAGGGCGAGAGCAGAGGTAATGAGGGAGAACAAGGAATTTTGGTGGGCTGAAATAGAAAAGTGAAAAAGATCTGCTATAACAAAAATGCAGCACAGCACAGATGCAAAGTGCACAAATCAGCAGATCAAGAGAGAAATTATAGAATTTAAAAAAAGAGCCAAAGATAGACACTATTAAGTAAAGAAATTAGTGCTCTGACCAGAAATGGACTGGGTATAGGGACTACTGAGGGAAGTAATCTGCAAGAAAATTAATGTTTCAAGAGGTTTAATTCGACTAGCACATTAAACTGCTATTTATAACACATAACATAAAGTATGCTATCTAATGTATAATGTTTTGGAGATAATATTTCTGGCCATGATAATGCCAGGTAGTTTTTATATGAAATGCTCGTCTGATGCGAGTGTTCCAGCAGAAAATTCTCTGACCTGTCAACATATATTTTTTATATCAATTATATGTTGGACAGTTCTGCTGCTTTCAAACTGTGAACAGTTTGTCTGGTTTTATTTTTGTATTTTTTTTTTCAAATTATGTTTTTATGTGTGTTTGTGGCAAACACTATATATTTGAGGAAGAGAATTGGCAAAGAAACGTCTGATTAAGCAAAATCAAAGCATATTTGCTTAAGCATTAGTTGTTAGCTGCAGCCCTAAAAAAGACAATAGAGAGCAGAGAGACTAAAGAGGGATGGTGGTGTAACAATGTCTGTTGGAGGTGGAAATAAAACCACAACAGATTTTCTGTATGTAAATGAGCACAAAACAGCCGCCGGCATCAGATTTGGACACCTGGACTGAACGGCCTGCTACAGAGCACCTGGCGAACACACTCACAGCTTCCCCCTACAAAACATAGCCCACGGCAACTACCGTGAAAATCACTTTCCCCTACATCACAGATACCACATCATAACTTGAGCGACCAACAGGAGGAATAGCTACTGTACGTGTAGAGGTGTGTGTGTGTGTGTGTGCGTGTTACACAGATAAAGCTGAGGAGGTCAGAAGGCAATAGGGAGTGAATGGTGAAAGTTTTTGCAAAGCTTAATATGACCAAAAAAAATCCATACGGGTGTCAGAGCTGCAGCCTAAGTTTTCCTCCAGGACATGAAACTAGAACACTTTTATAATGCCATTACCAGCCATATTAGAGACAATCGCCTCAAAATTAGGCCTTCCTTCAAAAGGATAGTACACCCTAAAATGAAAATTCTAACATAATTTACTCATCCTCACATCATTCCAAATTTGAATGACTTTCGTCCTTTTGTGGAGCAGAGAAGATATTTTGAAAAAAAAAAATGTCATCCATACAGTGACAGTTGGTTCCAATGTTGTTTTGGACCCTACTGACTTCCACTGAATCAACCAAAACAGCTGAAACCTTCTTCCACATACTGCTTTTGTTTTTCACAGATGAAAGTCATACAGATCTGGAATGACATGAAGGTGAGTAACGGATGACAGAATTGTCATTTTTTTGGAAAAACATCTTTTACCCTGAAACAACTGCCTGCCTGAAATCTGTTTTCTGTAAACGGAACCTTAATAACCAATTCTGTTAACTCCAGCAACATCCACGTATGCACATAAATGTCGCTATCCATCTCCCACTATATAAGCAATCTTTTTTTAATTAGACAATTTCCTGTAGCTGCCAGCAGCATTCCATAGAGCTTCATTAGTTCAACACAGAAACGGTGTAGGAGAACCATGCTTAATTAAAGTGGTATATACTGACCAATTCCACTCATCCTGAGGTGCTAGCGGCTGATATTCACCTCAAAAAAGTGACTCCTACAGATTTGTGTGTTTGCATCAGAAATTACTGTTAATATAACAGCTTGCACAGCAATGTGATTTCCCGGCGAGGCAGAGGGGGGTGTGAGTCATCCCACCTGTGTGCAAGAGATGATAACATTATTCCTTTTTCAGATGAGTTGCGAGATTGTCGAGCGCCCCAGGTTTGGTCTCAGGAGTACAAGAAACAAGACTTCCAAATCTCCTGCACAGCCACAGTCATGCCTGCATTCATTCAGACTAAAAACCTGCCTGTCTTTTCATGCATTATCCTATTCTCGCTAAGAGATCTCTCAGGAGCCGAGTTCTTGCAGTCACCCATCGTCAAGGTCGCAAGTCCGGGATGTCTCAGCACCTCGCGCACACCCCTTGAACCGAGACAATCTCGGAAACGTAATCCATTGTTAGAGGAAGTAATCTCCTGCTATCGGAGCCTTGGGCCAATTCTGCCCACCAGCCCTGGAAGGACAAACTCTCCTTCTATCGGCAGAACAACAAGAAGATGACCTCACGGTCTCTACTGTTTTCTACCAAACAATAAAGAGTCTAAACACCGCAAGCGCATACTAACAAGTGCTGCCCTCGTCCTCGAGGCATGCCTAGAGATTTTAATTGTGGAAATACCAGCAACTTTTTGAAGCTTTTGGTCTTGTGGTATAAATTCATTACGGCTAATGAAGATTTATTTACCGCTTACTAATTATCCAAAATCAAAGGTTAACTCCCAAGCCTGAATTCGTTGTTCTCGGGTTGGGAAAGAGGACAGCGTTGTGCTGATGCTGCAGTGTTGGATGGTTTTGTACTGTCTGGCTCTCATCCATGTTTGAAGTGCTTATCAATCCTCTCAAACCACCTCAATTTGTTTTTAAAGTATTCTCCAGATAATCATTATCACTGAGAGTTTCCTGTTAGGGAACTCTATTGCCTGACCATGCAGTCGATCCTCTCAGTGTGGCCCTTGACCCCAAACAATGGTGCAGATCGTTTTGAATACAGGGAAGTAATTACCTACGTTTAATCAGGTCCTCTCATTATACTCAATTTGAAAATTTGAAAACAGCAAACAGCAAACATTTTGAGGCAGCAAACATCATGCAGAGTTGGTCAAGACAACTTTGACCTTAAATGTTTTTAAAACAGTAGAAAAAGCCTTGAAGTTGTAAGGATGGATGGATGATAGATAAGATTAAAACAAATTACATTTTGTGGACCAGGATTAAAGAACAATTCACTTCCCAGAATGCAATTCAGTGCATTCTGTCTCTGTCTGTCATTGCAGTCGGGGCTATTTTTCATAACAGTTACCTTTGAAAAGTTTCAGTTACAGTATCTGTACCTTCGTTAATTGAGCTGAAATAAAAAAAAGTTGTCTTGGCACCTAGCTGAAATACGTTTGAGCACTAAAATAAACTAGAAATAAAAAAAAATAATAATAATAATTAACAAAAGAAAACTAAAAAAAGATACAAATTCAAATGAAAACATTACAGCTACTTCAAACTATGAATTACAAAAAGATTATAGTAAACAAATAATACTAAAATGACACTAGTTTCTAGTTTGATTTCATGTGGCGTGTGGCTAATTCAATTCAGATTCACATTCATACTGTATATTAAAAAGGAAGCCAATTCTTCCGTTCTGGATGTTGCACAATCCTGCAACTCTCATTTAGCAGCCACCTGCCGAGCGCTTCAGTGGGCATATCAGTGAGAGCAGAAGACTGGGATGGAAGTGTGATTGTGTTTGTGTGTGCGAGCGCTTCACCCCTGACCTGCCACTCAGCTCCAGACGGGTGGGTGGCCTGAAGTAAAATGTCCTCATTGATCATCTGTTCTCGCTTTGTAATGGTGCCATGTTTTTGCTGTTTATTGCAGTCACCTATACAAGTAGTAGTTTCCACACAAGTACTTACTCTAGTCTTTCTCTCCTTCTTTAATGTTCCCACTGGATGCGGGATCTTTTAGCCTCCACTGATGTGTTGCTCTTTCTTCCCTGCGATTCTTCGACGATCTCAGTTGTTTCTTTTTCTTCCCTCCATCTCTTGTTCTCCAGTCTCCTCCGTCAAGTCTGGTGCTGTGCACACTAGCCTCTTTAACTTCCCATTCTCCACTGTTTCACAGACCACTGAACTGTGTAGTGTAGGTGCTGAGACCTTCACGCTGTTCTCCTTTAAACCTTCAGCCTTTATTCCTGCCTCTCTCTGCCCTTACAAATATGTACCATGGTAACTGGGTGTTTCTTCAACCATGGGCACTTCTGGCCCAGAGGACATTTAGAAAATGTACTCTCTTAAACACTTTTCACACTCACTAGTTTATTTAATTTCTCTACTGACGTCATTCAATAGTGTTGATTGCATGCATCAAAGAAAATGTTTTGCCGTTTTTTTTTTCTGAAGGTCATGAAAATTCCTACCACAATGTAATTCCAACTCATCTCAAATGAGACATGAAACATGTGGTAATAACATTTTGAAAAGCATTTTTTAAATAAATGTCTGGCTCGTTTACCTTAGATAAGATTTCACAGTAATGTATCTTACAAGTGAGGTCTTCTTGACATGAAATCCATTAGAAAAGCAGCAAAAATAAATGAAGGGATAGTGAAATGTTTCCGAGACAGTTGGCTTTCACGTATAACATATATAACAAAAAAGAAAAAACCTTAAACTCTACAGTCTAAACAATCATCCCCAGGGACATAAAAGTGAAAGTTGAAAAGACCCCTAGCTATAGTATTTTGGTCATTTCCCAATCATTTTCCCCATCTTCTACATAGGATTTCCTACCTCTTACAGTGCCTATCAATGAAAGGGCACAAAATTATAAAATAGCTAGAAAAATTTGTTATTTTGGCGAAATCTATGATTAGAATTCCTTTAATGGATCTTATTCAGTCCTTTAGCAATTCTAAATAATAAACATTTAAGGTGAAGTGTACAACTTCTATGCCAACAGCATCACCAAACAAAATTGTTTGAGTTAACAAGGTTAACACCATGATCTTCCAGCAAGCTCAGGTGCCTCTACCAAATAATTAAGTCAATTCCCAAAGAGATCTGAACCCTGGAAATGTCTTATAAAAATGTTTTGATGCACAGTTATAGCCATGGGAAAGAATATATATATTTTTATCACTCTAGCTGGCACTAGACATTATTTTTATTTTTGAATAAAATATTTCCAAAGTACAAATTTCTGTTGTATTAAATATGATGTGGTTTCTTTAAGTGGACAATATGAGCAACTTTTTGAGCCGTTTTCTCAGATGGCTTTCAGCCATTTTTCCCCCTTTTTTAACCTTCTTAATTCAAGACAAAATAATGGGCATTTTTTTATTTGTTATATGGCACACTGTGTTCCATTTTGAGTATTATTTGTTTATTATGCTTTGTTTTGGATAGCTCACTAACATTCTGTAATAGCGTTTTATTTTACAATTAGGTTTTCATACCAAAATTATGGTAAGATTTATGAAGCCAGAAATATGACAATGTGTAAATCTGAATTATAGACAAGTGTCATTTAACAAAATGGAATATGACGTGGCACTGACAAATTGGCTGAATTATAAAAGCCAGAACTGGTACTAAATAAAGAGACGTTTGGGAGGCGAAAGAGCTGGTTATTCTTGCTGAGCTGAGCCAAATGATCAGATCTAAACTAGTATCAACCTGACTGCTTTCAGACAGGTTTCCTTGTGTCTAACATTGGCCAACAGATAGCCCCGCCCCCAAACTCCTTTCACACCAGTGGCCATTGTTGCTATGTTGAGCTGGTCGGAAGGATGCTTCAACAAACAGAACAATGTTTGGACATTTTGCATTTTGCCATTTACATATTTTGTGTTTATTAAAGTTGTCTCCGCTGGGATTAGAGATGGTTTTTAAACTTCTAAAAACACACACTTTGGCTTCCAATAAAGGAAAATAAGTCAAAAATCCCTCTCGTCCAATCCCCTCTTCTTCTCTTTCAATCTCTCTCTCTCTCTCTGGGCTAGGATGTGCTGTGGTCAGATTTGACTCGCGGCTCAGACACACCTGTCCCCAGTGAGAGCAGCTCCCTCCAGCCCTCTGCGCTCATCCACAGCCTCATTATCACCTCCACGCTCTCCACATAATGTAATCGGTGCAGCCGGCATTAGTTTCCCTCTCAAGAAGCTATGAACCCTTTCACACACACTCCATCTGGAGCAGGGGCCCATTTTAGTTCTAATGGGCCCTTCATGCAATCAAACATAGAGGGCTTTAGTTGCACTTAAAACTCCTGTAATTACCGCAAAAGCCTGGGACCTTTACCTCATGTGGGTAGGGAACAGAGACACGACAGGAGGCTTGGAAACTGGAGGAAGGATGAGGCAAAGAAATGAAAGCAGGAGTGAGAGAAAAGAGGTTAGGGGCAGTTAAACAAGCACAGGGCACAGTTTGCAAAGTCATGGCAACTCTGTCCCCTGTACGGAGAGATGTTCACCTCTGTGGCAATCAACCACAACGTCCACTTAAGTCTGGCTCGCTCTCCTCTCCACCTCTCTTTTCATGTCTCAGAGCCTCGTCTTTCATTTCTCTCTCTCTCTCTCTCTCTCTCTATATGAGCAGCTCTGTTCTCTCGAAGATAAAATTCCACAAGGTGATTTTCTTGCTGTAAAAGAGAACAAAACTGAAAGAATTTAGCTCATGATTTTAGGAAATTGCCAGAGTGAGAGATGATTAAAAGTACTTTTTTTTTTTTAATCAACTAGTCACAAATATTTTAAATATTATCTGAGAAATGTTCACATTCTAAAAAAAAAAAGTGCAAGAATGTAGAACAATGTACTGTATTAATATGAAGGATATTGCACTGCATTGGGTTGTGTTTTAGGGTTAAAAGAAATGTGGGCAAAATTAATGGATAATGTCCGTGCAGCCTATTTAACCCTAAAGGGCTAAAAGTGATATTAAAAAAAAGAAGAAAATTGTCAGTTAATCAGTTAACTTTGACCGCCCTAAAAAAATATTTTTCCACAAATCGACCCCTTTTTTGCTGTCCCATGTGGGTCCCTGTATCTAAAATTGGAAAGCCTCCATAAAAAGTATTTACAGTTCATTATTTAAGAAATTAAGAGTCATATCTGGGGTCCTTGTTTTTTTTTAAGAATTCAAACCCCCAAGTTACCGTGACCCATCCCTTTGCTAAAATACCAGTTATCTTAGCACTCAAAAAAACTCATTTGAGACTGCTAAATTTCTATCTGGTTCTCAAGCTGTGAAATAAAGACTAAGAAACAATGCATATTCTGCAGTCTTACAAAGACATAGTCAGGCACCAGACAGCAAATCTGCCACTCCGACGTCTCGCAGGACAAAATAAAGAAAAATTAGATCTGAATCCGACTGCACTTCACATCCGAAGTCTGAATTATTGACACCTCATGTCTGGTGAGGTTTTGCCTTCTCACAAGTGACACAGACAGAATCGGGTCCTGAACGAACAGGCACATTTCAATAATTCACACTTATCAGAGAGCAAGCACTTAAATTCCCACAATGAATGTGCTTGCGTTCAATCAAAGCGAGCTGCAGAAACAGCTTGAGAGTGATAACCCTGAAAAATAAGCCTGTTTAATTGGTGCACATTTCTGAGTGTGCTTCATTAGGATAATAGTCATTCTTCTGGGACAGATGGAAGATTTTTGGTTTCATTACAGCGGTGTGCTGGCCGTGCTCAATAACATTTGAAGTCAACTTGACCACAAGCGTCTTATTCATTATTTCTGTCATTTAAAAACCGCACAGTCTTCCAATAACCATCTCTTCAGCACTGAAATGAGACATAAAGTATTGCGTCTAATATGAATGACCGCAGGCAGGCAGGCGATGAGAGCGAACAAGAAAATGAAAGGAGTGTCCAATCAGTCAAATCAGATTGAAGATAATTACGGTGAAATATAGTTACCGAAACATGCCACCTGCGACAAACCCAGCCTCTGTAACGGCTCCATAAAACACAAAGATGAATCCAGCCCTTCCTTGAAATGATTTATAATAGATCTATTCCTCCCTGTTTATCGCATCACCCTTAAATTACAGGTGTTCACGAGTTTTAGCACACATATGATTATTACTCGCGTTTTCGCTTTTCTATCTTCTGTGTTGTTGCGTAACAAATAGGATCCCTAAAGGAACAACTTTTTATATAGGACTATAAAATGTGTAATCTATTACAGTGAAGCTGGGTAGATACGTAACAGTCTGCCACCAGCTTTCCCTCTATATGTCGTCTTTATTCGTCTATTCTGAGCCTGGGTTTAGAGTTCACTGTGAAATGAGAGTAAAAATAGGAAGCGTGTACATGAAGGCTTTACTACATCTCTGTTTTTAACATACTGGTAGGAGGGCTTCCATTGCAATTAAATGTCAACATTTTTATTTTACTGCGGGAATTACACAACCATACACTGGAATCAAACGATTAAACCTTGGCTTAAGATAAAGGCTTCCTCATGGCATTACAGAACAAAGTGTCAAGTGAAAATACCCATTTCTGTCCTACATGCACTAATCCTATAGCTACCCTAAATAATGCACCAATCTGAATAAGACTAGGAAATCAAAAGCTCAAAACAAAAGACGTACTTGATTTCCATGCCCCATATATTCAGGGCCCCAGACTAAAAAATGGCTAGGGAGCTTGTGAAATGTAATTTTTAGGAGCCAAATGTCATTTTTAGTTAACAAAATTGTCCAATAAAGACTGTTTTTCAGAAGTAGTGTGGTTCCCATTTAATCCTGACCATATTTGTGTCATCCTTTTTTCTTTTTTTTTTTTTTTTTTTTTTTACATTTATCACAACAAATATCTATATTAAATAACAGATAATCATTCCTGGTCATGTCAAATCTGATATAACTGAAAAAATTAATCATGGTTTAGAGCCGTAACTCTGATGAATCTGATTCATCCCACTAACTCGCAAGCTACTTTTGTGAATGTTTTTGACTGACTCATTAAAAAGAACTAGTTCATAAGAGTAATTTATTTACAAATCAGACATCGAGTCATTCTGTTCACTGTTGCACTACTCACCCACGATTCACTGAATGAGTTTGATTCAAACCACTAACTCACAAGCTAGTTTGTGAATCTTTTTGACTGACTCATCAAAAAGAACCAGTTCATAAGAGTCATTTGTTAACAAATCAGACATCAAACTCGTGCTGTTCATTGGTGTAAAAAAAACCTAATAACTAATAACTAAACTATAACTGCCAAAATGGATCCACAAAGTATTACCAAATGTTGCCAATGGCTATTACATTTTCAATTATTGTCATCATTTTTTTTATTATTATTTGTTGCATTTGAAACCATTTGCAAAATATGAAGCTCTGATTTACTAAATCAATAGATGTTTTTAAACCTTTAGCCACATGACTAGTTATATCAAATTATATAATAAGACAGCTATTATAACTACAATATGTAATTGCATTTTACTGAAACCCCTATAAATTATCTTAAACTGTGCAGCTATTTTTATACTTTTTTTTTTCAATTTTTCAATAAGGAGGCAATTTGGCCCTCCAGCAGAAGCAACATTGACAGAGTCCCAAAAAATGATGAGAACAGATTTAAACGAATGGCTTTCATATTGCTTGCCATCAAATAAACAAACAGAGATGATTATCTGTGTAGGGCCAGTGATGAGAGGGGACAGGCAAAGAATGCAGCATGGAGAATGCTCATGTGTGTCAGTCAGACAGCCCTGCAAAAAAGGGCATGCAGAGGGAGAGAGATGGAGAGAAAGACAATGAGAGAGAGGCAACAAGAGAAAGAGGGGCTCAGATGGAGAACACAACATGAGTCTGCAGGCCTGTGCCCAAGGGACACACACAGTCACTGAGCCTAGTACATTTAGTATTTGTTGAGCTGGGGGAAGGGGCAGTCTTACACACACCTCCACACACACACTGTTCTATATGTTTCTTTTCTCCTCTCTCAGGCTATGATAGAATGGTTTCTTATAGGTTCAAGTCTCTTCCTCTCATTATCCCAGTCACTCCATCTGTTTCCCTGGCAGTCCTCTACTTTTCCACCCCATTTACATCTTTACCTCTTGTTCATTGTCTATTTCTCTCTTTCTCATTCTGCTTCAGTAAGTACAAAAATCATTTCATCTCACACACTTTCCTTCTTTTTCCTCCCCATTCTCTCTTCTCCATCTCCTCCTCTTGCTGCAAACTAACTTTTCCACGTTTCGCTCTGGAAACAGGAATGAAGATATGGCAATCTGATATATAAATTCTCTATTGATTTAAATGAACAAGGGTCGTGATAATCAGTTGTCTCCATCCTTCTTATCCCCAATCCACCCCCACCCCCCTCTCCTTTACCTTGTGTCACTGGAGAGATTAATGACAGTCATCTCCATAGCTCCCTCTTGACCCCCGAGGTCCAAATGAAGAGACGAACTGACATTTGACCAATGAGTAAACATAAATATACCTATAAATCCAAAGCCTATGACCACTAAAATACAATTATACACAATTCTACACAGTAGCGGTTTTAGGCACGGGCGAACCGGGCAGCCGCCCGGGGCGTCATTTTTTCGTGACACATTGGGGGCGGCAGCACGAGCAGATAAACAAAAAATCATCTGTGTCCCGAAGCGGTTTTTCGTCATTTATATCATTTCACTGTGTGTGGAATTAGCAAATTGGCGCTCCCTGCAGCTGCCGGCGCCCCTGCTTGCTGAAAATATCCACTGAAGTTTTGTGTTGTGAGAGAAGTGTAAGGGAGTGGGGCGAGAGGCGCGTGCGACGTTTCACCTCTGGGTCTCTCTCAAATGGAACGGACAGGGCGGGGGTGGACGGGGACGGGGGATCCACACTAGTAATATAATTAATAATAGGCTAAAGTCAGTCACACACCTCGACTTTCTTCCAAATAACGCACATTTCATTCATAATGTTATAATACAGGCCTATAGTTCCTGCAAATGAAACTAGGTAATACAAAACGATTATGCGGTCATCAAGGTGAATTGGTTTAGTCTTGACTTCTGGTCCTGAGTGACAGTTGGGGGGATGGGAAATCTGCTGATTGTCGAGTGCCAAAAAAACAGAGATGGAGAAGAAAAGGTCAAAGCCAGGTGCCCAATTTCGAAAAAAAAAGAAAAGAAGAAGAGGAGAAACGAGCAAAAGATAAAGGTATGCAACTATTGTCTCTGTATGATTACAGTATCCATTTCATGAATGAAAGGCTAATGTTAATTGGTGGTGGGTATAACTCTTTGTTAGCCTTTTTGCTATGATGCTTGCTTGCTATGCTTATACAACAATAATTTGGTTTCAACTCAATCACGAGATCTAATTTATAATATTGTGCTTTGCAATAAAACTGTTAAAAGTTCAGTTATTATTTCCATCAGTTGGTTTAACGTTAGGCCCTGTAAATAACCAATGGCATTTTATTTGCTACACAGTATGCTAAGGATAGTTTCCTAAGTATAGTTTTACAAGTCACAACTAAAAGTGTGTCATGCGTATAATTTGAGGCAGTAACCTAATGGCACCTCCATGAAAGTTAGATTGATATACAAATTTTGGTTGAAAAATATCCTGAAACCCAAAAAATTTTTGTTTTTGCCTATACATATAATTTAAAGTCATTTTATTTTTTTAAACAACTGAGTCCCAGTGACCATAGCATAACGTGAATAAAATATAATTTTTCAATGTATTTTTTTTTACTATTTGTTTCTATGCTCTAAACAATGTGATGACATGGGGGGGGGGAATAAAATAAATAAATGTTTTTTATTTCCGGGTCTAGGAGGATATAGCGTGTAATGACAGACATTTAGTGTGTAAGAGCATGTTTATGTAACCCTTCTATTATGTTTTGAGTCAGACCCTAGGCTGTTTTAGCTTTATAAAACATTATCCTATGGTCTTTTGATTTCAAATGCAGTTAAATTGCAATTTCAGGGGCACTTCTTAAATATTTTGGAGCATCCTCTGCCACTGGTCAGGATGAGCCAACCACCTCCTCCGCTACACATGTCTCCACAAATATCTGATATTGAGGATGAAGACCTCTTTGCCTCTACTTCTACCCAGCATGAGCTTTCAGGTGTGCATATTGTGTGTGTGTGTGTATGTGTGTGGGCTACAAGACAACTGCAATTTAATGTAATTTTAATATTTCTGATAATTTATGAGTAGGACTGTGTTTTTTCACTGCTATGTGTTTTGAGTAATATGCCAATATGCTGTCTGATAGAAATGCCTGGAGCTGAACCCCCACTGAGCCCCACTGGCCCTCACATCTGACTGACAGGATTCGGACTGAGCTGGTTCACAGAGGACCAAGTAAAGTGCCACCTGGCTTTGTTTTCCGTAGGAATGAGAGTAATGTGAGAAGTTGCCACCACTAATATTTTATGAAGACATTAGTAAGTGGTGAAAAGATGGCAAGAAGTTGGCTGATTTATTCAATTAAGAACAACAGCCTCTTTTGCTTCTGCTGCAAATTGTTTTCCAAGAGGAACATCAATTTAACAAGTGCAGGAATGGCAAATTGGAAACATGCATGCAATGATCTCACATCATATGAAAACAGTTGTTATAATAAAATATTGCTGTTTGTGCAGAACTTTGTTTGCTATTTTTTTTTTTTTTTTGTGGGGGGGGGGGGGGGGGCGCTCGAAAGGGGTCTCGCCCAGGGTGTATTTCAATGTAGAACCGCCACTGATTCTACATACACAACCACATAAAGCAAGAATAGCAATGTGTAGCTGTACAGAAAAAAAAATTATTATTAGACAGTATAAAACCAATCTATCTTGAATGCTGCTGGCAAGAATAAGAAATATTGGTCATTCTGATAAACGTTTATAGATCGACATTTAGTCTTTGCGTTGCTTGGTGAAGCGCCAATAAGCGCCTGATTAGCTTTGTTTTTTTGAATATATACGAACTAACTGTCGACATTTCTCCAAATGTAAGTTATAAATGGGTTGATGATGGAATTTAGATCACAAGAACGGATGCGATTCACCCGTAGGCACGAGTTAAAGACACCTAACAAAGTGCAACCGCATTTTCTTTTTGTCCCAGGCTATTTTCGCTTTTGCTTAATAATTATTAATTTGAGCCTCATCTTACAAGCAGATGGCACAGCTTGAAGAGAAGAATTAAACGGCCAGCTAGTATCTTCAAGATGCTCGTGTAATCCAAATCCCTGGACAACGGCAGATGCACTTATCATGCGATGGCAAGCATGAAATAAGCGGCCCGTGTTGGGATTTGCTCTGACACTCTTGTATTTGAGACTGATTTGGGACAGTAACCCTTGCGCAGGGGAGCCCAGTGCGGGACCTCCGAGCAGCGCGAGCATGATTATACCTGCGCTCTTGTAGCCTACAGACTGTCGCAATGGCCATATACGTAGGCTACACCTCGAGATCTCAAAGCACACCGGGAAAATAAAAGAACATTATTTCAAAGCACCGTGCACAGTATCTGAACAATGATGCGCGCGAGCAACAACAAACAACGCTGAATGCGCATATGCGTAGAAACGCATCTGAAAATGAATCGACAGACACGTGTGTACTGTTCATGCAGTTATTGAGCGAACTCCCTTTATTATAAGAGTAAAAGGAGTAAGCAGAGGTGCAGGTGAGTGACGCAAACTACTGACCAAAATAAACGACAATTAGCCTGCATGGACTGCACGTACAGTAACAGAAAAGGGTGAAAACCGGAACAGAAAGAACTTTGAGATCAACAAAATTTCCCTTTCGTATAAATGGCAAAAACGGAAAATAACGTGATTTCTAACACATGTAACACTGCCGATGTGCTGAACCCACGTAGGGCATATTGTAGGCGATGTATTTGCATATATGGCTATTCAATACAATCTCGCGATGGCAACGTTAATTAACAGATGAATAGATCTCTCTAGTGAAACATCTGTCCGCGTTCAAGGCAAGTTCACTTTCTAAAGTGTTTATGGACTGAATAAAAATAATCTTACCTGTCTGCGAATAGGACAGGAGCAGTAGGAGAGAAAGGGGAGCGCAGTACTTCCAAAAAGAAGAAAATGCCATCATGTGTGTTATTCCGATCTCTCTGGTAATTCCTTTCCCTTTGACAGGAATTAGAATGACATGTGCGCGCAGGCTCTCACCTACGAGTTGTGTCTTTTCTCAACTCCAGTGTTAGCTGGAATCGTTGTGTATTGCATACTAGTAGCCTACTCACACATGCACACTCAATCTGCTACACTACTCAGAATGAAAGGTGGAAATGTAGCAGGGCCGTTTTTTCTTGGCCTCAGCCACAACCAATCGGATTTGACAATGACCGCGGCGCAACACCAAATCATGGGCGGGGTAAAGTAGACCTATCATATTATAAAAACCAATAACCGTTTGTTTTTATCAAAAAGACAATGTGCTATACAGTTCATAGCGCCATAACTGCTATTGGAACGAGTCCCAGCCTCCAAATGAACCGCTCTTTATATTAACTTGATGAATTACAGTGGCGATCAATAAAGTTTTGAATGTTTTATATAAATAATCCGACTTTACTGGAAGACTGAGCTTTTTAATGAATCTCTAGCGTGTAATGGGGAGTCAGTCAGCAGAGATAAATGACAGAATCACTGACCGGACCAATTCAGAACAAGGAATTAGAAAGTGATTCATTCAACTATGTGACATGACGGACAGAATCCACGCGATCGTTAGCAACCAAGCTGGGATGAAACCAGCACGAGCGCGACTTGAACATCTTCCTCGAACTCACTTCACTGGCATAATTAAAACCTAAAACAATTCATGGGCTTTATAGTTTAGTTAACGTTGAGTTTGTATTCAGAGACATCATGTGGTGATTTACAGGAATAACATTGAGGTTTTCGTGTGTCTGTCTCTGAGGAGACTGGCTAGTTGTCACAATTTTAGTCTAGAAAATGTTTTTCATGTCTTAATATTACTGTAAAATCCTAAATACAGAAAAAGTTTGAAAACTGTTATCATCCAGGAGGGTAAAATTATTCCATAGGACACACTTTGACCTTTTTGGAATTGGGTAAGTTGTCACATTAAATATGCTTTAACTAGTTACAGGCTTTTCAGCAAAATGTAAGCAATAAACAACAATTACTAAGCACAAATATTCCATTTAAAAATACATTTAATATCGCAGACTCAAAGTGAAAAACATATGCTCCAACCTATTAATGAAAATATTCTAATGTCTTGACTACTTAATTCAGCTTTTAGGTTCAGATCTACCTTCATTAGTTATACTTGCCTGTTAGAATGAAAAAATATATGGGATTTTAATTAGTAGGATGTAATTCATAACAGTTATGTTAGTTTAAGAGACAAATAGCCTTCCTAATATTATCTGAAACACAGGCTTTGAGCGTCAGATACAAATTACATTCATTTGAACATGACCGCATGTTTGTGGTAGATGTTAAATTATGCAATAGCAGCAGGAAAACACAACCTGTAAAAAGAACTACAGGCTTACTGGCTGCTCCATATTATGCCTTGTTTTTGCTGTTGCCTATTATATATATATATATTACTCCTTTGTCCAATTATAATCAATTGTAAGATTCTAGAAGATTATGGTCACAGACAAGCTAGACATCAACAGCCAGAAAGTCCCTATGCAGGATCCAAAACACATTTGTTAGCTTCCATGGTTGCCAGAGTAGTTTATAATTGGCAAGTACACATCAAACCTTTTGGAAGCGTTTGGTCAGAGCATAAATAATTTGAAAGCAGAAACATGCATACAAAGGAATCTGCAAAACATTTAATTGAGAAAATGACTTTTGACAAGCACCTTAGCTGAGAACCTTGAGACATGAAATATATTATTTCCACACATCAGTATTTCTAATACTAAATTGCATCTCATGGCATTTTGAACGTTACTATTTATTCACATCCCTTCTGAGTAAACAATGATGGGGGAAAGGCGGTCTCTGTTAATACAGCTCTAAAACTGCAAGAGAACGGTGGGCATTTAGAGCTTTTATTGCTTTCAGACTTCTCTTTTATATAAAAAAAAAAAAGTCCATTATCTAGATGATGTAAATGTGAAATGCGTGACCCTTTGGAGATTTTCCTGCTGCAGGCCATTTACTTTGAAGAGCCCCAAGAGAAAGCAAAATTTCAAAATTGGATTTTTTCTTTTAGGTCCATATCCATTTCAGATGTCTGTACTCCAAAGAGCTCGTCATGCTAATATATCCTCTTGTTCAAGGACTTTATGAATAACCACTGGATAGAAAGAGAGATATGGAATAATTTGTGTAATAATATTGTTCTTCTTGTATTTCATGGCATGTACCTTCGTTAATGAACTGTCATCGTTAAGGCACACAAAACACAGTTATTAATGGTGGCCTCTGGTCAGCTGCACACTGTAATAAAACCACACGAAATGAAACACAAATATAGCAGACAGAAGAAAATGAGTAGCTATGATTAAGTTTACAGCGATTAACTGCTAAGGTTAAAGCATTGGAGGGTAAAATTAAGAAACAGTTGTGATGTGGTGACTAAGTATGCAGGCATTTCCAGCTCTTGTTGTTTGTGGAAATGTCAAAACAAGTCAGGCTTGTGGCAGCATGTAAAGATCGTGTCACATTTAAAAAAAATTATATACCTCTGGACTGCCTCCAGGCCTTTTTAGCTATGGATTTGTTCTTCTTTTCTGAGTTCTCTGACACATTTCTAGGTTCCACCTTTATTATTAGACTGGACAGAAATATTCTTACCACCCACTGAAAGACCAAGTTAAAATACAGGTCCACAATATACATACATACATACATATACTATATATAGTATTATTTCATATAGTATGTGTATAGCTATGGCTACATGTATATTGATGGTTCCTGTACTTGAATTTGGCCAAGTGACATTCCAATTACTAAATCATTTACTGAAACTATTGATGAATTATTTTATTTATCCTTTGGAAAACTATTTTTTTTAGTTTGCCTCATATGTGAGCTGGGTGCATTTTGAAGGCCTTAAGGCCAAACTTAACTGACTGTATGCATTATGGGCTACGTGACTGCAATTATGAAAAGAAAAATACAGAAGGAAGTACTTGAGATGGGAGATGCTACGGGATGAAATCCTCCTGTGCAGAAATAGATAATGTGTGTAAAACTCATTAAAATCCTGACAGCTCCTTAAAAATCCTAACATGTATAAGCCTCTACAACCTTGGGCACCCGGAAAGTTGTGGATAAGAGAAGTTATCTTTTGAAAAACAGACTAGCAGGTGGTTTTCTACAATGAAAGTAAGTATTATGAAATCTAATAAACAATTGTGGAAAGTACCAGGAAGTACGTTTTCAAAGAATGGTCTGAATGCTCATTGGACAGTGACTGATAACAAAATTGACATAGACAAACTGAGATGTCCTGGCAGCTTTGTCGTCTTCTTGCAATAAAGTCTAATTTTGACTTTTCTGAGTATTATTTTGCAAGACTTTTCCCCACAACATAATTCATTCAAAAACACTTGTTTTCAGTTGATGAAAAAAAAGCTGTATCCAAAATTGCTAAAATGGAAGTCTTGTTTCTTATATGCAACAATATGCTAATCACATGATAGTCCACTTGACAACAGCAGTCATGCTCATGTGATACTGCCTAATCATATTTTGTAATGGTCAATAAATCAACTAGCTAATCAGGTACATGTGTATCAGAACTGTTGCCTGAGAAAATACAGGCATTTTGTTTAATACATCTAAAGCCTGAAATGGAAAGGGCTTTATACAAACAGTGGCAATTCAATTTACATAGAGATGAACTCTCTTGAGATTTCTTCAAAGTTGAGCATACATGAACGTCTATCTTAATTAGATCAGTAACAACACTGGAGGCTGATGATTTTGTAAAATTATTTTAATAGCTTTAAATTCAACGATATGGAAATATCAAACTTGTGTAAAAAAAAATAGTGCAATAGTTTCAAAGTGCTTCTAGAGAAACTGGTTCAGTGTTAGTTTGGATCTTATCTATCATCCTTTTAAGTGAAGCAGAACATTGTATACTTATGTAAATGAATACCACTAAAATGTCTACATCTGACTAAATGATCGTACACCTGCCAGACAGTAGTTTTCCTAAACAGAAATGTTAATCAGTTTGAAGAAATGAGCCAGCTCAAGACTAGCGGGAAGAAAGAGGCGTTCAATGTCACCTCACAAAAGCATCTTTTCAGCATTTCTCAGCTTTGCAGGGTTGTTGAATCAATACAGAGAAAATTGCACATCTTTTGTTGAAAAGCACTGCTGCCATCCACACTGGAAAGGACCCACGGTAAAACCATCATTTGTCCCATCTTTGTATACTTTTTTCGATTCACTGCATAATTATATATCTGAATAAAGACCCAAGAGCATAACAAAATCTATGGGCAAATCTCTCATTAACAATCCTTCACTGAGAATACCCAATACTCCCTAAGCTTTTTTTCTCTGTTCTTCTTTTCTCTCCTCTCCTCTGCAGTCCTGCATCAATCTCACTCTTTACACCAGCGGCTGCTTGTCTGAAACGATGGAGGGCAGGGACTCCACGCTGGCTCTGTAGATGGGCTTCTTCTGGGAACGGTCATCACTGAAACGATGAGAGAAGGAAGGAAAACTGAATGTTTTATTGGGTAGAATAAGAAAAGATTTTGGCCTGAGGGAGAAACATGGATAGTGAGAGTTATTTGCACATATACTAGCCCGTCTGGACAGATTCGAGGGAGTGAGAAGATGTAGGAGGAGAGAAGTGGTCCTCAGCATCTACTGATGCTCACAGTAATACACAGACTCCACTCCACATAATGGAGGAGGGCTAGAGGTTAAAAACCCACGTGAATCACAGTAACAAAATGACTAGGGCAGTTTTGAGTTACTTACATGGGTCCCTTGCTCTGTTTGGCTCGGCGGCAGAGGTAAGCGGTCATGGATATCACAACCACCAGAAGGATAAATACTGCTACAGAAACCATGAGAATGAAACCGGTGGTCGTCTCATACCATGCTGCATCCTCTATAAGACACAGACCCAGTCACAAATCATACATCTATCAAACTGGCTTTAAACGTTTTGTTACAAAATTAGAAAAACAACAACTAAAAACCTAAACAAACTACTTAAACTTAATCGACACTTTGGTATTAGTTGCTCAGCTTTGGGCAGGTGAGCTAATTGTCAGGAATACATCAAATTCAACCCTATCTACATCCTTAAGTTTTTATTGTAATTCATCAGTTCACATTAGTGCAAGTAAAAGTAATTGCTGACTTCAGAGTCTTCAAATCAAATCAAAATAACAACTTGCACTTTCTCTGAAATGACTCTCATTTTCTGATGATATCAATTTGATTCCATTCCAGTTTTTACACTTTGAATCTACTTAATAACAGTGGCTGATATAAATGATGGTTCCTCTGACTTAAAAAAATATATATACTAAATATCTCTATACATACTGTCAAAATGCAGAAAAATATTGAGATATCGAAAGACATTAAGGCACAATTATCTGTACAGTTTTTGCTTTGAAACAAAAAGTGCTCTACCAATAAAAATAACTTAATTTTTAAAGCTAAAATGCTCATTTATAATAGAATGACTGTCATATATTATAATCCTGATTTAAAGAAAAGTGGCAGGCCATTGGGTATCATCTGGAAATTGCTTTTAGAAATATGTCATATTATGGAAATTTAATGAGGTCAGTGGGGTCACAGGGTCAATATTATTGTCTTCCACAGGGCAAAGTACCACTGTCTAAACTAAACCACTGGTTTCAAAGTCCTTCCTGTTGTATTCAGAGAAATTCAACTGAATATTGGAGAAATAGATCAAAGAGGGATTTGGTTTTTTGAAATGTTGTCAGTGCATATTGTCAGTTGCCAGTATATTAAATGAAATGTTCAAATCATTAACATACTGAACATAAATCAACTCAAGTTGTTTACTATAAGCTGCACACTGTCAAGCCCTTTTAGCTGTTCTGACCTGGTAGAACAGTGATGCTGACTGTACGCTTCTTCATCAGGGAATGCACAGTAGGAGACTGAGCCGAACAGGTGAATCTCCCTCCATCCTGCTCTCTCACATTCTCCAACTTCAGCTTATTGGAAGGCAAAAGCCAGGCCTCTCCCTTAACAGAAAGCAGACACGAACAGACAAGGAAGAAGTTATTGAGAAGTGGGAAGCAAAACAGGAACTACACATGAGATACAGTATAACGTAAGGAAGATAACCAAGAATAAATAATTCTTATGCAGGGAACCATGCAAGAATGTGAATTCCCACTTCTGTAAACTGTAAAAATAAAATTAAAAGAGAATCCCTGCACCATTTACAATAAATAATGAGAGTTAGAGTAACAAAGAGTAATTAAGTAAAAATAAAACATAACACCGTACAATACAAAGAAAACAAATGCCTGTGGAAAAAACTCAAAGTACATCATAACCATACAAGAGCTTTTGGCACTGAAGGAACTTCTGCGGCCTGCCAACAAAGTCCATTTCAATTTGAATGAAAGTGAATTAAGAGGATTCCCAGTCAAGCCAAAGTTCTGGCCAAAGCAACATTGATTAAGCTCATCAGTTGTCTTCCTGTTTCCTCTGCTGGAGAGCACACACAGAGCACAATAAACAGGTGGCTGCTATACGTCAGACCGTGCTCTGATATATAAGGGAAGCTTGTTTTTCTGCTTTACTCCATTCAAAAGAATCTGGCAGGTAGAAAACATAAGTGAAAATATGCATTTGAAATGTCAGACATCGGTGACATTCTGAATTACAGAAGTGAGTCATTCTACACTTCCATCTCATCAAATTCTAAAGTCATCGATCACCCACACCATGACATTTGGAGGGGCTTTTTGGTTATGCTTTCTACAGCATGCTACATGTAGTCAAGATCCTGTTCAACAGTAACTCAAAGATCGAAAAATAACATGGCAAGTGAACTGAGTTTAACCAGCTTTACCAGAAAACAGTTGGTACTGTTTCTCAATATAAGAAATATTTCACATGTGTTGCCACATGGTGAAATAAACTTCTAGACTTCCAACATAAACAAATGTTGGCAAATTTTCAGCTAAGGTAGAAGATGTACAAGACGTGGCAGATGTTTTCTTTAGCAAACATCTGTCAAGGCTCATGTGGTTTATCCCTTTGATGTGAATTGTGTGTTGGTTACATTAATGGTTGTACGACTAGCACTCTGACCTTCTACTTAAACTTAAAAGCCGATTTTTGCTCACATTTGGCTGCAATTTTGGACCATGGTTCAACCAATCTTTCATTATATAAAAAAAAATCAGAATTGATATGAGCAGTGTAGACTTGATTAGACCTCTTGAGACTCTTTAGATTAGCACGTTTCCTGTTCTAAAAGTTAATAGCTTTTACCCAGACCTGTGTGAATAAGCTCATTTTCACTTCAACAGCAAGATGGCCTTCCAGGTCTTTCT
Organism: Carassius gibelio; assembly: GCF_023724105.1. Lineage (NCBI taxonomy): Eukaryota > Metazoa > Chordata > Actinopteri > Cypriniformes > Cyprinidae > Carassius > Carassius gibelio. Next base: position 13,788,459 of record NC_068386.1, on the reverse strand, counting down.
CTCAAATGTATGATAAACCTACATGAAAACAGTAAACTGCAATCCCGATACAGCCGTTTTGTAGCAGACAGAGTAATGCATCATGTTTAAAAGCAACTGTTAGAAAAATGAAGGAGAAAGGAAAGCAAGAGCATTTGATATTAAATCTGTCACCTCTTTAGTCCAGAAGTACTCAGGTGCCTCAGAAGCTGTAGTAGAACATTCCAGCTCCACGTTATCTCCTAATCGTACTTTGAGGTCCTGTACCGAGTTTAAATAACGTGTTAAGTATCCCAAACCAGCCCTGTGCACAGAAACCTCCCGCATATCTGGGAGAGAAAAAGAGAGAACGTTTGGGGGAAAAGCGGATTAGTCAAACCAGCTCTGCTCCTGGATACATTTACATAGCAAATGAAATAAGGGAAGTAGGGCATGGAAATTCTCTGCATGTTTTTCAGTGCTCAAAAATAACATTATGTACAGTTTATATTTAGTATTATATAAGACATCCTATTTACACATTATTTTTACATAGGTATTTATAAAATATACATGAATAAACATCATCAGTCAGTAAGATTCTTTGAAAGAAATTAATGATTTTATGCAGCAAGGATGCATAATATGTATCGAAAGTGACAGTAAAGACTTTTTTAATAAATGCTGTTCTTATAAACTTCCCATTCATCAAATCATGAGAATCCTGAATTTTTTCGGTGTCGCTCCAAAGCCGTAAAAGCTTTGTTCGTCTTCGGAACACAATTTAAGATATTTTGGATTCGGATTTTGTTTTCTTTGCACATAAAGTATTCTAGTCGATTCATTTAATTCAGATTGATGGCAGATGGACTATTCTGACAATGTCTTTCATACTTTTCTGGACCTTTACAGTGTCATTTACTTGGCAGTCAACGGGACAGTCACAAGCCTCACGGTTTTCCTCCAAAATATCTTAAATTGTTTTCCAAAGACGAACAAAGCTTTTTCGGGTTTGGAACGATATGGAGGTAAGTGATTAATCACTATTTTTATTCTGGGGTGGAGTAACCCTTTAAGCAGACTAACCATTTTTCAACATTGATAATGACAGAAAATGTTTGCAAATCAGTATATCAGAATGATTTCTGAAGGATCATTTGACACTAGAGACCAGAGTAATGACCGCTGAAAATCCAGTTTTTACCTAAATTTTTTTTTTAAAATTTGGGAGCATGAAAGACTTCTTTCAAAAACATTTAAAATCTTACCGAACTCTTTTTAAACAGTTTTAAACAGTATTGTAGCTTGTTGGTGACAGTGATGGATTATCATCAATTATTATAGTATTTTAAGTTCAGGTTCGCTGTAATAATACAATGTGGGCATGGATCATCTTGTCTCCTTCTGATTATTCACACTGAACATTTCTGTATCGATCCATCTGCTTTTTTTCCACTCAGTTTTTCCCAATAAATCTCCACTGTCAAATCATCCCTGGCCACTGTAAAGCCCCCAATCAATAACAATATTATTTTTGTCATCTTGGGAGATAAAGAGTTTTATTCGTCATCTAATCTTTAAATCCCATATATAAAACTTCCTTTCAACAAAATATCAAATGCAGCTTGACTCACATACAACGATGGAAATACTGATGCATCGGGACAATCTAGACACATATGGATTTTGTATGTAGGAATCAATGTGGATTTGCATTACAGATCATTAGCACTTTTCATGCTGCCCTCGATGTCTCTTACTCACAGTGTATGGGGATGGTGAAGGCTTGGGAGGAGTTGTCAGCTGCAGAACTGTTCTCAGAGACGCAGCGGTATGGACCCTCAGACCAGGACTGGATTCTGGCGATGAAGAGGAGCAGTCTGCCTTCCTCCCTTCTCACATCCACGTCATACATAAAACACCGGCGGTAGAAATAAACCTGATCTGACTCTAGCCGATGCCACCTCTTCATGTACTGTTGGGAAGAAAAAGAAAGAAGTATTTCCCTGCAGTAGCTTAATTGTAAATTATGCTCATTTCAACTTCAACTTAATATATCAACAGCATGTGATTTACTTTGACTACTTTAGTTTAGTCTTATATCTATTTTTATAACACATTTTATAATAACATTGCATTTTAGGTGAACATATAAAATAATCTTTTTTTGCTTGTTTGTTTGTTTTTTGAGTCTCATATTTGTTTTGGCCAAAAAGTAAGATGAAATACTGATAGATTGTAAATCAATATGATCTTTACAACAGTATAGCAGACTACATAGATAAAATGCATATAAATATCAGTTGTTACTTTATCTCCCATAGGTATATTTACTTCTGTGGTTATTGCAAAACATTTAATGCAATGCAATACAATGCCAATTGAGAGATGTACACATAAACGTTCCTCAAAAGGCTGATGCGTCATATCTTATACTCACATTTTGCTATTATTTTTTCTAATATGTATAATTAAACCTTACCTGCTTCAGTCCAGTTCGTGTTAATAATAATAATATCAAAGTTCTTATATTTTCTTAATAAAAATCAGTAACAATTTTACAGCAAAAAGACACTTGACCAGAAGGGGACCGTTTTTTTTTAAATGATCCTGCAATGCCTTTAACTTGCTTCAAAAGTCAAATATCATTCACATAATAAGGAAATGCAGTAGAACGTGTAAAACAGGTTTTTCCATCGACATTTTGATCATGTTGATTATTCAAGGCCTTTGTTTTGTTTAGCAAATATAATGCCGTAGGCTTTATGGGGTTACGAACATCTTGCTAATGTAAGGAACACTTGCCAAATTTGATGAAGCATGTTACACTTGGTGGAAGAAGACTATTCGGGGTACTGACACTTGGGTCTGACTAACACAGGTTAATGAGAGATTGCAAACAAAACATCTGTCTTTGTGATTGGTGATATGGAAACCATGTTTTGCTCGAATGCGTTTAGATAGCTGGAAAAGGTGACAAACAGACTCTGTCTGCACTGACAGAAGCAGCAGATGCTGTGAATCCTCCAAAGGCCCCCTCACTGCCGGATACTAATTAAACCCAGAATAACAGCTCTCAGAAGCTCAGTAAAACACACACTGCCTCCTGCTGTTTACATACCAGTTGCAGTCTTGATCTCCAGACAAATGAATTCTAAATAATGTTATTGTTCTTTATTTGATATTTCCCTACAGGATTGTTTACAAAATCATGAGAGCAGTTGTGTTGATATTTGAGAGAAAGCGTCCCTGACAGATTTGTTTGTAATTTTAGATCTCTCACTTTTTGTTTATACAGTAATCAGATCTGCAGCTCTGCAGTGGACATGCACAGACAGCAACAATAACAGAAACCCTTCTCAGTTCCCATGAGAAACAAGGTGTCACTCAGTTTCAATCTGCTGCTTGCTTGACATTTACAGACAAATGCACATCAAAGCACATTGTGTCACAGATCTTTCTTTGGCATTGTGTGCCCGTGCCCTTACCTTGGAGTACCTCTCAAAGTGCACTGTGCTGATGTTCAACTCGGATTCTGTGTCCACACACTCCAATGTCACATCCTGTCCTTCCAGAATCGGCTCAGATGGACCGTTTACCTCCAAAAAAGCTGAAGAACAGTTAAATAAATGCAAAGGAATAGTAAAACAAATGAATTTAGAAATTACTTGTTTTAAACAATAATACAACAATTGCATCCATACGGGATAGTCAACAGAAATGTATTTTGTATCTCATACAGAAGCAGGTGGCAAATTCCTATCTTCAGCTTTTTCTTTTTTATTATTATTATTATTATTGAACAAACATAACAGCAAATACAGTTTATTCCTATCTTCTGCTTAATATGATTCTTCGGGCTCTGTGACATCTGTGCACTTCAAAACAGGAAGACATTCGTTTTCACTTGACTACAAAAATACCCTGAATTACCCCTGAAGAAGGAAACTGTTGATATTTCAGACTAATTTTGAGCTGAGAAATTCTGAAAGTTTAGATTAATTTTCGGTTGTGCAAGCTTTAGTGTAAACGTCAGCCAGAAGATAAGACTAAGTGAAAATTAATATAATAATATATATATAAAACAATAATATAAAAAATAAACTTTATAAAACTGTAACATCTTAGCAAGTTATTAGCAAGTAACAACTGAACTGTCCTAGTTATTTTGTTTTATAACAGATATACTGGCAGTTTGAGTTTGGTATTATAACATTTATTCTAGGTTGGAACCAGAAACCTAGATAATTATTTCAGCAAAATGTTATATACCTGTGGATCTGTGGAGAAAGCTGACCGCCACGATTGTGATGAGAATATAGCCTCTCATTTTGAAGGATCTTTGCGTCTGTGTTTGAGAGCGAGTTCTGTCGAAAAGAAAGTTTGTAAACACAATTTATTAGCGCGCAAGGAGGCGGAGCATGCAAGACAACTTCCCGTGCTATTGTTGTTTGATACAACTATCCTATGCACTGATATATTGTTTCAAATGCATTTATTCGTTCTAAATTTGTTTTGTCATATTACAAAATCATTTATAGACAACAATATCTTAAGCTATGGCATCAAAACATATCTAATACATAACGGAAGCGTATATGCGTCACTTGTATCTAACATAACTAGTGTTCAGAAGGAGTGAGTGAAGTTAAGTATGAAAAAGCACTTGTAAAATGTGTGATAACGTCTATGTGATCTCCAATAAAGCAATAACTAATGCCAGGACTACTTAAATTAGCGAATGTCGTGGTTATTTCCTCGGAGACCACAATTCCTTTCTAAAAAAGTCTATTTTAATGCAGGTGCACGCGTTAGATAATTAAAATTTACTGAATTTGTCATGACGTCCTTAAAGATATTTTTACCTTACCGTTCAATAATTTCATAAAATACCAATGCGTTGTTACTTCATTTGAAGTAGGTTGGGAACAATGGAAAGTTGTTGAAATTTCCCTTACAGTAATTCCAGATAATCACAGGTGACTGTAGATGACACAGCAAAGGTCAATACTTTGGGAAGTGCAATTGGTTATAACCGCGGTTTTAAAATGTATCTACAGTATGCTACTTGTTTGTTTGTTGTAGACAAAGATTTATGTCTTATAGTGAGAGTATCCCCAAGACATAGTTCAAGGATTCTGGTCTGAAATTAATCACAAATTTTACAGTTAAAAGTGAATCGACAAAACAGAATACATCAGTAAACCAAACTAGTATCACTAGAGTCATAAAGTTGAACATTTAAACTCCATACTCCAAATTTTATTTCCAAAAATGGTACATCAACCTTTATTATGTTGACATATGTGTACACAATGCACATATAGACATGAGCTAAACTGACAGACGAATCTGATGCTCTGGGTTGAGAGGTCATTGACCGTCATAAAGGCTCATATCAATAGTGTAATTTTATAGATACAAAATGGACATAAAAATAATGTCAAATTCATTTCCCCAAATGGTTTTGCCAAACTTTAATTCTAAGTGATAATACTTACAGATATCTTTGGACAGTTTTAAAAATTTAAGCCCCTCACTTCATGCAGTCTTGTGTACTGTCAGTCCCTGCAGAGACCACAAATACAGTAAGCAACACCAGCAGGCACGTACATCAGATATCCTGATATGGTCATAATATTCATCCCCACACAAGCTACACTGACTTTAAATATGGTAAGAGTGTCATTTAATTTAAAAACAACATTTATTCTACACCCACACTCGTATGTGTGATGAATAATCTCAATGGCCATATTTGACTTTTGAAGCCAGAATCTAAAGATTTTGTCTTAGGTTGCATGTGCTTTTCAAGATTCCCATAAAGACGCTAAGGGCGCTGAGAACTGCTCTGTCAATTTCAGGCTTAAAACCCCACCTGAAAAACCTAAGAAACCAATTGGAACCCTTTGCATCCATTCTTCAAACCGCTTGTCCTCTGTAAGGTTGAGGGGATACAGAGGCCTATCCCAGGATCTTGGGCCACAGGCCGGACAGATGGCCAATCCACCACACATTCACACCTTCAAACAGTTTAGCTTCTCCAATTAACATATGTTGCACGATTTTGGATTATGGAGAAAACTGGAGCACCAAGAGAAATCTCACGGCAACACAGAGAACATGCAAACTCCACCCAGAAAAACCTCAGGCTCAAACTGGTGACCTTCATGCTGTGAGGCGCCAATGATACCCTATGAACCACCATGCCGCCCTCCAGTCAGCACCTTTTCTTAATGACCCAGTTCATTATCAAAACAGCATCAGAAGTTTGTTAAAACTGAAAAGTAATATAATAAGCTAGAAAAAACAACTTGCAAAACTGCAAAATACTCCCACATACAAATATACAGTATATAAATGTAAAATAAAGCACTTTTCCATTATCAGGCTGAATGGCTGTTAGCGATACCAGTTGTGATACGAGTCTCATTAAGTACAAAGTACAAATACAAACCATTCCATTTGTGTATTTCTCAGCACATCTATCCAACCGTCCTCAGGCCAGGAGAATCATGCTTGTAGAACTGCTTTAGTGACATGGAGACTCATGAGCTTTGCTAACAAGCCTTCTTCTCTTTGCTTTTGGTAACCTTTCGGCCCGATGGTGGAAAAACTAGCACAGGTTTGGTAACGTTTATGCACAAAATACCATAATACTGATAGGCAAAGCTACTTGTTTAAAATTTAAGGTGCAGTTTCACAATACAGATTGTCACAACTGTACTTTTTTAAAGGCACAAATCACCGGCAAAAGAATCTTACGTGATCAAAACAAGAATGTTACGTCTGACGTCACACGCCAGCATTTCCGGGTCCAAACGCTCTATCAGAGGCCAAAAGCAAACAACATATGATGACAGTATTCAGTACACTCACAGTGTGCTGTAATACTTCAAAAAATTCAAGATCCTAAGCTTTATCACCATACCAAAATCATAGATGGCTAGACAGTGATTCATCTTTTATGAATCAATAAAATACTTGTCCTGCACACTGTGCGCCCAGAGACTGTAGTGTGCACTGGCAGTTTTTAAAAGCTTAGCTTAAATGTATGTTATAAATTAGACAGCATTCTCAATTAAAGTGTATAGCGTCTTGGACACAAACCATGTTTCTTACATCATGACTTAACAGTGCGAGGGGACCGATATCAGCAGGTTTCAAATGGGCTCAACATCGGCTTTAATACATTTCATATTAAAGTTGCTTTAATCTTCCCTCTCTTTTGGAGTCAGAAATGTTGGTTGTTTTTGTCTAATCTTTAGTTTTGTCTGAGCTGCTCTCTTCCTTTTCTCTCTCTTCGTTAGAGTAGTGCTGCAATGTCTGGTGTCTGTTTCTAGACGGAGCATCTGGAAAACGCTGACCGCAGTCCTCGCAGGCATACGGAAGGGCCTCTTTGTCCCCATCCCCTCTTAACTGCTCTTTACTGGGCAGACTCCTCTCTTCCATCTCCTGGAGATGGATCTGGTTGAGACCGGGGGCTTGAACTCTCTGGAAATCTGAACCTGAGGATGAAGCTGAGGCAGCCAGACTAGGCCTGCCCACCGAGTTGGGCTCCGTCACGATCCCGTGAACTGTGCGGTGATGAAAGCGAATACCAGAACGGTTTGAAAAGCTCTTCCCACAGAGGCCGCACACGAAAGGCCTCTCGCCGGTGTGGATGCGAGTGTGGATCTTCAGAGCCCCGGACTGAGTAAAGCACTTCCCACACTGACCGCAGCGATAGGGTTTCTCCCCCGTGTGAATTCGCTGATGCGCTCTCACCCCTGCTAAGTTAGGGAAACCCCTCCCGCAATAAGTACAGGTGTACGGCCTCTCTCCGGTGTGAATTCGGCAGTGAATCTTAAGCGCCCCGGACTGGCTGAAGCTCTTTCCGCAGACGGTACAGATGTAGGGCCGGGCACCTGTGTGTACGTTGAGGTGGATGCGCAGATTGCTATGCGAGTTGAAAGAACGGCCACACTCGCCGCACAGGAAGCCGCCCCCTTTGGAAGCATGCTGGGTTCGCTGGTGCTGCAGCAATTGCGATGGCCGAGGGAAAGAAGCATTGCAGTGCATGCATGGGAGCTTTTGCAAGCCCTCCTGTTGCGTGTGGCCCTGCTGATGGTGCAGGAGCTGGGCACAGGTGGGGAAGGTGCGCTGACAGGACAGGCAAGGGAGGGATGGGAGCGTACATGACGTGCAGGTGGAGAGCGGGCAGTGATGGTGGTGGTGATGGAAGTGGTGGTGGGGAACATGTGCCTCTGGGTCCTTCTGTTGGCGTAGAAGTTGGCCACAGGTTTGAAACCCACAGTGGCAGCATAGACACGCAAAGGCCTGAACCGGTGGAGCACTGGAGGACTCAGGATTTGCCTGAGGGATTGGGCTATGGGTGCTGCTGCCTTTGTCTTCCTGCTGGGGGTGAGCAGATGTGCTGCTGGGCTCTGTGTTGTCCTCTTCCAGAGAGAGACCCAAACCTAGACACAAGCCCAGGCTGACAGGAGCAAGGCTGGGTTCTTTGATCTGCTGCGCTGGGGTGGACTGGAGGGACGAAGGTGGATGGATCTGCGAGGCTGGGCTGGTTCTGGGTTTCAGGGTGTGGATTGAGGAATTAGGAAGAGATGAAGAAAGAGGGCAGCCAGAACATGTGCAGGCACGATGCTGAACTACAAAAGAGAGAATTATTATGAGAATGCAGAAAACGAGCCGATATAAATCAGTGAAGCAGTGAGTAGATAAACATGATAAAACTTAATATTAAACTATTTCCTGGCTGGGTTGGGAACCAAGAACCGGTTGTTATTCAGAAGAATGCGTACTTCAGGATTTGTGCTGCTGGATGTTCATATAACTAGTAGTAGTTACAGATATATATAATGAGCTTTGGTGTATTAAGTGATATTTTATGAAAGTAAATGAAATTAGTATTTTTATTTATGACTTTTTGGTATGTCTGACTTTATTTAGCATGTTTCAGCCATCAAATATTTCTAAATAAATACTCTTGTCATTGTATAAATGACTTGCTCATCCATTTCCAGAAAACCCATGGTTTCATATCAAATAATCAGGGTTCTTATCACCCTGTCTGGGTTAATTTGTGATAATGACCTGCTGATTCATAATATTATAATTATCATCTCTTCTTTAATATATATATTAATATATAGTAAGGTCTGGATTGCATTTGGGGTGTCTGATCTGCATTAGAAAGCCTGTGAACTCAACTTCTGCAGTAAGTAATAATTTGTTAATGTATTTAAATATATATTAAGTGTATAAATGTATTTTTATTTGCTGTATCTGTTCTGCTGAAATCTAAAATAATCGCATCATTTGACAACAGGCTTCCAATGCAAGTAGATGCAATAAGTAAAGGCCTTTAAAATACTAAAAGAATTGAAACTGTTACCAGGAATCAACCAATTCTGCATGTTTCCCAATCCTAGTTCATGAGAATAAAGGGTATTTACAGTATAACACAGTGGTACACCACACTTAAGGTCCATTGTAATATACTCACCATTGCTTTCATGGTCTCTGGGTTCCCTTTCCCTTTCCTCAGAATGCAGACCGAACTGAACAGCACTTTTCATCTGGCTCTGTCTGGATGAGGTGGACTGGGGAGGATGAGATACTCTGGGCCAAGCAGAACTCACTGTCTCTGTACGTTGCTCTCTCAGTGGATGTCCAGTGACCGAAGCATTTGCAGCCATAAGGTCACCAATAAAATTATGCATATCCAGCCATGAGCATGGACCAGCCTGCATTAAATAATATTAATTGTACAATATTAGTTGTAAATACTGTAATTTAATTTTAATATAAGATAATACAATATTTAGTATAATATAACTATAATATATCATAACATGTTTAAATATATGAATGTCACATTGTGCACATTAATCTAACTGTTAATTTAAAATATATAATTTTTTGAAATTAATATTAACTACCTAAAACACTGAACCTAGCATTTGTTACATGTCCCCAAGTCTCTAAAACAATATTTTAACATGAAATATTTAAAATCATTGAGAAATCATTCTCATTTAGCTTTTTTACATCCATGACCCATCTGTGCTTTAAATACATTTATTTCAAAATAAATCTATAATATTTTCGATAAAAGTCGTGTCGTGTCCCCAGGTTTTCACTCAGTCCTGTTACCCTAACACATTCCACCCTCTGAAAAACTGGGAAAATTCCACAAGACGCATTTTCAACCTGATATTGCAACATCTGGATCTCCTGAAGGCAAAGAAATTACCAAAAACATGTGGTCTCATTTTCTTTTTGATGACACTGTAATGATGACTGAAACTGTCAACATTAACATACTGTCCTGTTACCTAAAATATTTCTTAGATGTTACTTGTTTATTTAAAAAAATACTAATATCTGGTGAAACCCTATAATTGGCTGGGTGTCCTCATAATACTAGCATGTGGATATATTATATGTTTTTGCTTCTTTTATCCTAAAATCTCAATCCAATTACTTTTTTAGTCCTATTATACTCATATGTGCTATATTCATTTATAGTAACTAAGTAACAGTAACAGGAGTAAGTAGCGTAATCTGATTTATTCATGTAAATATTAGGCTATATCTATATTATTAACCCTTTAACGCATACGGTGAGGTCACTCTATGCTAGGGGTCGCTAAGTAAGTTTAGCATCGGGCCCAAACAAAATCACCACTAGATGGCGGTCCAGAACATAAGTCAAGTCTGCTTTTTATATGTGTGTGTATATATATATATATATATATATATATATATATATATATAAAATAAGTTAATTGATGAAAAATGCAACTGGATTTGCGTGTGAAATTGTATTTTGTAACTGGCAGTGATCTGTTACTCTGTGTTAAATCCTGTAGTAGGACACTCATTCACAAAAAGCAACATTTGTGACACGGTGTCCGGGTTTTAACACTGGATAAATTAATAAAGCAGAGTAGTGACACATAAACCTGTCAAGTATCTTCATTCACCTACTTGCAACAGTCTTAAAAATACTTGCAGAAATCTTAAAAATAGATTTAAAGATTATTATTATTATTAATTTTTTTGTTTTTATATATTTTGTTTTATAAAATATAATTTGTTTACAAAATTTTATTTTTTATATAATAAAAATATATATTATTTTATAATAAATAAATATATTTTATAAGTGGTTTGGAAGCAAATGGCACCCATTAGGTGGAATGGCCCATATGCAGATTTCTTTTCACTGGATTAAATAAAATAAATGACTTCAAGCAATGGGATAACGAGGTCATAGAATAAATCGCATCATGAGAATATAACACCTTTAGGCACGCGTAACAAGATGCTACACAAGCGTTAAGCGTACGGTATCAAGCGAGACATCGTACTAAATAACAAAACATTTCCATCGATCCGTAGCCTACCACTGTGCTGTTACATAGCTACAGGTACGCCAATAAAATGCTTAATTCTGCCTTTTTGTCGCCTTTGGTATTTCTCAAAGCCATGAAACACATTACACGCCCCTTTTAAGTCTACTTTCTCGTGTTTATTTTGTCATGTACTCACTGCGAGTCTGTCTTTGTCCATCTGTGGGGTGCCCTTACATAATCGAGTGTGTAACTTTATTAATAAACATATATGTCTAGGCTAATGTCAGGTTAGGCGTTTCTGTCATTTGGTAAAAACGAGAATTGTTGTCTCTTGACTCTTCTGCCTCACTTCTATTATAGTCTAGAGCTGCTCATAACGCCATTTCTTCCCAGTCGATAGCAGTGTATTTCCGGGATATGAATCACGTGACTAGCCTACATCCTAATTTCTTTATACACATGCTGTAACCTATCTTACAGTTATGTACATTTTTTGTTTAATTTTTTTATATATATAAAATATATTTTAAAATATATATGTATTTTATAAGAGGTTTGGAAGCAAATGACACCCATTCATATATATATATATATATATATATATATATATATATATATATATATTGTGTGGACATGTTTTTGTGACATATCAGGACACAACTCTGTATAATGACATGGGTATGAATCAGGTATTACAAGGAGAGGGTGACTCCTGAGGACATAACCCATGTCCCCATTTTTCTAAACGCTTATAAACCATACAGAATGAGTTTTTCTTTTTCTTTTTTCTTGAGAAAGTAAAAGTGCACAAAGTTTCCTGTGAGGGTAAGGGTTAGGTGTAGGGTACCCTGCCCATTCGAAAAGAAAGAAAGAAAGAAAGAAAAAGGTACCATAGAATGCATTGATACACTATATTTTAAATTGATACATTTGAGACAGAATCTGGAAATCTACTATAAAGACTATAAAGTAGGTTATGAATATTTTATCTGCATATGTGAATAGTCATACACAAGAATATAAGTCAAGTCAAAGTCACCTTTATTTATATAGCGCTTTAAACAAAATAAATTGCATCAAAGCAACTGAACAACGTTCATTAGGAAAACTGTGTCAATAATGCAAAATGATAGTTAAAGGAAGTTCATCACTGAATTCAGTGATGTCATCTCTGTTCAGTTAAATAGTGTCTGTGCATTTATTTGCAATCAAGTCAACAATATCGCTGTAGATGAAGTGACCCCCAACTAAGCAAGACAGAGGCGAATGAGAATGCTCATGTTTATCTGCATATGATCTGTGTTTCTGTTTAGCATATGATATGATCTTAAAATGCTGAATTAAGAACATTATTACTTTAAATTCACATATTTACTGAAATGACTTTCTATGAATACATCAATGGCCAACAGTGAATCCATCTAGGGCTATATATATATATATATATATATATATATATATATATATATATATATATATATATATATATATATATATATATATATATATATATATAAAATTATGAAATCTCATTTGTTGTTGATGTTGTTTTTAATTTGTAAATGATGTAATGATGTTGTTTGCACATTATGGAGCACCTGAATTTAACGCAACACTGCATGTATATAATATTTTTGGTCACTAGATGGAGTCATGAAGACAGAAGTTTTCCATGAAAACAGAAGTTCTGTAGACTACACATATCAAGAGACACTACCTCAGCCTAATAGACTACTTATTCCACTCTTTTAGAAATAGAGAAATTAGCTGTAATACCCATAATGGTTTATGTTGTTGTTTACATTTTTAAGGGCACATAATGGAGGGGGCTATTTAGCGGTTGAAGATCTAATGCAGCTGGTTCACAATGAGGTTAGTCAAAAGTACATTACTACAGGAATAGAATAGTAGTGGCCATACAACGTTTTCAAGTACTATATCAGAATGTACTAAGTGTGCACTTATGTTGTTTATTTAAAAGCTAATACGAGTGTTTTCTCATTACAAATAATTATAAGACCACTACAAAGTGAACAGCATCTGAGCTTTTAAAGTTCTCCACTATTCTGCAGCTGGGAGAGGATGAGTGGGTGGAGGTGGAGGAGGAAAAAGAAACAGAACACAGTTTTGGTGTTGTGGTGAGAAAAGAGGAAATTGACAAAATAGTTTAACATTTCTGAGGCAAATTGGCAGATCAAAGTTTTTGTGGGGCGAAAAAGGATATATAGTCTTCAAATTCATTTGACAAAATTAACTCACACAAGGGCTGTCTATATTACATTTATATAAATTATTATATTTCAATACACTATTTCTATGATGGGGTTGAAATAAATAATTTTGATTCTTTACTAAAAAAAATATATTTTCGTAAGATATTTTACTATATTTAATATATAATATCATTTAACAAATATTTTAGTAGGCTAAAAGAAATGTTTTTCAAAAATGTATGAAATCAAACCAAAAACATGAAATGCATATGACACTTCCAAAAACCAATGAGTTTTAAGTTTTAAATATGTTATGTGGAGGGGTTGGGATGAACTCAGATGCAGACAGGATGTACCAAACACAGGATTCATTAAATACAAAAGGGGAAAACAAAGACTAGGGTAGACACTAAATAACTCTACAAGACACTATAAACAAAGACTCTGAACACGAACTACAAATAAACACTCACGGTAACACAAAAGACTTCTTAAAGGGGGTTACAAGGATAAACGCTCTCACAAGGCTGACATGTAGAAACACATGTGGAACAATGAACCGACGAAAGACAGAGCACACTAGGGGATCTAAATAGGGGAACTAATTAAGACACAACAGGTGGCACAGATACGGCAATCACGACAAGACTAGGATAACAAGGGGGGGCGGGGGGCAAGACAACACAAGCACATGGCCCAAAGACAAGGCCATGTGCTTGTACACAAAACACGGGTCTGTCATCATCCTGCCTCAAGACTAGAGAAAAGTCAGGACATGAAGGCAGAATCATGACAGAACCCCTCCCTTAAGGAGCTGCTTCCAGACGCTCCCCAAGGGAACGTTAAACACGGGACATGACTGACTGGGACAGAGTGGGAGGCGGGACAACAAAGTTCATGGGGGACAGACCAGGTTGGGTGGGGCAGGAGTCTTAGAAGGACGGGACGAAGGCTGACGGCGAGGGGTCCGGGCAGGTCTGGGTGGTGAGGGGTGGTCTCAGGACAACTGACAGAGGACATGACAGGAGAAGTCACGGGGCGACATCTACAGGACACGGGGCGACATCAGAGGAGACAGAAACTGGGTCAGGAACAGCGCTAACTGCGGCTGGCTCGGGATCTCTGGGGACAAGACAGGACTGGTAGGGACTTCAAGGATCTGGACAAGACGAGACAAATAATTAGACAGTCTTGGCAGCGATTACAACAGGCATCTCCTTACGAGATGAGACAGACTGTAGCAATGCTTCGGCTGCAGAGTCGGCCGCGGCTCTCTCCTCCGCCCTCACGACTGCGGACTTGGAAACCGTTCTCTTAGTCGCCGGTTCGGGGTCAAGGCTCGCCCCTGCTGGCTCAGGCACGCCAGCACTCACCGCTGCTGGCTCAGGAGGAGACAGAGTCACAGGACCGGAAGACCCCTTCTTCTTCCTCTTCAGCTGCGGTGCAGAGGTCACAGCTGGGTCAGAGACGGGTTGGGGGAGTTTGGCCTCAGGCAGGGCAGACTCTGACGCCGACGATTCCAAGGCTGACTCCCACAAAAAAAGTCTCCCTCGCTTCCTGGGGAGACTGATGGCTGTGGAAGGTGCCTCAGGACTCTGGGAGGGATCTGCCTGTTCCCCCAGTGTAGTAACAGCCAGGAGATGACCTTCTGGGATCACTGGCAGCTGGGTAGATGGTGGGGACCTCTGGGGGGAAACCTGCGGCTCCTCCTGGGAGAACTTCTCCCACAGCTGGGCATAATTGCGAAGAACCCACTCGCTCTCAGGCGAGTATGGGAGGGCAACCCTCTTCTTGTCGGTGGGGGACGACATCCAGCATTGCTGGCGGAACTCCAATTGGGGTTGTGGAGTGGAGGACATCCTGTCTGCTGAGTTCCTGTTTGGGTCGGTTCATTCTGTTATGTGGAGGGGTTGGGATGAACTCAGATGCAGACAGAATGTATCAAACACAGGATTTATTAAATACAAAAGGGGAAAACAAAACCCACGAGGGGGAAAACAAAGACTAGGGTAGACACTAAATAACTCTACAAGACACGGTAAACAAAGACTCTGAACACTAACTACAAATAAACACTCACGGTAACACAAAGACTTCTTAAAGGGTATTACAAGGATAAACTCTCTCACAAGGCTGACATGTAGAAACACATATGCGGAACAATGAACCGACAAAAGACAGAGCACACTAGGAGATCTAAATAGGGGAACTAATTAAGACACAACAGGTGGCACAGATACGGCAATCACGACAAGACTAGGATAACAAGGGGGGGCGGGGGGCAAGGGGACGAGACAACACAAGCACATGGCCCAAAGACAAGGCCATGTGCTTGTACACAAAACACGGGTCTGTCATCATCCTGCCTCAAGACTAGAGAAAAGTCAGGACATGAAGGCAGAATCATGACAAAATATTTCTCCTTGTCATCTCAGACATTAACTACTTATTTGTAATTTTGTCAGCCAGGCACAAACTAGTCCACTTTTTTTTGTTTGTTAGTTTGTTTGTTTGTTTCTTCTTTATTGAAGAAATTAATGAACATTACAATACATTTTAACAATTAAGTCAACATACAGGAGAAAGAAGAACCATATTATTCTGTAAGACAGCATTTAAGAGAAGAGAGAAATAAACACATAAATAAATAACTTAAAAAAAACACACATACACATAAACAACTAAACAATAGTTTGATTATCTTCCTTCTTCCTTAGGACAAACAGACAACACGAATTCTCCATGAAATCTAACAGTATGTTATTATTTTGATGTATATGCATTAGACATTTCCAAAATTAATGAAAAATGAAAAACAAAAAAGAAATTAAATTTTGGTATGCTTTTCGCATTTTCGTGTTTAAGCCTGGCCAGCTTCCTCCAACATGCTGTAGTGTTTAGCACTATTCGGACGGGACTAGTTTTCTAAACTACGTTTGAGTTTCGATTCTTACCACCTGACGTCTGTGATTTTCATGTACCAATTCGGACGGGACTATCTCCGTGTTTATTACAGAGGTGGGAGGGTCTGTATTGTGCATCTGGGCGTCACAGAGATCACGCGCTCTGTATGCGTGCATTTAATTCATTCAGAATGACTGCCTTAGTATTATTACACAATAAATATTAGATGGCTAGTATAACAAAACCATAGTATGTGTGGTTCCTTTAGTTTAACTTGTTTTCCTTTTTTCTTTTTCTTTTATATTATTAAATGTAATTAAAACATTATGTAACTGAGTACATAAATGAACGTGAGTAATCTTACCTGATGCTGATATTACAATAGCCGGTATTTACAGTTTACGCGATCTTGATCTTGACTTTATTATTTGTATTATTTTTTTATTATTATTTATTTGCCGCTAAGCAAATATATCAAACATCCGTGCGGTAAGAGCATCTACGGTAATTCACGTTGGCCAAAACACACAAGGAAACGCGTTGTGAAATAAAATATCACCGGCAATCACAGACATTCGCGTTCGGACGGGATTAGTTTTCTCAGAGGATCACTGAGTTTGCAGAAAAACGGTAGGTAATTTGCTCTGGAATTATCACAGAGGTTGTGTGAGAAAAACACAGACGTGGCAGATTCGGACGGGATTAAAATCACCAAGTACGTCTGTGAAACGGAGATTTCTCCAACGACCCCCTGGAAAACTAGTCCCGTCCGAGTAGGGCTTTTGACAGCTCGTCAGCATTAGAGGGCGGAGCATAACACAGCATGGTCCAAGTAGGTATCGCTGCAGCCCGGAGACCTCCAAGTGGGAGGAGCTTTTGCCGCAAGTGGGCTGGACTTCACGGAGAGCTCCAAGTGGGAGGGACTTTTGCCGCTAGTGGGCGGGATTTTACAAATGGGCGGGGTTTAAGCGGAAATTTCACATTGCGTCTTTGCCGGGGTGCGCGCGAATGAGGATGGCATAAAGAAGCGATACTAATGAAAAACAGATTTATTGTTCGTCATTGTAGTTTAAATTTTATTAACAAGAGGTTATATAATTTTGTGACAACTGCAAACATACAAGTATATTAAATTATATTAATTTTATAATTATATCAGTATCAAGAAAATGAATGAGTAATTTAGAGCAATAAAATGTTTACTGTATGTGAATGTTTTTCTTTAATGCAAGTTTGAAATCTGAGGGAGAATTATATTGTTTAGATTGTTACAACCCCCTTGGCTCTAGGTGAAACAACATTACAAAAGGCCACACATGGAAGTACATTTTACAAATAAACATTTAATTTAAAAAAAGAAAACAAATCTAAATAGTAATACAAGAGTTAATAATAATAAAAAAAAAACATTCCAAGACTTAAGAGGAAAATATTATTGGTACCAAAGTCCAATTTAAGACACTCATTTCCCCATCTCCTTTTTATCACCAACTCAATCACAGGTAACGCTCCAAACCATTAAAAATTCAAGTTTTATTTGTTATATGAAATGTAGGTCTGGCATACTCTTTTTAGACTGTGCAACAAAAAAAAATAAGAGAAAATTAAATACAAATAATTAAACAACAGGAAAAAAATACAACTTTTTTTTTTTTTGGAGATAATTAAATACAAATAATGAAATATTCACAATATACTGTATTACTACACAGATGATTTGTAGAGATGCTACACAGAAACTGCTACACAGATAATGTGCAGAGATGTACACAATGTGCAGTGAGGATGAAATACCTAGTTAGGTTGTCAAAAAAGCGCAGTGTTCGGAGAGTTATTGGGTAGCCCTAAACAACCAGTCTATAAAGTTCAGTGTGTTTAATGTCCATGTTTAGTAGTCTGATAACATGAGGGAAGAAACTCCTCCTGAGCCTCTCCATCTTTGCCATCAGACTGCAGAAGGGTCTGCCTGACTGTAGCAGATGGGTTGGTGGGGTCTTTAAGGATCTTAACAGCCCTAGATTTACATCTCCTGGTTTGGATGTCTTGCAGAGAGGGGAGAGATGTTCTGGACATGTGCTCAGCTACTCTTTGCAGGGCATTTGGAGGTATTGAAGATGCTCACTCTCTCCACTGTGGTCCCGTTAATGATGATTGGGGCAGATCCGCTGCTGCCTCAAATAGAAAAGAGTTATTGTAAAATATTATTACAATTTACAATATGAATGTTTCTACTGCATTTCTGAACAAATAAATGAAGGGCTGGTGAGCATCAGACTTCAAAACCATGACAAAATCTGTCCAACCCCAAAAAGTCCTGTAGAACAGATATTTAAGGAACCTGAGGTTTTAACCTGCTTGAATTTTATCAGCATTGGAACACTTTGCTGCTGCTTTCACTCCAATGCTATGGATTATATTTTTACTGGAATGAAGTGTCATTAGTCACTAAACATTCAGTCCAATGACATCGTAAAATAATTCACTGTTGACAAGTTAACATTAACTAAAGTACAATGCACATTTATGTAAGACGTCCACAGAATGTAATGTCATTTACATTCCAACATTTGTCCTTTAGGACAGTCTCTGACCATACCCCTGGAGCAATTTTAGGGACAAGCGCTGTTGCAAATGTCCACCTTTAAAGTATGAACATAATTTATCCACACAAAGACCCACATACACACACACATTAGTCAAAAATCTTCAGAAAAAATAAATTACACATCTTGATGCATAGAAAGAACAAAAAAAAGTTTACAGGAAAGTGATCCTTTGGGTTTGCAGAGAGAGACAGTAACCAGGTCACTGAAATATAACTTTTGGCCACCCAGACTTGAACTTTCTGTAACACAAAGTTTACACATAATGTTTTTGTTTCTTTGTGTTTCCTACAATGACTAAATTAATTCTACACCTGTTGATATGTAATGCATGGTAGTGGACACTGCAGTTATCCTCATATATCCACTCTGTTATGATTATTAAATTGAAAAATGAATTTGGTAATTAAACCAAATGTTTCAATTGCATTACATTATTTGGATTAACGTTACACGTAAAAATAGATAACATTTTAAAATTGTTTTGAAACAATGACCAGCTTTGTTAAAGTCAAGCATTATCAGTTAGGAGTTTTAACTATTATAGAACACTGTACTAAATCTATTAATAGTTATTGATCGCTTAAATATCAGTGCAGTTATAATACATAGGTCTGCATATTTTACGTAACGTTAGTAACAATAGCCTACCTGCTTATAGTCTTCAGTGTCCGTAATCTGCAGCGTAAATGTATTGCAGAAATATTTAGCACAAAAGGGTAACAGACACAATAAAGATGTAATTTATCTGTGCTGCTAATGCTGTCTTAACGTGCTCTTGGAATAATCGTAAATATGAGTTTTGAAGGTAAAAAATTGCACATGAATGTCCTCCCATTTTCAAACTTGAATGCAATGAGCTTGTAATCATGATTTAACTACGTCAAAACTAAAACATCAACCGCCAAGATACTGCACTTTTTCGCAACTTGTAATACGTTGTACAAGTCTAAACTTACCCCTTCAAACTCCTCTTTCTTGACGCTGAAAAGCCTTGGGAAGTTGACGTCGTCTTTTTTTTGGGGGGGGGGGGGGGGGGATTCGCAGCGTGCATTAACCCCATGACATTAAATAAACCAATCAAAAGGCTCTGGAGGTTTGTACAGCCCACTTGGAGCTGAAGTCCCACCCATTTGGAGCTGACCCGCCCATTTGGAGCTGGCTCCGACCTCCGTTTATACCTATCTCGCATGGTCTGTGTATACAGAGTGGATGGAACGTGCCCGCAATCAGTTGATAACAGGCAGTGACTCGAGGAGTTGACATTTAACAGAGGCTGCTCTGTCTGACATCATTCATTCAACTGGCGTGGGAGCCGAGAATTAAAGACAGCTAAAGGGATTCTGACATGCACTTTCAGAAATGTGAGTACGTTTCTTTCGTTTATTAAGAGAATTCATACAGCAGAAAGTGATGGGGAATAGGCTATAAATTGGCTTTATGGAATGGTGGAGTAAAAAAGACAGAAATAGCAGACTTTCTCAGGGAAAAAAGGTAGGCTACAAAGGTTATCGCTGTGTACACTTGAAGTGGGATACTAATACCTATTCATCTACTAATATGCACCTTTTATGGGTAAATAATATGAAAATATACCGACTCAGTTACAGCTTTAGTATGCTTATCTTTGTGTGTGTGTGTATGAGAGAGAGAGAGAGAGAGAGAGAGAGAGAATGACTGCCATTAGTAAGTGTCCGGGTTAAAGGACTTCCTACTAATAAACATAAGCGTTTAATAAGTCATTTAACTAAATACACAAATGCTTTTAAATACAAGTATTTTGCTGGAGACAGCATATGCGATGCTACCTTCATCTTTCGCTGTTTACATGTTTTCTACATGACGTAAGCTCGGTGATATGTAACCGTTTAAAAATAGACTTAACTCATTTGAATAAAGGATCCCCCAGCATGTCAGTCACTGAGTTCATTTTAACAGCTATTTGGACAAACCCATTAATAACTCCTCCCTGTTCAACTTTCATTTCCCGTTTTTAATGGGTGTGCGGTCTCATTTTTATAGAGAGAAGCTTGTGAAAATGAAGAAAATGTAGTCGACTTCAAAGCTCAAGTTTCAAATACTGGTAAAAACTGTCATGTGGAATATGCCAGGTGTTTATGGATAAAGTGCCATCTAAGGTTTTGTAATGCGTAAATAGATTTACTGTGTCTAGTGTCATATAACGGAGCGAGAGCTACGGAATCCCCGCGACGCGACACCCACGCGCGTGACTCACTGGCCAGGGATTTCCGTCTTTGCAATTACAAGATAGAGGTGTGAGGGTATCCCAGCAGCTAAAGCCCACTCTTTCGGACATTTTAACCATACAAGATCAATCTTGTGTATCTGTGAACGTTTGACCTTTGAAACTTTTGCGAGTGGTAGAAGCATTCGATAGCCTGCTTACAGAATATGAAGGTCAGGTGTTTTCTACCTCTTAAACTACCTCGTTTGGTGGTTGTTGTTCTAACACATTTTTAACGTCTCTCAAACTTTGATATAACACCCCCACATTAATCTTTTAAAACTAAAATGTTGTGTAGAAATCGTTTAAATACATATTGTGACATTTTGGTGTCTATAAAGATATTATACCCATTGTTTTAACTCCAGCTTTTTTCTTAATTTTTTTTTTTTTTTTTTTTTTTGAGTCAGTTATACACAACCACATGTAACGTACAGGGCTGAGCAGCAGATTGTCTTTACTTTTAACTTTCTGAGTCAGCTTTAAAAAAGTGAGACTGAGAAGTGGAGGAATGAAAATAACATGGAATGGAGAACAAACAAGAGAGATAAGGAAAGGAATGATCCCCTCAAGGTTATGCCCAGTGGAATTTCCATCTTCCTCTTTTCAATCCCCTTTATCATAAGAATTAGGTTTTGCTGAAACCAGTTACTTTTCCTGTAAAGGGATATGTTTGAAAGAAATATCTGTGCATAAAGAAGTAGTTCAATAAATGTCTATATTAGAGCTGTTTTATTCCTAGTGGCTAGATGCAGTATTGCAATGTAGCTGTGACCTTTGCAGCTGATTTCAGCTCATTACTGCCACTCTGTGAAAAGTTAGGCAAGCATCAAATCTTACTCTGAATCAGTAGTATCTGTTCAGCCTCTGATGGGCCCCTGCAAAGGACGCACGTCACCGATGCAGGAAGAAGATGTGGTTTGCCACGAAGAGCGTAACGGAGAAAAGGAAATAGTTATAGAAAGCGTGCTGTGAGAACCGTCTCCATAGACGCAGGGTTTCTGATAAAGACAGGTAGATGTGACCTCACCACCTCTTTTCCAAATGGAATACCTTCCTCACGGGGTGAGAGGATGAGAATTATGCTCCTTCGGTGGAAATGTATTTCTTATCTCACGTTTGGGGTCAAGATTTGTGAAGACACTTTCTTTCCCTCTGCTCTAGAATACGTAACTGATGCCCACTGGAAACCTCCGATATTTGCATTCTTGTCTCGTCTCTTTTGGTGACTAACATGAAGAAAATACTTTTTAAGTCATACCAATACCTGTTATTAAAAACGGCCCTGGGGAAATTACATTACTGGAGGAATCAGATTTACTTGAAAACAACAACAATTTATGTGCATCCGGCAAGATATGTCGAATGGTTATATGATGTATGTTTCTCTTGACTTGAACGCTTAAAAAGTTATTGTAAAACAAGTGGTTTTAATAGAAATGTCCAATTTCTATAGGCAGATCTACAATACCCTTTCGTCATTACTTCTAGTAAATAAAGTTCCATCATTATATTATGGTTATATAAATCGCCTCTTATTCTTACCAAGGCTTCATTTATTTGATCAAACATACAGTAAAAACATATTGTGTTGTGTTATTGTCATATTGCGACATAAAATAAGTAATACAGTAAAGTAACAGTAATTTATTCCTGTGATGACAAAGTAGAATTTTCAGCACAATTACTCATTTTCAGTATCACATGATCCTTCAGAATACATATGCTGATTTGGTGCTCAAGAAAAAATTCTTATTTGTTATTCATTATTACATTTTTTCAAGATGAGCTAGAAAGTTTTGAGCAGAAAGTTCAAAAGAACAGAATTGACTTTACTTTTATTTGCTGAAATATTAAACGTTTGAATGGTATAGGCTGTATCATATAACAGCGTTTGAACAGAAAATATATTATCCTAAATATAACGATGGTTTTTTCATGTGTCCACAGCACAGAAGGAAAAGGCGTGTTACCCTCTGCCCACAGTGAAGAAACTCCTGGAGCAGAAGAGAAAGAGAGAGACCTCCTCAGCACCTCCCTCCTGCTCTACAGCATCTTACACAGCTGGTGGTGCTGCATCTGTCCCAGTGAGTCAAATTATCATATTTCTACATATGCATGTCTTGAGGTTGACATGAACAACTTTAATCATCCCCTAAAATGTTTCCAACAGGTTTTGGCATCAGTACAATCTCCTACTGCAGGTGAGTCTGGGGGTGTTGCTTATGAAATGGGTCTTCGGTGACAATTAGATTTCCTTTTACATCTAAAAAAAATGTACCTTTCCTTTGCAGGAGCCAGTGCAAGCTACACAGACATGGGAGCAGTTAGATATGACCGATGGGAAGTTCCCAGCATTCATCAGGCACATTCCTCCCTACAGCATTGCAGCCCATTCACATTCATGTCTGGTTCCTCCGTCACACCAAACTTTACTCAGACCGGACAGACGCTTGCCACTGGCTACAGCCCTCAGCAGATGCAAGACTGCCAGGATGCCCAGACAACACAGCAATATGTAAGAGCTCTATAATTATTTTGTTCTGAATGATTATTGATGGTTTCAAAATTGAAGGAGTTTGACCATATTATGGATGGAAATAAAAGCAATCTATTCTCTGTTCTCACAGTCTATAACAGAGTGCCCTGTAACTGCAGCTGGGACTAATTTGGCTGGGGCTGTCTCCATTCAGAGCCCTGGCTTGTGTTGGCCATCTGAATCCAGAGCAGAGGATCACACGAGCCCATACCTACTCCAAGAGTTCAGGTCCCAGATGGATATGGTCAAGCTGCAGGAGGCCAGAGTCTTCCTCCAGAACATGGATTACAGTAGAACCACCTGGCAGGATGATGACGGGGACACGTAAGTCAGAAAATAAGATCAAAATGTTTTTAAAAAATATATATATTATGCTAACCAAGGCTGCAAAAATAGTCAAAATAGTCTATTTTAATTTTACATTTATTTCTGTGATGCCAAGCTGAATTTATTCCAGTCTTCATTGTCACATGAAACTTCTGAAATCATTCTATTATGCGCATGTGGTGCTCAGGAAACATATTTTTTATCATCACCTATAATTTAGACCAGTGGTTTTCAACCTGTGGTCCGCGGTGGTATTGCAGGTGGGCCGCAAATTACTATTAAAATAAATAATATTGTTAATATATGTAAAAATGTCTAAGTCGTAACTTAATAACATCATTTCATATAATTAAATAACAAAAATAAATAAATATTAAACTGTAACCATGCTTCCACTATTCAAGCTCGCTGATTGGTTTAAGAATAAACCACCAATTTATCTTAGATATTTTTGCTGCATATGCTACAGAACAACAGCAGTTGTACCAAGGGGTGCCAGCCCAAGTTATTTTCTGTTCATTGTCAGTTCATTCAATAAAGACAGTTAACAATCTAGCTTCTGAGTACTAAGCTATTAACCCAACGGTAGCGGGGTCATCACTGACACGTGCGAGGGTGAGAGGCTTTGAGGACGAGGGCGTTCTGCTGCAGGTTAACAGGTTAATTTTTTTGTAGTGGGCCATACAAACATATGTGTTTGGTTGTGTGGGCCGCAAGTTGAAAAAGGTTGGGAACCACTGATTTAGACTATTTGAATGGACTATTTGAATTTGAGTGGCCATCATGCAAGTTGTTCCGATCACAACAAACTCAAGCAGAAACATGTGCCTTGTTGCTAGAAGATGCGTGACAAATGAAAACAACATGTTCTAAAACCAGCTGAAAATATGGCCTATCAAACATTTTTGTTATCCTCCGACTGAATGGAATCAGCATACACTATGTGATTTTCTATGGAATATTTTAACTCAACTCAAATCTGCAGACTGCCCTGTTTAAACGAGTGCATTTTAGTTTTAAAACGGCATTTTAAAATTAAAACGGTGCTCAACTACACTTGCGTTTTTACTGCATTTCAGAAATGCTCTCAGTCCAAACTACACAGTAGAAGACGCATGTCACATGACCATTCATGCAGGTACAACCAGATAGCTATATATAGACATCTATGGGTACAACAATAAGCATTATATTATTGTTTAATGTTATTGTCGTCAAGAATACGCAAGAGCGATTGTGGACAGCAATGCCATCGTTTTCAAAAGTCTCCGTTTTGGTCCGTTTGCACTGGAACACAACCCCCACGTTTTCAAACTAAAACGGGCTGCAGCGTTTTCGAAAGTCTCCATTTTTAAGGGTCAGAAAGGCCGGAGTTGTATAAACAACAGTAGTAACCGGAGCAAACTTTATACGTTTTAAAATGAAAACAAGTCCCCCGCCCTTTTAAAATCGATTTGTAGTTGCTTATGGACCCCCGGGCCAGGCCGTACCACCTCTTCTGCCCCTGACTATCTGATGTTCTCTGCGGACATCGTTCTAAGCTCAGGGCTGATGAAAGGGTGTGGCTCAAATAAAAAAAATTCTACTGATCTTAATGTGTATCAATCACTCCTCTCTTCCTTCTCTGCTAATGTCTCCACTGTTAAAAGGCCATACAATCATAACAAAATTAACAATCTGTCAAACTCTCACATCAAACTCAAAACATTTTCCTACCTCCTCCTCCTCCCCCTCCTTCATCAACTCTAACAACTGACGACAATCAGCTGACTTTCTCAGAACACATTGCTAAAACAGTCAGGTCCTTCCAGCCAGTTCTATCAAACTTTCACAATTTATCCAGAACGCGGCAGCAAGATTCATTTTTAATGAACCGAAAAGAATACACATCACACCTCTGTTTATCAATTTGCACTGGCTTCCAAAATTAAGGCAAAACTACCACTGGCTCTGCACCCCTTTACCTAAATTCATTATTTCTTACTTATGTGCCCTCTAGAAGCTTGCGTTCTGCAAGTGAACGTCGCTTGATGGTGCCATCCCAAAGAAGCACAAAGTCACTTTTACGGACTTTAAATTAAATGTTCCCTCCTGGTGGAATGACCTCCCCAACTCAATCAGAGCAGCTGAGTCCTTAGCCATCTTCATGAATCGGCTTAAAACACATCTCTTCCATCTTTATTTGACCCTCTAACTTTAACACTCACTATTCTAATTCTATTCTTTAAAAAAATGCCCCTTTTAGACTTGCACCCAATTTATTTAAAGGTTGTTTTCTTTAAAAAAAAAAAAAAGAAAGAAAGAAACAAAAGAAACTAACACTAGCTTCTCTAATCTTTTTGTATTCTATCTATTTGTTTTCTTTTTTATTTATTATACAATTAACGAAAGCAAAAAAGGCCTCTAACAGTAGCTTGCTCTATTTTATTCTAACTCTAACCTTTACTATAATTTTATTTTATTTTATTTTATTTTTTTTTATTATATGATTTTTTTAAAACCTTGCTACATGTACTGCATTAAGCTAACTGAGACTTGTTATAGCACTTGAATATTTTTGCTCTATTGTTGTAAATGTAAATGGCTAAATGTAAATGTAACGCACTGGTGTAAACGTAGCCCACATTCGGCTACTAGCGTTGTACAGACTGTAAATCAGCTGAAAATCGGGGCAAAAATCATGTAGAAAAATCATCAACTATTCTTTCTGTTTGTTTTTTAAATACTTTATATGTGGACACTTACTGGTAAATATATTAAAATGATATGTGTGTGTTTGTGTTCGTGTGTTACTTTTTAACTTCTTGGTTACACAACTTGAAAACCATAGAATCATCAAATTTCTACTTTTATTACAATTGTATTAAATTATCATTTTTTTTAAAGTCAAATTATTTTATGTGTACTTTATGTACAGTAAATCACTCAGTTACTGGATCAGCAGATTACCACATCATTAGGTGTTTTACCAGAGGGGTCCTCAAGGGTCTTGTGTGTTGCTTAGCTAATGAAGCCACAGTTTGAGCGTAAATCCTATGGAAATGTGACAAGAAACAGAAAGGGTTATTAAACAGCTCTGCACTGTAAACAAAAACTGAAACTCTGTTCTTACTCTCTGTTAGCATTCTACACATCTATACTGCGAAAGGCCTGAGGGAATATGCTTTTGCTGCTGCGGAGAAACTTTGTGAACTGGGGAAGTTGGACTCTAAAGAACACAAGGGCAAGGTGAATATGACAACAATCTGATTCGAGATGTACCAGGGAGATTTTTATTAATGCACTCACTGACTTTCTGTTCTCTTGAAACCCAGAGTGCTTTGCTGGTGGCTGTAACTGCCAGTCAGCCAGATATAGTCCAGGATCTACTCTCTCTAGGTGCGGACATAAGCATCTGTGACATCAATGGTCAAACTGCACTTCATCTGGCTGCCACCTATGGTTTCCCCCGTGTCATGCAGGTGAGAGACCACCCATTTGCAAACCATTTAAAATCATAAAAGCATGCTTCTAAACTTCTATGTTCTAGGTTTTACTCTTTGCTGGACTGCGAGTGGACCTGGAAGCTCGTAATTTTGAAGGTATAGACCTTAACATACAGTGGTGTTCCATTAGCAGTTACAGTGACATCTGAGGAGACAATAATAAACAGCCCCTCTTGCTTCTGCCTGTTTTTTGTAGGCCTGACCCCTCTGCACTGTGCAGTGATCTCTCACTGTGCCACGATAAAGGCCATAAACGCCTGCTCTTCATCCTCAACATGGTTGGCTGATGACGGTCTACAGACTCAAGCAGAAGATAAACTGGTGTGCTTGCGGCTTCTTATAAATGCTGGAGCTTCAGTTCTCAGCCAGGTACTCTGTTTTATGGCTTTTTAATCCAGTTTTTATCAATCCAGTTTAATCCAAATGATGATAAGGTAATGTGTTAATTATTGCTGAAGTACTCTTTGGTGGAGAAACTGATGGTGCAGGGACCTCCATTAAATAATATTATTAAAAGTCTGGCCCATAATAACATGAGTAAAGTGGCATATTAAAGCCAATAAAATAATCACTATTGATGTATAGAAATGTAAAGCTTAGGGTTTGCATTAATTTTATCCCCTATGCTCCCCTCAGTAAAAACAGTAATATTTTAAAATTTTATTACAATTTAAAACAAGCTGTTTTTTTTTCTTCTGTTTTTTAATACCATTTAAAATGTAAAATGTTATTTATTTCAGCAGTCATTACTCCAGTCTTCAGTGTCACAAAAGCTTTCAGAAATCATTCTACTATGCTGATTTGGCACTCAAAAAACATGATGATTACAATTGTGCTGCTTAATATTTTTGTGCAAATATAAAAACAAAAAAATCAGGATTATTTAAATAATAGAAAGTTAAAAAGATTTATTTTGTAATCTTTTGTAAGGTTATAAATATTATTGTCAATTTATTGTCACTGTTGATTGGTTTTAATGAATTATTGCCAAAAATAAGTATTCATTTATTGAATCTTATTGACTCCAAGTACGTAGCACACAAATCACAGAAACTGATATTTCCAAATTGTAGTAGACATTTCAGTTGAATAGGAAAAGATGTATTATTTCCCAAATGTTCCTTTCAGTCTGACAGATAAACAACTGATTTTGTCATTGTTCCATACAGAGCGGTTTCGTTTTGAGGCTGCCGCTGATTCATGCCACAAAACTCTGATGTTGCTTCCGTTTCACTTTGTTGACTGGTGTGCCTCTGTCTTTTTCAGGAAATCAAAAGCAACAAGACAGTTCTTCACCTGGCAGTGAAGGAGGGGAATATCCATCTCGTGCGCTTCCTCCTCAACCTCCAACTCTCCAATATGCAGGCGTTCATCAATATGAAAGTGAGAGACATATGATGATGACATTGTATTGACTTTCATATCCATTCAAAACCATACTCAATTAATATCACACTTGCCTCGTGCCGCAGGTAATAACAGGTGTGGTGAAATTTTGACAAACAGCGTTATTGTGGGTGTGAACAAGAAGTTGTTGTAGAGTGACTTACATTTTAGAAACAATATTGAAGTTTCAAATGAAGCCAAAGCTAATTTAACGTCTGCATGTCTCTATTACAGCAACACGCAGTAACTACATTTTGTTACTCAGTGGATGACTATATATAAACAAATCTATTAATCGAATGGATCAATAGTTCCCAGCATGACTCACTTATAAGGACAGTCACCTGTTTTTGATTCACTCATAAATCTGTTTTGGTTATCAACCAGTGTTTTCGAACGAATCGGTTGAGTGTATGATTCACTTTTAAAGGCAACCACTTGTTTAATTCCAGAATTAATCAGAGATTTTTGTTCTAAGTGAACAGCCGATGATTTACTCATAAATACAATCATCTGTTACATTGACAAACAGAATGTATCAGTGTTTTTGAACATATTGGTTGAGTGAACAGTTCAGTGATTCCCTTCTATAGACAGCCCCTTATTTCGTTGCTGAATGAATCAGAGTTTTTTCTTTTTTCCCAGCGACTTACTCATAAATCCTTGTGTTTGAATTAATTATTTTTTTAAGTCACTTGTCATCTACTGTGTAAACTGCAGAAAGGGTCACTAAAAAGTAGCACGGCTAATATAAAGACTAACAGCCTGTCTGAAACAAGCAAACACAGACAGGACACATGGACGAGCAGACTGGAACTAACTGCTGTATAATGTGATGTAATCATTACTATATTTATCCCATCCTCTAATGAACTCTAGGACATTACTTGGAATCAGAGTGGACATGATTCTCTATGTCTGTCTCCTCTCAGGCTCACGGACACACTGCCCTGCACATGGCCGCGGGGCTACACGGAAACCCCTTCCAGGAGGAACTGATCCGGCTGCTGCTGAGCCGTGGTGCTGATCCCAGCATCCGCAACCTGGAGAACGACCAGCCCGCTCACTTGCTGCAGAGCGGAGACACAGGAGAGAAAGTGAGAGGCTTTTCTTTATTATCAGCCAGTCTGCCGGTTGTGTGAAAGACTAGCACACAAAACATCCTCTTGTACAGTCTCTAGACTCTTTTTTACAGCATGGGAAGAAAAGAACTGATTACACAGCAGCTGACGCATCCTTTTCACTCTCTCGCTCTCTCTCCCTCAGCTCAAGCTCATCTTGAAGAAGAAAAGTGCCTCCTCTAGGCGACGGTTTACATCCTTACAGGACCAAGAGTGACTAGGAATGATTTTTAGTCCCAGCGTATCCCACTTTCTCCAATAGAGATGCAGTCATCTGGATCAAATAACAGAATGCGCTTGAAACATTCATTCTGAAAAACGGTCCACCATCAAAATGTGGATAAAATCTATTTAGAGAATTTGAGATCAGGAAGAGCCTAAAAACACAATCTCTGGAGTACAGTGGGGTTATCTTTAATATCCTTTTATGGGGATTTCCACACATTGCATCATTTTAGTATGACAGTATATTTTCTGAAGGATCGTTCATTGATTCTTTACCATAAAGCTGCTTCCCAGTTTATTTAAAGATGAAAACACATTTTAGAGTGTTCATGAATAGTGATTTCAGTGAAATCGTCACAAGGACTGGCAGTACCAGTCGAGTTTCCACCTTCAATTATAAACCATATTGGTTTGCATACGTGAGCAGCTGAGCTCTTTTTTAACTCACTGTATCAGTGGGATATTCTTTAATTGTTTTGATATGTATTTATATAGCTTTTGATTGGTATGCATTGCATATGTTGCTCTGTGCTCAGGTTACTTTCACTCAGGGGGAAAGATCAGTTATTTATTTGATTGTTTTATATAATTGAGATCAGTTCTCTATGTAATGCACTTTTCTCAGCAGCACACTTGATATCATAGTTGTCCTTACAGGAGATGTGTCATCCAGCCATGCATGTGAATGTGTTCATTTGGTGAGTCATATATGAGGGAGTGAAATGTCAGGGGCTTCTGAGGTGAGAAGCTAGATTTGTCATCTAGACCTGTCAGAATCAAGATGTCAGAATCATTCATATGATTTAACGATGTTATTTCGTTGGAATAGAATGAATGGAAATATTTGTCTTTGGGGATAGAGTCCATCTTGTATCAAGATTTCAGATGTTGGAGGATGTTGTTGTTGTTGAGTCAGTTATACACATGATTCACCTTGTCGAAGTGCACAGTCCCCCTGGAAATTCAAATGAGGGAAAACACACGCTCATGGCACTTTCTTGTAAAACAAAGAGAGGTCTGTGGATTTATGAGAATTAATTTGAGAACAAAGTGCAAACTGCCTTCTGTAGAATTCATTTTATGAAACTTTGCTCATTGTTTTAGTGTATATCACAAACACTCAATGAATGAAACCTTCTGACTAAACCAGATTCTGTGAGTATATAAAGTAGCATTAAAATCTGCTTGATTGTATGTACGTTATATATATATATATATATATATATATATATATATATGTATATATATATGTATATATATATATATATATAGTTCATGTGTCATCTTTAATAAGCAACATTCATATAATTATTAATGTATTTCTGCAAATCATTAATGTGTGTCTTGCATTATGTCAACTGACCAAGCCAAATTAAATTAAGCTAAAGTAAAGACCAAGAATAAACCTTTGTAACTCAGGAGATTTTATTAAGCCTTTGGTACATGACTAACATTTGGAAGAATAATAAAAATGCCTTTTCATACAGTAGCCCTTTTCAGCTCTTCATTATGACTGCTGTGAACTACTTCACTCTTAAAGAAAACAATATATATCATCTTCAGTATAATGAGGACTTGTAATGAATTGATTAGCATTCCCCCAAAAACATGCTGATCAAACAGATGTGCGTTGGTTCATTATTCTTTAAAAGTTATATGGATGAATTACATTCAGTTGCAATTAAGTCATTAGCCTTTTAGTACCTAGTTGGGGACAAAAGTATATGTTATAAAGTTCTTTGTTTACTGGAATGCAATATATTCAAATATTCATGCCATTACAAATGGATGTAGGGATCATGTGTAAATCCGAGGAAGGGTTGCACCAGCCGCTCATTAGGCTTGACTTAAATTGAGATATTAAGTTAGCTTAGTAACTACTAGTTAGTTTGTAACACTGTGGTTGCACTCTTAGTTCTTAAGACAACACATGACTTCACAGATCCAAGAAACGACTTTACAATTAGTAAACAGAAGATTTTAAATAAGCTCTGCATTTCAGTTTATATTATGATTGATGTCAAAACTGTTAATGGTAAAATAATGAAAAAATAAAAATAACTTCCACTGAAATATGATGTATGCAAATAATTGTGAAATACATTCAATAGTATTTCAAATACACAAAAAATCTAAAAGATTGAATGAATATGAAGAGTTCAGATGCAAAAGTCTCTAAGTCTCATCTAAAAATCTTTTCTAATGCATTAAAGTGAAATAACTGAACATAATTATAGGAGCCTGATATAAATAATTCTCATTTTAGATGAAAATGTCAGATGGCACTTAGAGGCTTTTGCTCTTCATACGTACTACAAGACTAAAAGAACTAGAAAATTGTCTTACATTTTGTTGAAACCTGGCAAGTTACAGGGCAGCACACTGGACTGAGTATATTTGTCATTCAGTCTGCAAGTTTTCATTATTCCTGATTGCTTCCATAAATATTTCCATAAATGACCTTTATATAACAACAACAAAATATAATGCATATTATTCATGCATTAGTAAAATAATTGGGGTCAGGTGAGATGCATCATGAATGTTGTCGTTGAACACAAAAGTGATGTAATGTAGCACATGTGCTATAGACCTAAAAATACATCAGATTTAGACCTATTAGATTAGCATTTAGGCTGAGGTTACAAAAAAAAGGTCAAGCAGGTTTGATTCTCCTCCACATTTCTGTGCAACTGAGCATTTCTTCTAGCTGAAACGGGCCGCCCTGTCGCACCATCTGCTTTACACTGTCTGAGGTGGAACTAAAAGAAAAAAGGTCAAATGTATCAAGCGTTCAATAAAAACAAGCCTGTATTTGTGTGTGTGTGTGTGTGTGTGTGTGTGTGTGTGTGTGTGTGTGTGTGTAATTAATGTTTGTGTTAGTGTACCTTCTGTCTTCGGTGGCTGAGGGCCTTCCACTGGACTAGATCTGTAGGGAAAAAACAAAAACAGACAATTATCCCACAAAGCCATGCTGGTCTGTCTAAACCTGGGGTGTCAAACTCAATACTCAGCTCATGGAGGGCCAAATTCCTGCAGAGTTTGGCTCCAGTTTGCTCCCACACACCTACCTTGAGTTGTAATCATGAAGACCTTGATTAGCTGGTTCAGGTGTGTTTTAAAATAGAGTCAGAACTAAATTCTGCAGGGCTGTGGACCCCTGGTCTAAGCACTCTAAAATATTAAGCATGCATGTGCTTCCGCATTAGTCAGATGTAAAGTGTTAGTTATGCAAGAGCATACTTCAACATCATCAAACGATTCAGATCATCTCAAGATGACATGCTGAGCATCAGCATAATCAGACTACGTCTACATTAATCCGGATACATTTGAAAACAGCATTTCCATTTTGAAACACTCTCCATCCACACGTTCTCCAAAAGATTCTCGTTTACACTTAAATGTAGGAAAATGCTAAATCATTATACTGTGCATCAGTAAAACATAATAAGAGCTCTTCAAGATGATGCAAAGAGACCAAATATTAACTTCTTAAAGTTATCATGCTCTCATTCTGGCATTATCATTTTATTTGCAAAATATCTCACCACTTATTGGTGCATCCAGGTCACACCCAATCACAGGATATTCCAGAGAAATATGCGTCACATGACTAAATATGCATCGTTGTTTTAAAATAACTCCACTTTCACAGTCCACACTGTGACAGCTTCAAATGTATCCACTTGGAAGAGTGTCTTCAAAAAGCTTGATTTTCGCAGGACAAAAACACCATCTTGGTGTTAACAGAAAGGCCGAAACCCAAATGGTAGAGAAAAAGATGCATTTTCTAATGTAGCCGGATAAGTGTAGAGGTAACCTCAGTCTTTCTTGATATACACTTCCTACCCACTTCAGTCCATGATTTAGGACGTGCAAGAACAACAAACCTTCTGCCTTATTGTTGTAAACATATTGAACTTTAACTGCAGCTTTTATGAACACAGCAGATGTCTTTGATATATCTGGTCGTGCAAGTAAAACATGCTGTTGTTGGAATTGATAAACAGTGTTTGTGAGCTGAAAAAAAAAGAAGCTGGTCAGTTCAGAAACTACATTCAAAGAGTAAAGAAGCTTTTCCAGTGAACAGGCATGGCACCATTGATTCGATTCCACTGATCTGTTTTTCTTTCAGGACATTTCCTCATCCTTTATTCGGATTCAATCCACATGCACAGTCAAGGCTGCACATTTGTGTGAAAAACTCTTACTTGGATTTTGAGCATTTGAACTTTTTACCTGTCAGAACAAAATTAAAATAAAAAACATTTAGAGATGGTGAAATATATTATTGTGAAAGGGAGTTCACAATAATTCGGGGTCAACTGAATTAGAGTTTTGCCAGTTTGTAAGAAATGCATCTAAATCTCATGTAATATTTTAGTTTAAACCACATTTTTGCAGAAGACAAATGTACACTTATTCAGCACTAAAATGTCTTATTATGTTAGTGACTTACTCATAGCAATAAGAATCCCAGTTACGAACATAACCACAGCAAGGACGACACCCGTAGTCCGCAACGTCTCATAATCTAAGCTCAGAAATCAAGAATGGTGAAATAATTGTGATTTTTTTTTTTTTTTTGGCTTTCTCTGTGTATACACTTCCATGCAATAGTCTTACCGTAATGAAAGGCACTCTGGTCCGTATACATGTATGACTCTGTAAATACATTTAAATATTTTTACAACTTTGAAACAAACGGAACCCCTATAATGAACACCGTGAGGAATGAAGTAGCTAAGGAAGGCAATGCAGGGGGACAGAGTTCAGCACCATGGACAGATGCTAGTTAAATACAGTAAATATATTAATATGGGGATATCAGCAAACACTGGACAGTCAGAGTCTAATGAGCTTATTAGCTGAAATTCATTCAGAATGCAATCGTTTGAAATACTAATCACATAAACAGTGATCTCAATTAGCTGATGAGTGCGTCCTACGACTCGAGGCAGAAGGGCATCTTGCAAACTCAGGTGTTTTCAGCTGAGAACCTCAGGATTCGGGTTATTGATTGCTGCATAACGAGGCTGCGGGCTCAGCGAAAAACCGGTTGGATGGATGTAAGCGCTCTGAGAACTGCAGTCCACACAAGCAAGTGGCGAGTGAATTTCCTCTAGTGATCATCAATAAAACTGTCTAAATTTACAATATTGAGAACATTTAGTAGGGCTTTCTATATGAAAAAAAAAAACATCTTTAGAAAATAACATACAAGACACATAACTTTCCCCTCGGACCCTTAAAGAATTGGCTCTGTATCGCAATGATGCGGTTGTGTCTGAACTTCAAGGTTTAACGGCTTAGCGATTTTCAGCACTCCTCTCACTCTTAAAGAAACAGTTCACTCTAAAAATTAAAATTCAGATGACAGATGTCTTACCCGTTAGCTTATGTCGTTTCAAAGCTTTATATTTTTATGTTTCCTATTTCTAAGACTGCCGTTCTTCCTAACATTTAATTTTGTGTTGAAACAATGTCATACGGATCTAAAATAACGGCAGATTGATCATTTTTCATCTATTTAAACAACCCGTCAACAGCGACGACCTCAAATACTGTTTTCCCCGAGAAATGACAAAGTTTTAAACGTATCAAAGCATCTGCCGTATACGAACAAATTTAGGAAATAGCCTAGATTAGACTGGAATTACTGAATAGGACAACTACATATATATGCAACAATATTAGTAATTCCTGTCAAATTACATAATAGTGTATAACTCCAAAAGTGTCATTTCTCAAATCTCAAGTCATTCAGCAGTAGGCTACACATCTTAAAATGTGTTTAATAATTCCTTATGGCACAACCATGCAGTTTATCTTCAAAAGCAAATAGCTAAATCCAATAAACAGACAAACCTGTTGAAGCTGCCATTACTGCAGTGTTTTAACGAGCCAAGGTTTCCTCAATCTTGCTGTAGGCTGTATTTCAGCAACTGGAATGAAGAGAGACCGCTGTGGAGCACTGTATAGACGCCGCACTTCGGAGGTTACTCACTTACACCCCCTAGCGGCACGGGTCAGTCGTGTTCCCAATAATTCGGTAGGGGAAGCTCCCAGACAAGACTGGCCAGTGCGGTGGGGACCCCCCACCCCCCCAATGAATACATGCGACAGAGAACCCCACCCATGCAGCAACAGGATTGGGGTCTGCAGGAGGATAAGGACGGGACGTGGACGGTGGACAACACTTCAGTAAAATGAGATGATTGTGAGTTTCGGGACGTCAAGTATTTGTAGGCCTAAGCCGTTTAATAAAATTCGTTAAGCCGACAAAATCATATTGATGGTCTTGTCTATCTGCCGTTATAACTATATGGATGTGCCGAAATCAGATTTTTGGGCCAAAGCCGAAACCGAACCTTCTGGATGCAATTGGACGAAAAAAACAGCTTATATTCCGCTTTCTTTATCATTATTTTGGAAGCCCTCGGATGACATTTTTCTGTAATATCGCTTTTTTTTATACAGAAGCTACATTGCAACATCATTATGCTGCAGTATCAAACTGCTTGTACTATTACTAGTAATAACAGGCTCAACTATTTATAACACAGACCGAATCCGAGAGACTTTCAGTGAAAATCATTTTATTTTTCAACAACAGTGTAGGCCTACAGTTAGGTTTGTGACAAAACTGAATGGACAATTTACAAAATATATAAAATGCCTACTTTTTGCTTTTAGCTATACTGAGCACTTCACTGGGAGACGAAATAAAAATAAAAAACATTACAAAAGGTGAGGGGGGAGGACTATCAAAGGTAGTTAAACATTATAAGTTCTAGCTGAGAATCAATGGTTTTATTTAAACGTTTTTAAAACTTTTTTTTTAAAGGAGCACTCATACTCACATATTTAGGAAACAAAGACGATTAAAAAATTGTGAACACTAGAAGAACTAAATCCTCAACTTTTTCTTCTTCTGAATGGTCAAAGTTCTGATTAAGATTTCTCCTTAAGGAGCCATTCTTTCCATTAAAAACACCAGAGATACAAAGTTGTAAACATTTATGCAGGCTATAGAACATCACAATGAATCCAAAAGCGGAGGCAGTGTCACCTTTTTTCTCGGTTCCCTCGGCTAACTTTATTTTGCACCTGCGATAAAAATACCATAAATGTCAGTTTCTTTTGAAGTGTCATGAATTAAAATAAAATGGATTATTCTCACCTCTGGCTGCCTCTTGGTCGAGACCCACTGGCCTGTGAAGCACGCAAAAGACAAGACAGACAAAATTGAAAAGGTGGTAATTTCCTGAAGAGCAGAAAAATAAATAGACGTGATGTCTAATTATTGGTCTAATTGCACCACTGGAACAGATGCGGTCACATTATAAAAAATGTGTGGCAAAAAGGGTCAGCTGTCTGTTAATCACAGATCGCACAGAAGTCATTGTCAAAGCAAGCAGATTTCTGTTGGTCACCGTGCCAATTCTGCATTACCAAATTAAACCTGTTGTGAAATCTGGATGGTGAAATCTTTCTATAAATGCAAAATTCCTGATTCCATGGATTGAAATTACTAGATTTGGCCTGCAAAAAATGTGCACGCGGCTTAGCCTGAATATAATCAAAAAACAAAATGCATTCGTTTTCTTCGCCACTTACTTGGACTTGTTCCCTTTGCAGCGGCATTTCTGACCTATTAGAAACAAGCCAGAAATATGATCAGAACCATTGGTGGTTTATTGTAACATACAAGAGAAATGCATTTATAAGAACATAGTGTTTTAGAGATTTCCTAGGTTGCTGTTACAAATGAAGAAAAAAAACCTCTTCTTAACGTCAGAGTTTTTCATTAGTAATGTATGTGGATTGATGGGGGTTCAGAGTAAGAGTGTCAAAGGTTAGACTGACTGCTTTACCCTGTACACCATAAGTCATGGTGCGGTGTTGGGTGCCATAGAGAGGTTTAAACTTAGAGGGCATGAACCAGTCTACAACCAGTCTACCCTCAGTCTACCCTCTTGCAACCAGTCTACCCTCAGTAACTGATATTTGTTTATCTGCATGTGTGGATACATTCTTAGGTGAATATCTATCTTTATTGAATATCTAAAAATATTCTAGAAATCTGATGGCAAGTGCCATATAAACGTATGATAACTCTTAAGTCTTTCTGAGAGCAGTACACAGATTTGACACTCACTGATAATGAGGAAGATCCCCGTCAAGAAGAGGATCACAGCAAAGATCATACCACCGATCCTCAGGGATTCATAATCTGGAAAGAGGAGTCAGAAGAACATGTATAAATGCAGAAGTGATGCATGTTTTCATTTAATAAGAATATGTTAGTGAAACAAGATTCAGATGGGAAACATTCAACATAAGCTTAAAATATTTAAAACAAAAGAAAAAAAAGAAAAAGGTTTTATTAGTGGCAAAACAATACACAAATTACAGATTCACAAACAAAACAGACCTTTTGTATCAGGTGCACACAGAATCTGTAGAATTGAAGCTCATTCACAAAGTTCTACACCCCACTCATTTGTTTACTAATATTTTGGCTTATTTTTCAGGCTTTAAACACCCAAGTGTCTACTATTGTGCTTTCATATAACAAATGTAGCAAATAATGTTAACAAATAATATATAACGCAACCAAAGGTACACCATCTGATAACACTAGGTTTACGACGCCCTAGGAATGTGGCTAAGCAACTCTAAACTCAATTCTCTAAAAACAGACACATAATGCACATAAAAAGGGACTCTAATTAATTCATAGCAAAACCTTTCTTTGAATTAATTCACATATAGGCTATTTTAGGGCATTGTGTATGCTGTTGCTGTTCTTGTATATTGTGAATTGTATATGTTTTATACATACTTATGATGCATCATATAACCTCATATATATGATGTTTGGTATCTGAATTTGTATTTTCATGATCTAAATGAGAGTGTATATTATATGTTGATGCCTATCCAACCCATTAGTTTTATAAGAATCTTAAAGATTCTTCTCTTCAATGCCCCAATCTAATTTCATATGAAAAACACCATAACAGGAACAAAGAGTGTAAAACTTCCCTCCAAAAAGATACCATTCCTCATTGGCTCACTCAAAATGTGATATCATCCCCCTATATAGATCACCGATCACCAGATCAGGGCGGTTCTTCTAGATTCAGCATTCAAGATGCTGAGCTAAGAGCCTTAAAAACCATACTAAGCTTGTGCCAGGCTTTGGCCTTGAATATTCATTCATCAAGATTATCTGATTCAAATTTGTCTAATCAATTCACTTTAGCAGAGACCAACTGGAGCCCCAAAGTGCATCAGGACTCTTTTTCAAACATTCGAGACATGCAAGTATCAAACTTAGTCTTATTAACTGATACTGTCATGATCCTGGCTCTCTTTTTCTTTCCCCCTCCCTCTTTCACGACTCTTTCCCTCCTCCTCTCCTATTTTGCACTCACCATTCCTTTGCTGTTGATCTGCGTCAGCTGCTCCTCATTACGCTACTTTTTGCGCTTGGCTTCCCACACCTGTTTCCCCTTCTCCTTTGATTAACACTCCTACTTCTTCTCCTCTCCTCCCTACCTGCCTCGCCAGATTATTCCTCTAAAACTCGCTAACGCTGTATGTCTTGTCCCCTGTGAGCCTAGAAGTATTGCTGCTGCTCGTCTCCTGGCCTGCCGATCTCTCCCTTCTGTGCTGTTGCGGAGCTGTCCACCGTACTGATTCCGCCTGGGCGGCCGGTGGTTTTTTGCTTTCTCCTTTTTGAGCGAGTCAAGTTTTTGGTTCCAGTTTTTTCCCTTTGGGACTCTTTTTGTTTTTTACAAGTATTTTCAAGCTCCTGTGTTTCATTCATTATAGACTGTATCTGCTCCGCGAATTGCTCTCTCTGGTCCTCTTTCCACATAACAGATACATTAGGTATCATATGCACCTTTTACAAAGACGTGTTTAAACTAAGAAACGAATGTTTCCTTCAGGCTGTAGATCTGCTGAATATCAAATTGTACCATAGCTTCATGATCTTCTTTCTCTTCTCTTTACTGCTTAAGCTTTAACCCCTTTTCCCTATGCCAACTGTGTGTGTGTGTGTGTGTGTGTGTGTGTGTGTGTGTGTGTGTGTGTGTTAGACTAGTTTAAGTGTTTATCTTAATAAAGTCTTACTTGTATCACACTTGAGGTTGTTCATTGTTTGCTCATAACTGAAGTCCCTAATCATGCACATTCTTGCTACATGCTCTGAGTAATATTGTACAGTAAAAAAGTAGTTTTCCTTAACCAGGAAAATAAAGTTCTTAGAAATGACAAACAGTTGACACTGAGAGGTCAAGTAAAAACTTACAGCGGATCTAAATATTTATAATTTATCATAACTAGTTATGATTGATTATTCATATTTCCCCTTTGAGCTGATTCGTTACACAAATTATTCCGGATTTACCCCTAAAATCATCAACGAAAATGTGAAAAGTTCTGCAGATTCCAGTTTGCCCTGCGTATGAGTTAAGGTCAACACAACAAGCACAAACAAATCTACTAAGCATAATGAAAATAGCTGAAGAATGACTTTCCTGAGACAGTCTGGAACCAAACTCCCGTGTATACTTAGTAGTTTGATTTCTAAGTAGGGGTCTGCATTGTGCTTTTAATTTTAAATGGGACATTATATATGGACACTAAAAAAAAAAAAAAGTAAATTTAGGATAATCTGCGGTATATAGAATATTCAATCTTTTGTGTCTTACAGAAGCTTAGCCCCAGGGTGAATATTTTCCATGTTTTTTGGGAAAACAGTAGTGGAAACGCAAAACTTCTCTGACTTCCCAGATGTTTCCTGAAGAGGGTGAAGCACTTGGCACACAAATGCCTCTGAATAATCGCTGTTTTGCATTCAAGCATTTTTTCTCTTTCAGCTTTATAAAGTCAACCAAGAGATTCCCTTAATCCTTACAAGTTTGTATACTGCCCGAGCAGCTATAGTCCATCTGTACTCACCATAATGAAATGGCTTGTCATATTCTGGTGGGAGAAACAAATAAAGTTTAGAGTCAAAACTCTGCAAAGCTGTTATCAATCAAAATGTAAATTGTTAAGAGAATTTAATATGCTAATGACAATATTCTAGTACCAAAAAAAGAAAGAAAGCTTTTTAAGAACTAAAAGCTTACAGTTCCAAACATATGTAAATGTTTCAATGCACACAAAATTAAACCTGGACTAGCCTGGCTAAAATCACTGTTAATAAGCCAACGAGACATTCAGTTAATGCAAAACAGATATAGGCTATAAGACACTTACCATGAATTTCATCCATTTGGGAAGCTGAAGGAGAGAAAGAGTTTTAAAATAGTAATTTAACCAAGCAAAAATGCCCAGGTTATGCCAGCCAAACTATTACAGACAGAGCAATTATAAATTAATATAGAACTTGCAGTGATTCTAAAACTACTTCATCTAAAATTGGCGCCGAAGTATTGCACTACGATGTTAAATGTACACTATGGTTAGACACTACATTTTAACAGTGAAAGTGTTTGGAGACAGACATACAGCCAATAATAATAATAATAATAATAATAATAAATAAATCATCTAAAATATGGCAATATCTTCAAAAAGCATGCCCTCAAGCATGAAAATAGCCAACACAAATAGCTTCTTTTCATTATGCCAGATCAACTTAATGTGTTTTTAAAGCTCAATATGAAATTTATATTACACAGGAAGGATATTTTAGGAATTCATATCAAAGAACAAAACATTAATTCTAATATTTTGACAAGATCTTTTCAAATAATTTTTATTAGCATTAAACAGACATTTGGCAGAAATGTTACTTTAGAAATGGCACCATTTTATTTATCAGTGGAATAATAATAAACCTTCATGTTCTTTTCGGAGGGGCTGCTCTTTGTAAACAAGAATGTAGAAGGCATTGCTCCAAATCTCCCATTAAACATTATGAATGGCCTGACTTTAAGACTTTGGTCATCCATAATGATCTCTCACTCTCTCTTCATCTCTTTCAAAAACAATGGGCAAAGCATTGATGCAAACACTTCAACTTTACTTTGTATAAAAAATATTATTTAATGCTGCTCATGTTGATTTTAAATTTCATGGCATCAACACATCTCAAAAAAGTTGGGACAAGGACATGTTTACCACTGTGTGGCATCCCCTCTTCTTTTTATAACAGTCTGCAAACGTCTGGGGACTGAGGAGACAAGTTGCTCAAGTTTAGGAATAGGAATGTTGTCCCATTCTTGTCTAATACAGACTTCTATGTGTAGGTCTTCTTTGTCACGTCTTCCTCTTTATGATGCGCCAAATGTTTTCTATGGGTGAAATATCTGGACTGCAGGCTGGTCATTTCAGTACCTGGATCCTTCTTCTACGCAGCCATGATGTTGTAATTGATGCAGTATGAGTGAGTGAATTGAAAGTGACAAACAGCCAAGTATGGTGACCCATACTCAGAATTTGTGCTCTGAATTTAACCCATCCAAAGTGCACACACACAGCAGTGAACACAACACACTGTGAACAAACATCCGGAACAGTGGGCAGCCATTTATGCTGCGGCGCCCGGAGAGCAGTTTTGGGGTTTGGTGCCTTGCTCAAGGGCACCTAAGCTGTGGAATTGCAGGCCCGAGACTCAAACCCACAACGTTAGGGTTAGGAGTCATACTCTCTAAGCACTAGGCCACAACGTCCACAACTGTGGTCTGGCATTTTCATGTTGGAAAATGGTCTTCCCTGAAAGAAACGACATTTGGATGGGAGCATATGTTGTTCTAGAACTTGGATATACCTTTCAGCATTGATGGTGTCTTTCCAGATGTGTAAGCTGCCCATGCCACACGCACTCATGTAACCCCATACCATCAGAGATGCACGTTTCTGAACTGAGCGCTGATAACAACTTGGGTTGTCCTGCATCCCAGTTTTCGAAAAAGAACTTATAATTTTGATTCGTCTGACCACAGAACAGTTTTCCACTTTGCCACTGTCCATTTTAAATGAGCCTTGGCCCAGAGAAAACGGCTGTGCTTCTGGATCATGTTTAGATATGGCTTCTTTTTTGACCTATAGAGTTTTAGCCGGCAAACGGTCGATTGTGTTCACCGACAATGTTTTCAGTTAGTATTCCTGAGCCCATGTTGTGATTTCCATTACAGTAGCATTCCTTTATGTGATGCAGTGCCGTTTAAGGGTCCGAAGATCAAGGGCATCCAGTATTGTTTTCTGGCCTTGACCCTTACGCACAGAGATTGTTCCAGATTCTCCGAATCTTTGGATGATATTACGCACTGTAGATGATGATAACTTCAAACTGTTTGCAATTTTTCTCTGAGAAACTCCTTTCTGATATTGCTCCACTGATTGGATTACTTCATGAAATCCAAAATGAGCCAACATTTGGCATGACATTTCAAAATGTCTCACTTTCAACATTTGATATGTTATCTATATTCTATTGTGAATAGAATATAAGTTTATGAGATTTGTAAATAATTCCATTCCTTTTTTACTCACAATTTGTACAGTGTCCCAACTTTTTTGGAATAGGGTTTGTACATTGTGGCA
Organism: Carassius gibelio; assembly: GCF_023724105.1. NCBI lineage: Eukaryota > Metazoa > Chordata > Actinopteri > Cypriniformes > Cyprinidae > Carassius > Carassius gibelio. The sequence continues at coordinate 13,744,518 of NC_068386.1, read as the reverse complement.
CGTGCACAGCAGTGGGAAGTGCTTAATTTGAATACAATAATATAATTTAAAATTGAGTAGAAAAGGGCACGGTTTCTAAAAATAATGAATAGAGCTTAATATATATAGGCTACAACTAGGTTTAATCTGGCCGCAGAGGAACACAACCGGGGTTGCCTTATAGAAAGAAATGTTATCCCCGAAACATTGCGCAATGCGGAAATATCTGTTAAGCGCGTTACTTATCTTTGTCAACCTGGCAACCCTGTGCATGCGCTCTGTTTCCACTATAAACACGCTTGCTTTCTGAAAACACCTGTTAGCTTGCAATTTAGCGATCTCCACTTCAGTATTCTGTTCTAAGAACATTGTAATTCATCAAGTGTTTATTTTCACGAGAGAGAGAGAGAGAGAGAGAGAGAGAGAGAGAGAGAGAGAGAGAGGAGAGAGGCTCTGCACGTAAGAATTACCACAGTTTTGTCGCATTTCTCTAGCTGTGGTTTCCTTTAGAAACGATGTTACAAGCTCAAAGAAAATGTAGCTCTTGAGCGATTAACCTATTTATAGTTTATAAAAATATGCGGGGCACTGCTAAAAAGTTATTTCCTGAGTGTCTGACTGCACGCTAAGTGTGATCTGTGTGAGTGACTGAGCGCGTGAGATACAGAAGACAGCGCATTAGTTTAGAACTCTCCTTTTTTTTTTTTAAGTAGATTGCATTAATTTGTGCAATGATAACCTATAATCAATGTTAAGATGATTTATATATATTTATATATATATATTAATATGAATACATTACAACATAAATGTATTAGAATGAGTAAATTATTTATTGGCTTAAAAACAAAATGCAAACAATCAGAATGTTGTACCTGGTGGGGAGTGCCCAATGTAAACATTAAACATATGCCACTACCTTACTATTCACTACAGTAATGGAGGCCCTTCATATTGCAGAGGTCAACTGCTTAGTTGCAGTATGCCCTAAAGTATGCAGTGTTTCATAAACAGCTGTTTTACTAAATTTTACTTAGGTAAAATTCAGTGCAGTCCTGTATCATGATATGTATCGTATCATTGCCTCTGCATATTGATACGTATTTTATTGTGACTTTGCTGGTGATACACAGCCCTACTGTATAAAGTTAGGTACAGCATGAGCTGCACTGGCACACTTGAATGTCTCAAGACTCGTGGTGTGAGACTAGTGTTATTTGCCAGGCTTTTCAGAACAGAAATTACACCATCTGCTCTAGTATTTCAGATTAGCAGTCAAGTGCAACGGCAGCCAAGTTTTATTAAACAATAACAAACAGAACGTCAGAAGCATAGAAAAACTTGTATTTTTTATTTTTATCATTCACAGCAGTCCCTCTAACTACAAACTTACCTGGCATTTTCCGGCCAAAAGCTGATCCTGCAGCTAAACAAAAATCCATCGTGTCTGAAAAAACAGGTGAGTGTGAGACACTGGGCTGTCTTCAATCGCTGCAAACTTCCGCACATACTTCAGCTTTTGTGGGAAGGTTTATAATCCTGACTAATGAAGTATCACTTCTCTCATATTGCTAACTTGGCCATTTAACAAACCACTTCAACTATGAAAGTCCTGACAGTTGTGGGTGACTTTTTGGTTGGACATCAAGTGCTAAAAAATAAAAGTGATTTAATCAAGCTGGAGCATTATTGACACACTCTATCTGCACAAAAAAGATCTCTTACAGTTCCCCAGCATCTTTCTCTCTCCTGTTGCTAAGAATGGTAAAAGGGCTCTATTTTTAGAGGATAAGGAGCCCGAGGGACATGGCTGTGGGGTATGGTATTTCAGATGATATTTGGTAAGTGGCATACAGACGTTAGTGTTCTAGCTGTTTTAGCTCAAAACACATCACATATCACCTATCTCAAATACACGGGCTAATCAGCAATAGATATAACAATATCCTTCAGAGATAAAACCTAGTTCACTAGTGTAAAGAAAGACCACAGTATTACAGTTGTTGCACAGATGTGTCAGTGTTTTTCAACAGGATCAATTCTGAAGAGGAGGAGGAGGATAGAAACTCCTCTCCCCATTTAACCCACTTCTGTGACATTTCACTGAATTCTTGATGGCAGGCAGCACCATCTTCCTCCCCATTATCACAAGTATTCTCACACCAAAATAAACATTCTTATGACTTCGCGATCAAAAACAAGTCTCGAGGAGATAAAATGTGATAAAGATGAAAGAGCACACTACAAATCTAACAATGCATTCAAGGCTGCATGCGCAGAAACTGAAGGGGATCATTTTTGTGCACATCGATTGGAACAACAGATCTCAATGCAGAAAACGCTTATAAAGAGACGTAGCAGTTATGCAAGACATCTTACGGCAAAAAATAATAGCTGATTAATCTTAAAAATATGAATAAATAAATAAATAAACCGCAAAGTGCGTCAAAGTCTTACCAGCTCGATACCGCTCAACACCACAAAGAATTCGGTTTTATTGAATGCCTGGGGCAAATCTCTCGACAACACAGTATATTATGAGGCTTTACAAAAATTATCTAGAATTAGTAAAATAGTGATTCAAAAGTTTAATATCTTCTTATACGAGTTCAAAAAAACGCTATTCTTTAAACTGTGAGCTGCTCGCATTCATTGTTGTAGACATGACACACGTCCAAATATTTCCTGATGTTCGAACGCGCGGTCGCGCGCCTGTGTAGCAGAACCGCGCTGCAACCTCCCGTTCGCTCTCATGAAGCCAACAAGGAAGTGTGACTATGGGATTATAATCCCGTAAATGACTAATACTGCAATTCATCGACTGGACGCTTGAGGCTGGCTGCAAAAGGGAGTCAATCCCATAGACTCCCAATGTTAAAATGGCCAACTTTACAGAAGACAAAAACATGTTTATAGCCTGGTTCAAAAATTAGTTTGGTCTATATATCTAATTTTCCCTTCATGACAACTGTGAGGGGGGTGAATTTTTATAACCCCTCCATTTAAATTAAATTAAACCTTAAAGTTTTGCTTAATTAAGGTCGTGGCCACTTGAGTGACAGCCTGCTGACACTGCCGGTGTTCTGAAATTGTCGGTGTCGGAGATATTCGGTGTCACTGGGCGGAGTATACATGAATATTCATGAGTTTCTTGTAGAGTTAAAGCGACTCTGAAAATATTAGTGCGTTTTCACTGAAACACAAACGATTTTCTAAAAGGTATGTTTTAGCGTAGAATGACATTATGCTTAGTGTATTCTTGTTTTTATTACTAGTTATGCAAAATAATTTATAGATTGTGTCATGGTTAGTGATTGTCGTAATGATTTACCTGAGGTAGGCTATGCTCCAAATTAAGCCGTTTTATAATATTGTTATTTGACATAGCCTATATAAGAGTCCTTAAAATGTGTCATTTTATAACTTTGCCAAAATGTATCTGTTGTGCCATAACAAAATGTATGATGATTATTCTGTGTCATTCTTAATCGTTTGCTCAATCATTCAAAAAAAGTTTTTAATAACAAAGCGAAATACATGATATTTTTAAATACATGAACTGGAATATTAACATTGTTAATCTCTCTATTTTTTTTTCAACCTTGCAGTACTTTGACAATGTTTTGCTCATTTTCTACAAACTTATAACAATTAAAATGTTTTATAGTTTGTGTAAATCAAATGGCTAAATCAAACCATACAGTAATTTGTATATTTTAATTTCAAAGATAAAAGTAGATTGCTTTAGCTGAATAAATACTTCAATTGATTCTGTGTTAAAAGTTTTATTAACAGATGTGGTGAAGGCATTACATAAATGTAATTTACTACACATCTGTATAAATATAAAATACATGGGCATGTTTTGAAAAAAAAAGGTGAAAGCTACACAAGGGTGTAAAAACTATGTGTTTAGGGGTAGGTCTACTGATCAACACAATCAAGCACATGTTATATGATTTCGGTTGTAAGTAAATTATTAAATACATTAAAGTAAATGTCTATATGATCAAATGGCAAACCATAAACCAACTCAATGAAATCAGTCTAAATGTTTGGAGAAGAAACTTGCTTCCTGTTTATACCCACTGCAGAATAAGCCATTCAAGAATGATCCACATGTTTTTAATATGAGTAGAATATCCACCAACATGATCTTTTTTATAAAACCCTTTACCCATGAAACATGTTTTATTAGGTTGTGCTTGGTTTGATTACCTTTGATTATCTTGATTCCAAAAATGTGGATTTCAGGAACAAATTGTAAAACTTGGTAAAAATGTTAAAAATTGGTTAATTAAATAATACAACATTTGTATCAAATAGTAGGCTATACAAGTTTCTTATTTTGCATATGATTTGTTTAACTATTACACTGATAAAGTACAAATCCACCATCCCCTGCGTCAGAAAAAAAAAAAAGTTAATTCTGAGAACGTGTGCAATAGTGGCCTCATAGCTTGAGAAAATGTAAGTCTCCCCCATTAGAAGAGCTTCTGCAAACTAGGAAAAAAATAACAGCAGAGTTTGATGCTTAACCTTCTGCCTGATTTGTAATACATATATTAATTACAAACAAACAGTTTCTCCACATGAACTGTAGACTGTCATGCACTTCCATGTGACACCTTTTTTAAGGAGAAAAAAAGTTAAATAGTTGTTACTACATAAGAGTCTTATATCGTTGTTCATTTCTCACCTTACAGTCTTACAATACAGTGAGTAAGTTTGTGCCACCACCATATGCTACACAACTTTAAACGGCATACTTATCAAATGACATACTTTTGATAGCAAAACAGAGGAATATAAGAAAACATTTAACAGCTGCTAGCCCATTTACTTACAGCGTATTCTAACGATAGACTACCTCTGGCAAATCAGTGGCTGTTATCGTTGAGTAAAAATTAAAAACATCAAACAATTAATAACATTTTGTGCAAACGAACAATTATATTTTACGTTTGCTTATCTTCATTCAAAGCTGAAATGTAATTACCAGTTTTTGTGATCCGGTGAAAACGCACTAATATTTTAAGTCTCTTTAACGCGAAACAGGAAACTCATGAATATTGATTTATGCTCCGCCCAGTGACACCTAATATCTCAGACACCGAATATTTTAATATTTCAGAACACCAGTTAGAAAAGTGTCCAAGTATGGCAAGCTGTTTTAACATTGAAATCTTCGTTTTGACTATCCATAAATATAATTTTGTATAGTCACAATTGTAATTCGAGATATCTATATTGCAAATATGACTCGTCGTAATTGGAACTAAGATATCTTCAATGTGATTATGACTAGTCATAATAAATTAATATCCCGTGGCCACAACATATTATCACGTTCCCACAAGTTATTATTTCTTGGCCATGACAAAACTAAGTAAACCGAACAAGTCACTTTACGGGCACCGTACAATTATAGTTGGGACCTTGAGAAAAATACTGCCGACGATGAAGTCGGGGTCGACGACGAAGTAATACACTTTCTGGATCCAGCTCTTTCAAAATTATTCGAACATCTCTATAGTGACATAAATACCAATTGTTTTTGTCACTTGAGGTGTTGTAGGGTAGTTTCTGACGTGTGACATCCAAACAAACATCGTCCTCCAAAGTCAGCTTTATCAGATTTATTCATCACAGATTGTACTGGTCATAACTCACAGTTTTGCTGCACAATGCACTTATGATATCATTGAATGCTGCCACATAATCACATCCAAACACGTTCAAACACGATTTCCAGACACGGTCAAAAAATGTTGTGCTTCCCTCTAATTACACACCTGCCCTCTCTTACTCTTTACCTACCTATATACTAATTTAAGCCCACACTCCACCCAGTGGTAAAACACAGAATTACAATAGACCATAATGGCTCTTACAGTCTCCTTTTCGTGCATGTATACCATTTTTGAGGCATTTTTTATGCATCCAGCGGTATCCATGGAGGCGTCCAGGACCATTCAGCTGGTTAATGATGAATTCGAGAACTTGATTCATGTCAGCAAATTTCCGACGGCAAAGCCCGTTAAACTTAAAGGGGGGGTGAAATGCTATTTCATGCATGCTTTGTTTTTTATACTGTTAAAGAGTTGGATTCCCATGCTAAACATGGACAAAGTTTCAAAAATTAAGACGGGGCGTAACAGTACGGTTTGTCACATGTTTCGGAAAGTTTTTTCCGAGTATGGGTCTGTGTGACATTAAATGGAGCGGAATTTCCTTATATGGGTCCTAAGGGCACTTCTGCCGGAAGAGCGCGCGCTCCTGTATAGCACAGCACTGAGAGGCTGAGCACAGACAATCACTGATCAGAGCGAGAGCGTCGCGAAATGTGACAAAAGAAGTGTGTTTTTGGTTGCGAGGGCAAGACAACCCTGCACAGAATACCAAAAAAAAAAAAAAAACATTAAAAGGACCAGTGGACGGAGTTTATTTTTAAAGAGCATCGACGGAGTTGTGCAAGTGTTTTTGTTTGTTCCCTGCTTTTCGAAGATGCTTGTTTTACAAACAAGGCCCACTTTGAGCCGGATTTGCGTATCATTTATTTCTTAAGGATGATGCAATCCCAACTAAAAATGGTCACGATCGTGTGTTGGAACCGCAGGCGGTGAGTAAAACTGCTTAAAATATCTCTGTGTTGTTAACTTAGCTATCGGCGCGAAAGCACATCAAGTAAACCTTGTACGCCTTTAAAGGAAAAAAAAGACGACATAAAGTGGAACTTAGTCATTTTCCAAAACCGCTAAGTGTAACGGAGGCCAGCGAGTAGTGCAGGTAAACCTCCCCGATCTCAAGAGACGCACTAGCAACAGACGCTAGTGGCTGTAGCCATTTAGGCTCCTTGTTAGTGCGTCTGCATCCCCCAGAGACCTGGGTTCGAACCCCGCTCGGAGCGAGTGCGAGGAGCGTCAGAAAGGACCTGGGAGAGAGGGGTTACATAAGCAAATATATACAGTTTGAATACATACCACATAGAGACGTCCTGCTGTAGTCTTTCCTGCTGCTGCTCTCGTTCAGTTTCAGCCTCGGGATCTGATTCTGGATTATAAATAAATGGCTGAATCTGACTGTTAGCCATGGTTTGTTTTGGATGATGTTTTTTTTTCCTCACGGTAATGTCACAACTTCCAAACTCTCTCAACGCAAAAGCCTACTCGCACTCGTGATTCTTTAGCTCCGCCCACACGTCACGCCTCCAGCGGCTCATGTTTTTCCGATGCTCAAGTGTGTTTGATTAAGGTTAGAGCAAAACTCGGCAGGAAAGTGGATCTCGAGGTCCAGATTTGAGGATCCCTGCTATAGGGTATCGTTCAAAAAGTTGTTACTTCAACACCAAACTCGCGGCCACAAGAACCGGATGTCGTTCCCTCAACATAAGAAGTCGTGGCCATGAGAAAAATATGTCATTCCCTCAACATAACACAGTCCCTCCAGAAAAACAGATTTTTTTTGTGATTGTTGCGGGCAAAAAATCCTTGATTTTGCGGCAGGTTTTCTTAAAAAATGTGATGGAATATGCGGGATATTTTTGCTATTTTATGCAATGTAATTGCAGGAACTTGCAAAAACTGTGGTTTGATGAAAAAGAGAAAAAGGTGATCCCCCCAACACCCTGTTCTCACTAGGCTACTACCTTATTGTAAAGAGTCATTTCTTATGAATTCCTATGATAAGCAAGCATACTAAATCACATAATATTTAAGTTCTCATTCTGTTTTATTTCAGACCTTAATTAACACATGGCCAGAGACAGTCTCTGCTCAAACTTACAAAACATTGAGTCAAACAAGTTCTCAAGCCTTACAAAAGGAATATTCAACAACTTCTGTAAAATGAATAAATAAATATTTAAAAAATGCTGTTTTACAGGAATTGCAAAGTGCAATCTCTTACTGCAAAGTAAATTATTTTACATACTACTAATATACTTACAATGTAAGGTTTTGGTACTATTCTGTAACAAAAAAGTGCAATCTTACAACTGTAGAGGTGCATCAACTTCTGAATGAAACTACAACAGTCCACTGTGAAAATGAAAACTAACTGCGTAGCCTCTAACACTGGCCTATCATTCGCCATCCTCATCCTCATCCCTCTCTCAAAATAATTTGCCCCCACTGTCATGTAATACACGGGTTAACTGCTTTGCGCAGTCTTTTGCGCTTATTTTTGTTGGCAAATGAGAGTGATTTGCGCGCTTCACCCTGGTTTCGTCTCGTAATTACGTCACTTTATAAGGTTCCCATTGGGAAATAATAATTTACTCGTGTGAAGTAAACACAACATTTTTAAACTTTCTGCTGAGATATATGTGACTTTTTTTTGCAACGAAAATACAGGGATTATGAAATCATGCTACCCCGCATATTTTGCTTCATGAAATCGGCAATTTATGTGGCGAAAGTGCGGCGTATTTGAAAAAATGCGACCCCCGCATAAATATTTGCGGCCTTTGGCTGATTATGCATTAAATCAGGCGATCGCATAATCACGTTTTTCTGGAGGGACTGATAACATCTCGAGGCCACGACATAAGGATGTTGTTACCTCGACAAAATGATCTTGTGGCCATGACATAATATCACGATCCCACGAGTTAATATCTTGTGGCCACGACATAATATCACGTTTCCACAAGTTAATATGCCGTGGCTACGACAAAACTAAGTGAACTGACCATGTCCTCTCACAGGGACCGTATACAAGACACACAACTTTGTGATCGGTCCCTTAAAGAATTGGCTCTGTAGCGCAATGATGCGGTTGTGTCTGAACTCCAAGGTTTACACCGCCCTCAAACTGGCAGTTGAAATCCGCACCGTAATACGCAATACTCCCCCAGTTGACGTCGTACTACACCGCTGAAAAGCTTCGGAAGCGAATAGAACAAAAATGGCAAAGAGATTAGAACGATTGATATTGTCTGTATCTGAATGTGCATGTAAGGTTAGCTAAATGTGATATAGTGGTATATAGGGCTGCAACAACCCTGCACTCGAGCGAGAGAGACCGAGTGTGTCCGAGATGGGGGGAACGATATTTAATTATTCATTTTAATTGTATTAACTGCCCTTATAATGTTAGAAAATCATGAAAATAAAAAACTGACATGAAAACGTATCGCTATAAAATAATTTATTTTATTAAAAGTTATGAATTCAGGTTTGTTTATCAGTACCATAGCAACGCCAACTTCTGCTGGAATTGTCGGATAGGAACAGGGGGCAAGGAACTCGACCGGAAGTTGAAGTCGGGTGGGGGCTGCCATCTTTTAGCAGAACTTCACTTGCGTTAGCATTCCCATTGACTCCCATTCATTTTGGCGTCACTTTGACAGCGAATAACTTTACATCTGAGGCGTTAAAAGACTCCGTTTGTCCATTATTTATTTCTAAAGATACACGACAATGTATAAAGGGCTCCATTACCTTCTATGTTACATTATGGCCCCCTATAAACAGTTTTTGTAAAAAATAGGCTAACGATTACGTCATAACCACTTGTCTCTCTGTCGCATTACCGTACAGACAGGAGGAGAAGCTCGCAGTCAATTAACTTAATATGGCGTACTGGCGTTACATTTTAAAATACTATACAAAATAATTAATCAGAATACTTACTCCTGCTCACTCACGACAAAGAACTCCCCGCTCAAGCTTGCCGTCTCTGCAAGATTAACGATGGCAGTTTGCACGCACAGCCACTTAGAAGATTTACATCTGGCAGACAGGTTGCTGATGTCGTCAAGCTTCGTTTGAGTCTGCGCGTCAGAAACGGAAGTGCTAAAAAACGCTAAAAATGGGCTCCACTTGTCTCAATTGAGTTCCAATGGGGTCGCTGTGTCCATTTCTTTTACTGTCTATGGATAGGAACTGTCTGTAGCCTTTCGCAAGAGTTCAATTTTTTGAACGCATCCTGATAATCAACGGACACGATTTTTCTCGCACCGCACTCGTTCGGACCCGGTTCGTAGCCATTCGCATGCGGCCTGCGAATCTCCATAGGAAATGAATGACTTCCGGTTGTTTCGTAGCCGTATCGGAGCTGATTTCAACTGCCAGTGTGAAGGCCGCATTAACGGCTTAGCGATTTTCAGCACTCCTCTCACTCTTAAAGAAACAGTTCACTCTAAAAAATAAAATTCAGATGACAGATGTCTCATCCGTTAACTTATGTCGTTTCAAAGCTTTATATTTTTATATTTTCTATTTCTAAGGCTGGCGTTCTTCCTAACATTTAATTTTGTGTTGAAACAATGTCACACAGATTTGAAATAACGGCAGATTCATAATTTTTCATCTATTTAAACAATCCGTCCACGGCGACTACCTCAAATACTGTTTTCCCCGAGAAATGACAAAGTTTTAAATGTATTAAAGCATCTGCAGTATACGAACAAATTTAGGAAATAGCCTAGATTAGACTGGAATTACTGAATAGGACAACTACATATATATGCAACAATATTAGTAATTCCTCTCAAATTACATAATAGTGTATAACTCCAAAAGTGTCATTTCTCAAATCTCAAGTCATTCAGCAGTAGGCTACACATCTTAAAATGTGTTTAATAATTTCTTATGGCACAACCATGCAGTTTATATTCAAAAGCAAATAGCTAAATCCAATAAACAGACAAACCTGTTGAAGCTGCCATTACTGCAGTGTTTTAACGAGCCAGGGTTTCCTCAATCTTGTTGTAGGCTGTATTTCAGCAACTGGAATGAAGAGAGACCGCTGTGGAGCACTGTATAGACGCCGCACTTCGGAGGTTACTCACTTACACCCCCTAGCGGCACGGGTCAGTCGTGTTCCCAATAATTCGGTAGGGGAAGCTCCCAGACAAGACTGGCCAGTGCGGTGGGGACCCCCCACCCCCCCCAATGAATACATGCGACAGAGAACCCCACCCATGCAGCAACAGGATTGGGGTCTGCAGGAGGATTAGAACGGGACGTGGAAGGTTGACACTTCAGTAAAATGAGGTGATTGTGAGTTTCGGGACGTCAAGTATTTGTAGGCTATGCGTTAAAAAAAAGCCGTTTAATAAAATTCGACACAAGACGGCGCCAGTGTTCTTCTCCAAATTGTGATGATATGAAAAAAGTCACTTAGGTGCATGTTATGAGCAACAATAGTTCTACAGACCTGACCGTACACTGACCAATCAGAATTCAGTATTCCAGAGACTCGTGTGATATTCTACATGCACAGAAAAGTTTTATATTCTTTTTTAATTTTTTTATACAGAAGCTACATCGCAACATCATTATGCTGCAGTATCAAACTGCTTGTACTATTACTAGTAATAACAGGCTCAATTATTTATAACACAGACCGAATCCGAGAGACTTTCAGTGAAAATCATTTTATTTTTCAACAACAGTGTAGGCCTACAGTTAGATTTGTTACTTCTGCAACATGAAAAAATCAGAATGGACCATTTACAAAATATATAAAATGCCTACTTTTTGCTTTTAGCTATACTGAGCACTTCACTGGGAGACAAAATAAAAATAAAAAACATTACAAAAGGTGAGGGGGGAGGACTATCAAAGGTAGTTAAACATTATAAGTAGTTCTAGCTGAGAATCAATGGTTTTATTTAAACGTTTTTAAAACTTTTTTACTCACATATTTAGGAAACAAAGACGATTAAAAAATTGTGAACACTAGAAGAACTAAATCCTCAACTTTTTCTTCTTCTGAATGGTCAAAGTTCTGATTAAGATTTCTCCTTAAGGAGCCATTCTTTCCATTAAAAACACCAGAGATACAAAGTTGTAAACATTTATGCAGGCTATAGAACATCACAATGAATCCAAAAGTGGAGGCAGTGTCACCTTTTTTCTCGGTTCCCTCGGTTAACTTTATTTTGCACCTGCGATAAAAATACCATAAATGTCAGTTTCTTTTTAGTGTCATGAAGTAAAATAAAATGGATTATTCTCACCTCTGGCTGCCTCTGGGTCGAGACCCAGTGGCCTGTGAAGCACGCAAAAGACAAGACAGACAAAATTGAAAAGGTGGTAATTTCCTGAAGAGAAAAAAAAATAAATAGACGTGATGTCTAATTATTGGTCTAATTGCACCACTGGAACAGATGCGGTCACATTATAAAAAATGTGTGGCACAAAGGGTCAGCTGTCTGTTAATCACAGATCACACAGAAGTCATTGTCAAAGCAAGCAGATTTCTGTTGGTCACCGTGCCAATTCTGCATTACCAAATTAAACCTGTTGTGAAATCTGGATGGTGAAATCTTTCTATAAATGCAAAATTCCTGATTCCATGGATTGAAACAACTAGATTTGGCCTGCAAAAAATGTGTAGCCTGAATATAGTCTTAGAACAAAATGCATTTGTTTTCTTCGCCACTTACTTGGACTTGTTCCCTTTGCAGCGGCATTTCCGACCTATTAGAAACAAGCCAGAAATATGATCAGAACCATTGGTGGTTTATTGTTATACACAAGAGAAATGCATTCACAAAAACAAGCTGTTTTAGAGATTTCCTAGGTTGCTGTTACACATGAAGAAATAAAAAAATAAGGGTTTCTCATTAGTAATGTATGTGGATTGATGGGGTCTCAGAGTAAGAGTGTCAAAGGTTAGACTGGCTGCTTTACCCTGTACACCATAAGTCATGGTGCGGTGTTGGGTGTCATAGAGAGGTTTAAACTTAGAGGGCATGAAAGACATGCTGGCTTGCAACCAGTCTACCCTCAGTAACTGATATTTGTTTATCTGCATGTGTGGATACATTCTTAGGTGAATATCTGTCTTTATTGAATATCTAAAAATATTCTAGAAATCTGATGGCAAGTGCCATATAAACGTATGATAACTCTTAAGTCTTTCTGAGAGCAGTACACAGATTTGACACTCACTGATAATGAGGAAGATCCCCGTCAAGAAGAGGATCACAGCAAAGATCAGACCACCGATCCTCAGGGATTCATAATCTGGAAGGAGGAGTCAGAAGAACATGTATAAATGCAGAAGTGATGCATGTTTTCATTTTATTAGAATATGTTAGTGAAACAAGATTCAGATGGGAAACATTCAACAGAAGCTTAAATTATAAAAAAAAAAAAAAAAAAAAAGCAAAAAAGAAAGAAAAGTTTTATTAGTGGCAAAACAATACACAAATTACAGATTCACAAACAAAACAGACCTTTTGTATCAGGTGCACACAGAATCTGTAGAATTGGAGCTCATTCACAAAGTTCTACACCCCACTCATTTCTTTACTAATATTTTGGCTTATTGGTCAGGTATACTCCCAAGTGTCTACTACTGTACTTCCATGTAACAAAATATGATGGATTAACCCCTAAAATCATCAAAGAAAATGTGAAAAGTTCTGCAGATACCAGTTTGCCCTGCGTATGAGTGTTAAGGTCAACACAACAAGCACAAACAAATCTACTTAGCATAATGGAAATAGCTGAAGAATGACTTTACTGAGACAGTCTGGAACCAGTGTGTAATTAGTAGTTTGATTTCTAAGTAGGGGTCTGCATTGTGCTTTTAATTTTAATTGGGACATATATATACACTTTTGTGTCTTACAGAAGCTTAGTCCCAGGGTGAATATTTTCCATTTATTTTGGGAAAACAGTAGAGGACACGCAACTCTCTGACTTCCCAGATGTTTCCTGAAGAGGGTGATGCACTTTGACCCTGAAAGCCCTTATTAATACAACATTGCTCAGCACACCATGGGAAACATCAGAGTGCAGTTGTAAGTCCCATAATAATGACTGCACTCACAATACACTGAGAAACACAAATGCCTCTGAGTTATCGCTATGTTTTGCATTCAAGCATTTTTCCCTTTGAGCTTTATAAAGTCAACCAAGAGATTTCCTTAATCCTCACAAGTTTGTATACTGCCCGAGCAGCTATAGTCCATCTGTACTCACCATAATGAAATGGCTTGTCGTGCTCTGGTGGGAGAAAAAAAAGAAAGAAAATGTTTAGAGTCAAAACTCTGCAAAGCTGTTGTCTGGTAGCAATCAAAATGTAAAATATTAAGAGAATTTAAGATGCTAAAGACAACATTCTAATACCAAAAAAAGAAAGAAAAAATAGTCTGTTCTGCAAGCCATTTCTCAAATACAGAATGCTATGGAAAAACAGGTTCTGTATGGAATGTACCTTAAGAGGATAAGCTTTCTGACTGGTGACTCCATAAACATTTGTAAAAAAAATTCACGAATGCTGTGAACTAAAAGCTTACGGTTCCAAACATATGTAATATTGTTTCAATGCACACAACGTTAAACCTGGTCTAGCCTGGCTATAAACACTGTTAATAAGCCAGTGAGACATTCAGTTAATGCAACATTTATTCTAGACTATAAGACACTTACCATGAATTTCCTCCATTTGGGAAGCTGAAGGAGAGAAAGAGTTGTAAAATTTTAATTTAACCAAGCAAAAACGACAGGTTTATGTCAGACAAACTATTACAGAAAGAGCAATATTAGATTCTATGTAAAAGTGTTTTTTTTAAAATTAGTATAGAACTTGCAGTGATTCTAAAACTTCTTCAACTAAAACTGGCACCGATGATGTATTGCAGTGCGCTACAATGTTAAAGTACACTACGGTTGCATACTACATTTCAACAGTAAATTTGTTTGGAGACAGACACAAACAGCCACTAAAAATTTTTTTTTAGGAATTCACCTCAAAGAACAAAACATTAATTCTAATATTATGACAAGATCTTTTAAAATAATTTGTATTAGTATTAAACAGACATTTGGCAGAAATGTTACTTAAGAAATGGCACCATTTTATTTATCAGTGGAATAATAATAAACCTCCATGTTCTTTATGGAGGGGCTGCTCTTTGTAAACAAGAATGTAGAAGACATTGCTCCAAATCTTCAATTTAACATTATGAATGGCCTGACTGTAAGACTTTGGTCATCCATAATGATCTCTCGCTCTCTCTCCTCCCTTCATCTCTTTCAAAAACAATGGGCAAAGCATTGATACAAACACTTCAACATTCCTGTGTATAAAAAAAACATTATTTAATGCTGCTCGTGTATGTGTGTGTGTGCAGTATTTACTTGAGTGCACACTGCACAGTCCGGCAGTGTTGGAGCGCTTAAATGGTGTATTCAAATGTTTGTGTTGGCAACAACACACTAGTCTGAGAATGCAGCAATTCTCAAAGAAATTCAACGGATCAGCTAGATTTAGTACTGAAAAGTGGATAAATCTGAACCGGAATAATTACAGCAACAATACTTAATTTCTAAGGTCAATCGAGTCTCATCCTGTCAAAACTTTCTTCAAATGGAGAAGCAGAACTGTATGTATGAGGTTAGGTACAGCATGAGCTGCACTGTGTATTCGTGAGCAGAAATGAAACATTGGAACCGTTTTGCGAAAATTTGCCAAAAACACGCAAAGCCAAAATTACACCATCTGCTCCAGTATTTCAGAAAAGCAGTCATGTGCAACGGCAGCCAAGTTTTATTAAACAATAACAAACAGAACGTCAGACAGAAGCATAGAAAATCTTGAAATTCAGCTCTTTTTTTTCGCTCACATAGCAGTCCCTCTATCTACACACTTACCTGGCATTTCCCTGCCAAAAGCTGATCCTGCATATGTATACCGTTAATCTCTAAAGGAGAGTCTGTGCAGGACAAATACTTTGTTTCTCTCATTCTATTTAGATTCTTGATTCTTTCAGATTAAGAAGATTTCTAATTTATATAATAATAAAAAAATTTTTTTTTTTAAAAGTTCTCAAAATACAGTAGAGAAGGTGCCAATTAAAAAATAAAATAAAATACAACAGCACTCACCCAAAGCTGGAGCGAAGTACGACAAAAGCACTGCAGCTACACAAAGTTCCATCGCGTCTGAAAAAACAAGCAAGTGTGAGACACTGGGCTGTCTTCAATTTCTGCAAAATT
Organism: Carassius gibelio; assembly: GCF_023724105.1. Taxonomy (NCBI): domain Eukaryota; kingdom Metazoa; phylum Chordata; class Actinopteri; order Cypriniformes; family Cyprinidae; genus Carassius; species Carassius gibelio. The sequence continues at coordinate 13,728,577 of NC_068386.1, read as the reverse complement.
CCACACACATACTTCAGCTCTTGTGGGAAGGTTTATAAACCTGACTAATGAAGTATCACTTCTCTCATGTTGCTAACTTGGCCATTTAACAAACCTCTTCAACTATGAATTGAAGAGCAAGTCCTGACAGTTATCGGTGACTTTTTGGTTGGACATCAAGTGCTAAAAAATAAAAGTGATTTAATCAAACTGGAGCATTATTGACACACTGTGTCTGCACAAAAAAGGTCTCTTACAGTTCCCCAGCATGTTTCTCTCTCCTGTTGCTAAGAATGGTAAAAGGGCTCTATTTTTAGAGGATAAGGAGCCCGAGGGACATGGCTGTGGGGTATGGTATTTCAGATGATATTTGGTAAGTGGCATACAGACGTTAGTGTTGTAGCTGTTTTAGCTCAAAACACATCACATATCACCTATCTCAAATACACGGGCTAATCAGCAACAGATATAACAATATCCTTCAGAGATAAAACCTAGTTCACTAGTGTACAGAAAGACCACAGTAAATTACAGTTGTTGCACAGATGTGTCACTGTTTTTCAACGGGATCAATTCTGAAGAGGAGGATGAGGAGGATAGAAACTCCTCCCCCCATTTAACCCACTTCCGTCACATTTCACTGAATTCTTGATGGCAACACCATCTTCTCATTGTCATAACAATTGTCTCAGAGCTGTAATGTGATAAAGATGGCCATGTGCTCAAAAAGAAAGAGCACACTATAAATCTAACAATGTATTCAAGGCTGCATGCGCAGAAACTGAACGGGATCATTTTTGTGCACATCGATTGGAACAACAGATCTCAATGCAGAAAACGCTTATTAAAAGACGTGTGGCAGTTATGCAAGACATATTACGGTTTCCTGATAGCTGATTAATCTTAAAATTTTATAAAATAAATAAATAAATCGCAAAGTGCGTCAAAGTCTTACCAGCTCGATACCGCTCAACACCACAAAGAATTCGGTTTTATTGAATGCCTGGGGCAAATCTCTCGACGACACAATCTATTAGCCACAAAAATTCTCTAAAATTACTAAAATAGTGATTGAAAAGTCTAATATCTTCTTATACGAGTTCAAAAAGCGCTATTACTTAAAATATGAGCTGCACGTAGTCATTGTTGAAGACATGACACACGTCCAAATATTTGTCTGATGTTCGAACGCGCGCCTGTGTAGCGGAACTTGACTCCTCCCCCCAGCTCTGCTCTGCTTTATACCGCACACCTCTGACCAGAAGGCAGATGCAGGCTAGGAATCGACCCGTAAAGGAATTTCTTTAGGAAATATTCAGGGTGCAATCTCTTGAGGTTCGCTTTGCGCAACCATCCCAGAGAAGCCTATTACGTGTTTTAATCTGGAAGATGTATGTTGCTTACTGGCCGTTGGCTCATGTGCCATATGTTTAAAAACTGCACGTCAGATTCTAAATAGACATGTATAGCATGTTTTAAAGGTGTTCATGATTTGGAATGTATGTGAAACTGCATTTTTTTCGCATGGCAGGTACAGGTTTTTATCAGATGCTTCCTAAAAGTAGCTCTTTAAACAGATATTGGAGATGTAGCCCTACATGTGATGGGTATATATCTTTCTCTTTTTTCCTTTCTCAGTATTGTTGTGAGACGTATATGTTTGTAATAATTTTGTACATAATTGTATTTATATATATATATATATATATATATATATATATATATATATATATATATATATATAATGTCTGTGTGTGTGTGTGTATACATCGCAGCTTTAATGGATTATTTCGAAAATGTACAGTGTTAAGCATGAACTTCAACAATGTCAAAACAATGCATGGTTTATGATAAATCGTCTGGACTGTTTTACCTGAATGAGGTGCACGGCAGAGCAAACAAGCAGAGAATAAGGGCTACTGTAGCTTTTTTTTTTTTTTTTACTCTTTTTTTTGTGTATGTGTTTAGCGCTTTATGTATTTCATTTGGGAGAATTTTTTTTTTTTAATAGTTTGATTAGTAGCCTACTTTGTCATTGGTGACCATACTTTAGTCAGTGCAATGTTTACAACAATGCTTGAAATAAACCTCTAATCTATCCGTGGCCTTCTAAAATGTAGGCTATGCAGGTTAGTCGGCTGAAGTATCATCATACTCAATTACTTGTTTATTTTGTGCTATTTATTCCAGGTTATCATACATCAGCTACTGAACATGATATACTGAAAACTTTCTTGTGTAATTAACTTTTGTGGTTACCCAAAACCACAAACAAACAACAACAACAACAAAAAAAAACTGATGCATTTACAGCCATCAACCATTTCACTTTTTTGTATTCAACTTTTGAGTTGAGTTTTTTGTTGTTGTTGTTGTCGTTTCTTTATTTTTTGGGTAGAGGGGTCAAGCATGTTGGAAAAATCCCCAACTCCCCTTGAAATTGCATTTATATAAATTATTTTCAATGCCTATTCATACAGGAGGGACCTCACATATTTCAATATTTATGTCATTCTATTCAGAAGGTAAAACCCAGTATAAATCATAGATTTAATGCTGGAGATCTGTAGACCTGCTGATTTCAAGCCTGGGAGACAAATGACAAAAACTGTTGGCTGTTTACAAGCCTCTCCCGAGATCCCACAAATTCCACAGATAGGGTTTTTGCATAACACCCAGGAGCTTGCACAAAAATAAAGGGAGTGTTTAAAACTCTTTCTCTTTGGGATTGTGTTGCATTGCATCGTTTTGTCTAAAGAGTATAGGCTACAGTATTCTCAGCATTTTTTACACTAACATATCCCCTTTAAAACACTGCATTTGTTTCATTGATACACTTGTGCTGTTGTTTTTAACAGATTTCAAATAAGAAAAAAGTAAAAAGGACCAATGTTCATTATATATGTGTTGTTATCTGGTGATGCTCATGGTGGCGCCATTCAACTAGAGCGAGTCTGTGACAGAAAACTGGCAGAAAATAATGAATGTACTTACAATTTCCATCACTGAGGTGCAGTAAAACACCTGAGAGAATAACTTACCTTTTTAATGACTGTGTACAGCCTGCATAGGATATTTCTGTTGTATTCTTTCAACTGTGTTGTGTGTTGGGCTGGCTTATATGGCAGTCATCTTCAGATTAAACAGACATCCAGCAAAAACTGTAAATAGTGATTTTTCTAAGTTGTAGCCTAAATAAAACAGATTATGTAGTAGTTTCAAAAGAATATACAATATACAGTACCATTCATTGAAGTGTAAAACCTTTTATCGAGGCATGGCCTTACACTATAGTGTTTCATTGTATCTAAATCACTGCTCCCTGCTTTCATAGTCTATACACATGTCTATACACATGAAAGATCCCTTATTAGAACAAGTTCTACACTTCAGTTATAATTTGTTTCCAAGTTGCAGGAGGAGGTCAGTGTCCGCAGTGTCTCGCTCCAGAAATAGGCCGTGACGTCCGAGTGTGTAACAAGCAGGTGTGCCCTTGGCTGATGCTGGGTCATTGTTCTAGCAGCCTTTGTATGTGCCTTTAATAATGTGTCACAGCAGGTGAGACTGATGGAAATGACTTTCCATCTCATCCTAATGTCATGGTCCACTGGACTGAGATGAAGAGCTAAATAATAGCAAATTAAACTATTGGCATTTACAATTTACAAAACTGCTCAGCTACTGCAAAAGGGAAAAGACTGCAAACAAAAAACCATATGAACTATTCAGATGTCAATCACGGATGGTCAAAATGAAGAAATATGAAACATATCATACAATCTACATTTATTTTGAAATGTCTTCTATGGAGCACAGACTTATGTAATGCTTCGGTTTAAGGGAAAACAGCAGAGAGACTGGGATACATGCAGTGACCAGAAGTAAAAGGGACTTATGTAACCCAGCTCTGAGACGCAGAGCAGACGCATTACAGCTCCATGGACAAATTCCCTAAAGATCTTTTCAGTTTTCCATGCTGAGCAGATGATGATGAATCGTAATTTACATACAAGTGAACAAATATTGTAAATATTGGTCTTTTCCTATTTAAAACAATGTTTTGCCAATGAAGCACCCATAATTATATATATATTAAAAAACACCCTCACCCCTCACCCACTCCATCCACAAGCACATGCAGTAAAAAGCATGTTAGTTCACCGTATTTAATATTAAAGTACATTCTTTTCTGTGCACACTAAAATTTGTCAAACATATCTGCCAATATAAAATGTTTATCTGAACCAGTTTACTTTATATAGACCAAATCCGTAATGCTATAACTGAATTCAAACATCAATGAATTAATAATAATTCTATTATAACAATATAAAGAAATATAATAAATATTAGACAAACAACAAAAACAATTAATAAATAAAATAATAGTACCAGAAGTAGTACTAATAAATTCAATGTACATTCATAATTTATTAATAATGATAATAATTATTATTATAAACAAACACAAGTATTACAATTGTTAATTTAAGTATTAATCAACAAATAGAGTTAAGACATTACAAAACAAAATAATTGATGAATTAATAATCAGTAAAACTAAAAATAACTATTACAATAATTAATCATAAAACTAATAGTAGTAGTAATTAATAAAAAACTATTAAGAAATTATTATATTTAAATCTACATTTATAAATAAAATTAATAAATGAAAAAAAATTATTTATTTATATACCTTTATAAATAATTATAATTATTAGTATTATAATTGTTGTTGTTGTTTTTATTATTATACATGTAACTTGCTTGGTTTTTAGAGCCCTAGATGGTGCAGCACTCAAATCCTCACAGTAGTCTTCGTGTCTCTTCTGGGAAATTGCTGCCTGCATCCTTGCAAAACGTCTGAATTATTGAAGAAATCCACAAGACCTTAAAGTGACATGAGACATTCAGAGGCCCTTAGGCAGCAGAGAAGCCAAAGTACAGAAGGAATATTTCACCGAGCTCTGAAACCAGCAAAAGTCAATCCCATCACCACTATGACAAGAAGAAAATTAGATAAACACATTATTTTTAGACGTGGGTGAGGATTTCATAATCGAAAACCAGGATGATTATAGACCAGTGTAGAAATTTCCAGATGTGAGATGGAGGTGGTCAGCTGTGCTCGGTTTGGCAGATGTCAGCATTCTTACATAACCCACCTTCCTTACATAAATGCCCAGTATTGTTCCTATTACGAGTCTTGAGACTTACTCATAGGAGGACCAGTTGATTAAAACTCCTGTCATGCTTCTGCTTCCCACATTAATCAAATTAGAGGTGACATCTTTCAGAACACATTTAAGATTAGCATGGCCAGGCATTACAAATAGGCTGTTTGAAGCATTTTAATGGTACTGGTATACATACAGAAGCAATGGAACAGCTTCATTCAGGGTTATGAATATCATGCTGTGCATATTCACATGTTTGGTGCAGAAAATCTAACATTTTACCTAAAAGAAATAGAATACTAGTTTGACTTAAATATACATCAAAAAGTATTCTTGGCTAGTTTTATATGTACATCCAGATATCAAAAGTTGAATTGAAATATAAAAATAAAAATAAAATACATAAGATTTATTGTGAGTACTTAGTGAATGGTTTAAACTCAGCATCTGTGAAGCTCTGCTGTTATGCCCACCTCAAAATCTCTCTAGTGATTTGTGGTCCATTTCCTCAACCTTACTGACAAGTTCCTTATGGAGAAGTGCTCATGAACAACATTTTTTTTGAGGAATTGAATCCACCACCTGTGTTGCAGTGCGGTGACATTTATTCAAACAAAGAAAGGAAAAACACAGTAGGTTTCTGGACATTAAACATGCTGATACTGCAGAGAAATGCCTACAACTATAGGGCAGATACATCAGGGCAGCACACTGCAAATTGGTGAGTTTTATTCCCTTCTTATATTGCAAACAGCAACTTGGCATATCTAGCATTCTCTCTTTCAATTTGTGAAAGAGTTTGATGTGAAGATTCTTACTGAATATTAATTTGTAAAACCTATTAAAACACAGGTGCTTTATGCACACACACACACACAATCACACACACACAAATTTCTGTTCAAAAGTCATGTGTTAGTAAGATTTTTTTTTTTTTTTAAAGGAATGGTACACTGATTAAAAGTGACAGTAAAGTAGTTAAACAATTTTTATTTCAAATAAATATTGTTCTTTTCAACCTTCAATTCAAAGGATGACAAAAAAAAAATATTAAACAGCACATCGGTTTAAACTCTGACAATAATAAAAATTTCTTAAGCATCAAATCAGCATATTACAATTGTTTCTGACGGACTATGAGACTGTAGCCTGGAGCAATTCCTGCTGAAAAGAAAACAAAGATAAAATGCTTTAAATCCCATTTAAATAGAAAAGTTTGCAAATCATATTATTTTAATTATAATGAGATTATTGATGTGACAATATTACTTATTTTTTTATCAAATAAATATAGCCTTGATGAGCATGAGACAAAAACAAAAAACAAAAAACCTTTTCACCTTTTGATTTTAGTGTATAAGTTTGGTCAGTGTGTGTGAACCTACAGTATAACTTTCTTGTGCTTCCTTGAAGTATTCTATGGTAGTCTTTGACATTCTAGATTTCATGTTTTGTTGGATAAATTACAATTTTAGAAATAACCTGTCACATTTTAAAAATAACTCACATTGTGCACCACTTCCTTTTTCTGTTTAATAACTGAATCTTTCATCAAACAGACAAATCATTCTTTGATTATGGGGAACATTCACATCAACTGTGGTCACCATTTTACACTTTCTTTACATTTTACAGTATATCATATGAGGTTTACAGACTACTATGAGCCTTTTTTTTTTTTTTTCTGGATCCCAAAATGCATCCCTTGATTATTGTATGTTTTCAATACTGAAAAAAGCAGTGTGAACATCCTACTTCATGTACATCTCCTTTTGTGTTCCACAGAAGTCAGTTATAAGGTTTTAGAAAAACATGAGGGTGAGAAAATGAGAATTGTAATTTTTCAATCGGAGTTGTCCTTGTCCTTGCTCATCCAAGTCTTTCAATGTTGTAAGCTGGTGTTTGCTGTCAACATTTCGAAAGACGTGAAATAAAGTAAACGCAAAGTGCGAAAAAAGGTCCTCTGTAGTGAATCCATGCATTTTTGTAAGATAAATATCCAAATTTTAAATGTAATAAACTCTTTTTTTTCTCACTTCTGCTGACTGTTGGGAACCGGAAGACGTGCAGGTGTAGTCCGATGTTGTAGTCCGTCAGTGCTGCTTGGTTAGTGACAAGCATCGAGAGAGAACAAAACAAAAGACTGGTCACAAATTAGAAGCACAAAAAGAGGATTTGTAAAGAAAAACTGATGATTTCGAAATAAGCCAAGAGGAGATTGGTTTTCATTTGCTAAGAGAAAACGTTGTTTTATTTGCTCCTACATTGTTCAGAGGTGCAGGCACGACGCATATGTCTTCCAGTTCCCAACAGTCAGCAGATGTTAGAAAAAAAGTGTTTGTTACATTTGAAATCTGTATATTTATCTTACAAAAACGCATGGATTTGCTACAGGGGGACTTTATTCACCCCCGGAGCTGTGTGAGGGACATTTTATTACAGATGCACTCACTTTCACGTCTTCTCAACAAACACCCACATACCCCCATTGAAAGGTGTGGAAGAGTAAGGACAATATTTAATATAACTTTGATAGGATTATTCTGAAAGAGGAAAGTCACATACACCTAGGATGCTTCGAGGGTGAGTAGAAGATGGACAAAATGTTAATTCTCGAGTGAATTAACACTTTAATAAAATGCACAGAAAAAAACCCCCACTGAATTCTATATTCAAACCAACCCTAAGGCTCACCCCTTCCCAGGTGAGTAACCTTCATCTCAGCCAAAAACATTTGAAATTCTAATCTGCCCTCATGTGATATACTTAAAGCAGTCCGTGAATCACAGCATCTCCACTCACAGATCTGATGTGGCCTTGTCCAAATCGCTTACGTACTGCATGTCATGAAGAGAGAAGATGGGAGGGTAGTGAAAGAGCCAGTAAGAAGAGGCTGCGAGGCTCTTATTGTGTAAAGCAGGGGTAGACAGAGAGTCCTGCCCCCAGCCCAACAGGCCACACTGAACCAGTTTCCATGACAACAGAATTCTAATGACTACAGCCCTGGCTTTTGCTTTGAGGGAGAACGATGCTACTGGATCTCAGCGTTTCCTCTATGTCACACCTTTTCTTTTTCCACAATAAAATGTCAGACTCTCACCATGGTCATTCAAATCTGACAGTGCTCCTGATGTACAGCAGCACAAGCCCTCTGCAGTTTAGCCAGTCAGATGGTCTAAGTCATTATCTTTTGGTCTTGCCCACCCCCCCCCCCCCCCAACCCCCATCCAACCTGCTCATCCTCTCCTCTCTGTGATCTACCCATGTGACTACAGCCAGCTGTTCATTGGCTGGCACCACGAAGGCATCTGTCCAATCGGTGCTGTTCACTCATATAAACATAAGCAAAGCAGCATTCTTATGATTCAGAACTGAGTCAGTCTTTCAGTGAGGAGTCAATGGGAAATACTACACTGTTGCACTGGGTCTCGTCCTGTACCCTCAAGTAGAGGGGATCTCGTCCTTTTTTGAGAGAACTATTCTGGCTGTAGGACCATCTGCTTTTGCCTGCATTACTTCGCTCTCACCTTCTTGACACTGTGACCAGCTAACAGTGTTCATGGTTCAGTCCTTTTCGATATACACATGCAGTTTCAGCACTGACACACAGGACATGGCTGTGACACGTAAGTACTGCGATACTTTGAATGACTGACTCTCACACAGTAAGCTGAGAATCACATGAGTATAGTCGAAGAACTGAACGATTGGGTGATGTTTTGTTATTGGCAACACTGCATGATCATAGAGATCATAATATTTGTTCTGAAGTATTATACATTCAGTTCTTGTTTTGTAATGCATCACAGAATAGCAAGGATAGCATTTTATAAATAGATCCGGGTTGAGCTTTACTATACATAACCCTAATATTCTGCTTTTGTTTATGTGTGTGTTGGAATATAAACTTCTGATTATTATTCATATTTAAGGACTTCCTGCTTTTTGTTGTAGGGGGTCTATTTATAGCTCATGTCTTCAAAAGTCTTCAGCTTTGTTTGTCACTGGGAGAAGGTGAATTATTGCTCATTGCTTAATAGTATTATGGCTCCTTTATCATTTTATTTATACTGGTGACTGATAGCACTGCTATACACAATTTTTTTTTTTTTTTAATTTAGAGGACTCATCTGTTTGTGTGGAAAGTTTATATAAAGAAACTAATATGAAGCATTGTGGAAAAGAGTCAGAAACATTAATTGTAGCCACATATTAAAAGTATTATATATTTTATATCATACAATTTAAAAATGTATTGATCCTTATGATTAAACAATTACTTGATCTTGCGATAAAACATAATCACAGCAGACCTTAGCTGAGAGTAACTTCCCGAGGGATTTTGAGATGTGTTGCCAAACAATAATTGATAGACTAGTCAAAATGAATAAATTGAAATCATTAATTTAAATACTTATAATATTATTAATATATAATTTTACTAAGCTGTGTTATAAAGGAAAAATATCCTGACATACTCTGTATGGAATATTTACAAATGTAAATTGCATTTATTTATGGTTAACATAATTTTTTTCTACACTGTAGAAATTATTCTACATGCATTACAACTTGAAATGTTTTTTTTTTTTTTTTTTTTTGTTACTTGGTCTTGTTTTATTAATGGCTGTAAGGATATTTCCCTCCTGTAACCCAAGTCACTAAAATATATTTCCAGAGTGCCATCCATATGCTTAAGTACACACTTAAGTGTCAGTTGCATTAAAAAGAAAGCATTGTCTCATACACTATAAAGAAAAACACTCACTTTTCATTTAAAATGTTAAAAAAAACAAAATGATGAAAGTTTAAACTTAATGAAAACTGCATTGCACCACGAATTTACTTATTGATGAAGAAAATCTGATACAATTTAAATGGACAGAAACAGATACTGTAACATGATGGAAACATTTTGTACAGTGCAATACGATTAAACACAGCAACCGAGCAACTAACCATAACCAATGTGTCCTCTATACAGACATTAGCTTGCCCACTCTCTTCAGTGCACTATGTCCACATGTTTCTCCGCAGGCTCTGACTGTGTCACAGCACTGTTGGAGATTACACTGACTTAATCCCATAGAGCTCTTCAGTTTCCCCAGTACTGTGCCACAAATGCATGCAAGGTCTGAGATAAAGAAAAACTCCATTAAGCCACACAGATAAAGCACTATAAAAGAAGACTCAGACTGAATAAACTGCAGTGTAGCCAAGAGCTAATCTCATGTTAACTCACAAAACACTCCTCAACAGTAAACTAGAAGAAGCCTCCAGGCCTTCAATCCAAAGAAAATCTTCTCCAGAACAAAGCACAAAGATTTGTTGATTCAATTATTTGAATGACTGTGTCTACACCTCTGCAGGCAGAGAAAAAACAGAAAAGGTACACCACTCAAAGTGTCATACTGCAGTGTAACACGGTGGACAGTGCCAGGCCTCACAGGCCCTCACCGAAGTCAGAGATGTTGAGCCAGGATGACCCCAAATCACGTCCAATGCTGTAAGTACATCCTCTTACGGTCCAGAAACCATACATTCCGAAATAAAGCGATACACTTCTGGTTTTGACTGTCCTGTCAGACATCAGTTTCTTGTTTAGATCTTAATTAAGTTTCCTTAAGTAAATACTCTGCCACATGCATCCCAAAAAAAAAAAATGTTTCCATTCCATTGTGATCTTTTTTTCTTTCTGTAAAACACCTCTTTTTTTCCTTTCTTTTTTTTTTTTTTAAAGTCAGCATGAAATGGAAGCTGCAATTGTCTTCCTTATTGTGACGTATATCTGGGGCTGCACGATTAATCAAAATAAAATGGAAATCATGATATGCCTTAGTGTTATTATCAAACCTCAAAGTCTGCAATTACATTAAATACTGTATATATGCATTTGGTAAGGTGCCAACCATCCTCCCATACTTAATGAGAAATATTAATAAGAAGCTCTTAACAAAAGAGCTTTAAGAGCTCCACACAGTTTTCTGTCAAAATAAAAGTTTGAAGATGTAAAATGTGAAAATAAATAGATTAAGACAGGCATAAATATTACTGTAATTTTACATTTGTAATAAATTCTTAATTTTATTTTAGTGAAATTTTACAATAGTATATTTTCTTAGTAATAGTAATTACATTTTTTATAATAATAATAATAATAATACATATATTAATTATTCTCACAATTCTCAGAATTATAAGAATGCAAAAAGAGATAAAAAGTCACAACAATGTATTATTATTATTAGGGCTGCATGATTAATGGAAATGGAAACAAAATTGCACTTCGACAGAAGCTTCAATTTTCATGCAAATCTTTCAGTAAGTACGGTTCTGTGATCAGCAGTAAATCTCCACCCGAAAGCCAGAGGGCAGTCTCGCGCTCAAAATCCAAATACGCCCCAAAGAAGAAACCAATGAAATGCTGATAACGGTAGCTGGATAAACCCATAGACAGTAAAAGAAAAGTGACGCCAAAATGAATGGGAGTCAATGGGAATGCTAACGCAAGTGAAGTTCTGCTAAAAGATGGCAGCCCCCACCCGACTTCAACGTCACTTTGAAAGCGAATAACTTTACATCTGAGGCGTTTAAAGACTCCATTTGTCCATTAATTATTTCTAAATATACACGACAATGTATAAAGGGCTCCATTACCTTCTATGTTACATTATGGCCCCGTAGAAACAGTTTTTGTAAAAATAGGCTAACGATTGCGTCATAACTACTCGACTCTCTGTCGCATTACCGTACAGACAGGAGGAGAAGCTCGCAGGCAATTAACTTAATATGGCGTACTGGCGTTACATTTTAAAATACTATACAAAATAATTAATCAGAATACTTACTCCTGCTCACTCACGCCAAAAAACTGAAAGAATGGGGTCACTGTGTCCATTTCTTTTACTGTCTATGGGATAAACACTTAACCGCTTTTATTGATTCAACATGACTAATATATGACCGCATTTAAGTGCCACACTGAATGTTTTTTCGGAAGATTACAATATTACATTTTTCCAGTATAAAAAAATAAAATAAATAAATGTTTCGAGAATAAAGTCGTAAAAGGCCTACTACGAGAATAAAGTCGAAATATTACAAGAATATATTTGAAATATTACATTTAAATTACATTTACCTGTATTCATTTAGCAGACGCTTTTATCCAAAGTGATTTACAGATGAAGACAGTGGAAGCAATCAAAAACAACAAAAAGAGCAATGATATATAAGTGCTATAACAAGTCTCAGTTAGGTTAACACAGTGCACGTAGCATGGGATTTTAAATAATATTATAAAAAAAAAGAAAACAGATAGAATAATAAAAGAATAGAGCAAGCTAGTGTTAAAGATCTTTTAACATACACACACACACACACACACACATTTATGAGAATAAAGAATAAATAAATATTATGAGAATAAAGTCTAAATGTTTCGAGAATAAAGTTGAAATGTTTAGAAAATAAAGTCGTAATAGGCCTATGAGAATAAAGTCAAAATATTATGAGAATAAAGTCGAAATGTTTCAAGAATAAAGTCAAAATGTTTCGAGAATAAAGTGGTAATAGGCCTACTACGAGAATAAAGTCTAAATATTTTGTGAATAAAGTCGAAACATTACGAGAATACATTTTCACATAGCCTATTTGGAATTTTCACAAAGAAACAGTTTAATTTAATGAGTTTTTCACATAAATGCAGTGATCTGATCATTAAAGAGCTTGAAATACATATTATTGTAAGACACATAGTTTGTGTTTCGCTATAAAACTGATTTTGAAAGCTGAGACATTAAAAATAGTCATATCAAAAGCACGAATCTTATTGATGTTGGGTGGCTGGCGCACTACAAATAACGAATGCAATGGAAGATGTGAAATATTATTTCCAAGCATACTGTCCCCACGAGTATGACACATGGTATGATTTCTGCTTATAATCCCACATATATTTGTAGTGTATAGAATAAGAGAGCTACAGCGCTCCTTATTACTGACAACTGACAAAATTCCAAATGTACAATATTGTGGAAAGGTTCAATATTGAAGACACCTGGTGTCACACTGTAATCAGCTAATTAACTCCAAAAACCTGCTAAGGCCTTTAAATGGTCTCTCAGTCTACTTCTGTAGGCTACACAACATGGGGAAGACTGCTGACTTGACAGTTGTCAAAAGATGAACATTGACACCTTGCACAAGGAGGGCAAGACACAAAAGGTCATTGCAAAAGAGGCTGGCTGTTCACAGAACTCTGTGTTCAAGCACATTAATAGAGAGGTGAAGGGGAGGAAAAGATGTGGTAGTAAAAAAAAAAGTACAAGCAATAGAGATAACCGCACCCTGGAGAGGATTGTGAAACAAAACCCATTCAAAAATGTGGGGAGATTCACAAAGAGTGGACTGCAGCTGGAGTCAGTGCTTCAAGAACCACTACGCACAGACGTATGCAAGACATGGGTTTCAGCTGTCGCATTCCTTGTGTCAAGCCACTCTTGAACAACAGACAGCGTCAGAAGCGTCTTGTCAGGGCTAAAGACAAAAAGGACTGCTGCTGAGTGGTCCAAAGTTATGTGCTCTGATGAAAGTAAATTTTGCATTTCCTTTGGATTTGTTAGGGTCCCAGAGTCTGGAGGAAGAGAGGAGAGGCACACAATCCACGTTGCTTGAGGTCCAGTGTTAAGTTTCAACAGTCAGTGATGGTTTGTGGTGCCATGTCATCTGCTGGTGTTGGTCCAGTGTGTTTTCTGAGGTCCAAGGTTAATGCAGCAGTATACCAGGACGTTTTAGAGCATTTCATGCTTCCTGCTGCTGACCAACTTTATGGAGATGCAGATTTCATTTTCCAAAAGGAAACCTGGGCTTTCATAACACCTGAGCAGTACCACAGACTGATCGACTCCATGCCACGCTGCATTGCTGCAGTAATTCAGGCAAAAGGAGCCCCAACTAAGTATTGCGTGCTGTACATCCTCATAATTTTCATGTTCATACTTTTCAGTTGGCCAATATTTCTAAAAATTCTTTCTTTTATATTTGTCTTAACTAATATTTTAATTTCCTGAGATACTGAATTTGGGATTTTACTTGGTTGTCAGTTATAATCATCAAAATTAAAAGAAATAAACCTTTGAAATATATCAATCTGCGTGTAATGAATGAGTATAATATACACGTTTCACTTTTTGAATGGAATTAGTGAAATTATATGACCAGCACCTGTATACTTGATGGCATGAAGAGCCACTGGCTTGCTGCTGGTTCAAGGTATTGTGTCTGATTTCAATTTCTAAAGAGAACTACGAGAGAAGCTCCAGCCAGAAGTAATCGAGCTGATTAAACAGCAGAGGTTGAACCGCATGTATGAGGGCACATGCTTTAGGAAGATCAGTGCTCGTCGCAGACAAGGTCAGTTCAATCAGGATACAATTACATGTGCACAGGTAAACATAATCATGCATCATAGATTTAGAATTTTTTTTTTTTTTTTTTTTTATGTATCTGATCACAGATGCATAGATGTAGTGTTTAGCTAACAAAAACATGACATTGAATTCATATTGCATAGTCATAAGATAAAGGAAGATACTCTATTTGAACTCTTCATATGGTTTAATGTCTATTCATATTATGCAAATTTTTTATAATCTACTCAAGGGCACTAGACTTGGGTTCCCCTGAGTACTTTATCCTAATGCTTGGTCTGTTTGATATTACAAACACAACAACTTAAAGATATCATATATTAAAAGAATAATCTAATTCTGTTTTTTTTTTTTTTGGACACACAGCAACAAATATGCAAATGCTCTCTCATTTTCTCTAAAAGAGAGAACCATTGTGCTCTCTTCATTTCTTAATTTTTATTTCCAAACCTACTATGAAATAGCAATATCTAAATAAATGAGAGGGCAGCCAGTTGAGACTTGATGTTTTTAATCAAAACTGATTTTCTCAGGTCACTGCTGCTTTAATAAAAATCTAATTTTCATTTACAGTGCTGTTGACCTGCTAGTGGAAAAAAAAACTGTAAAATCTAATTGGAATGGATCATTATGAGGACAGTAAAAAGCAAGTTGCAAGAAAACAGCCAAACAATAACTTGCACAGTACATAACATGCATATTCTTATCTATATCCATCTCACTTTTTCTCCCATAGACAAGTTCTGGTATTGCCGTCTATCACCAAACCACAAAGTGTTACACTATGGAGATATAGAGGAATTCTCACAAGGACAAATTTCACCTGAATCTCTCCAGGAGAAAGGTGAGCAATACACTTCTTATAAATGACATTGTTGTAAATTAAAATGACTGTTTTTTACCTGTAATGGCTTTTATTATTCATCACATTGACTGTTGACGCCATATTGACCCACAAGCTTGAATCAGACTAGCGCCAAACACGCTCTTTTTGGACAATCATAGTGAAGTAGAATATAATTTCTACTGTTCTAAATTTTCCAACTTCTACGTCCAGTGACAGTAGCAGATATCAAAGCAGTGGTCACGGGTAAAGACTGCCCACACATGAAGGAAAAAGGAGCACTTAAGAATAAGGTAAGAAATTATTATTGCAACTAATCACACCAGACAGGACAGGACTAGGTGTAGTGGATCCATACTCAGAGCTCACAAGGCAGGCTGATTTTATTGAAATGACAAATTACAGCCTTAAACTCAAGATAACTAGTCAAAACAAATATATAATAAAACAAACCTATAGGCAGAACAATGCACGACGACAATGGTGGCCTCAAACCAAAGAATACTGTAGGAATACAATAAGAATACAAACTATAGAATACATCAATGGACTTTGCCTCAAACAAACACATCAACAGCTGAAAACAATTAGCAATTAATTCAGCAATGCCAATTAAGTCCAAATGACGCCATCTAGCGGTTAGATGTGGATAAAGGACTAATGGAGTCAACAACAAGGCAAAAAACACATCCACTGTATGTATGGTCTCTTATTCTTATTGACCATTCATGACAAAAGGTGTCTTTCTGAACTTGAACAAGAAAAATATACATCGTTTATAGTTAAAGCTGAGTTATTGTTTATAGTCAAAGCAAACAGTAAGCAATAAAGTAATGACATGAGATAACAATCTCTTGTAGGTAGGTTATATTTGCACAGGCAACACACACACACACACACACACATTAACTTCAACGTAACGTACGACTTAAGTGCCGTGGATGTATTATGTGTATGTTTATGTGGCTATTGTTGATAGATCTGCCATATTCAGAGCAGAAGAAGAGTCGGTCAACACACCTAATTAAAAAATAAAAATAAAGTCACGGCCAAAGAAATGTACCTGAATTGTTTGAGTTTTCAGTTTGCCTTATTGCGATTAAAAAATACAAATAAAAACGAGAATAACTACCGCGCGCACGGACTGCACACAATTCGAATAGGCTCTTCAAAAGCATACGATACAACCCACCTAACTACTGTTGTTGAATTCTCGAATAAATCGCCTGAATATGAACCAGTTCCTTTATTGAAAAGTTCTGAGACAATCCGACGAATCTGAGGAGAGCGTTAAATCAACATGTGCACGCGCTTTTCCAGGGACGTCTTTCTTCTGCGCTTTTGGAAATCAAGCACGTTTTTGTTATTATTATTCTTGTAAAAGAAATACATTTGCCTGTAAATTTGTTATAATTAAATGGACATTCGTCTCTGAAATCTTATTTTTAAAACTTAGTTTTAAAGTTCTTAGCATTTTAAAGTTCTAAAATGTCCTTGCTGGAAACTGCACTCCAGCTGGTTGACTTTGGCAGGAGAGTGTAGCGATGACAGAAGCCCTCTGTGGTGCAGAGGCACCTGTAGTTAAGTGCTAATGGAAGTTGTGTAGAAGGAAGCGAGGTCAAGTACTCCAGGCTTGGAGATTGTTATTCTTCCTCTGCTTTTCAGGAGCTGCTGGAGCTGGCTTTTTCGATTCATCATAACTCTGATGAATATCTGAACTTCATTGCTCCGGACAAGCATGAAGTGAGTATGTCATAGCAGACAAGGCCAGGACAGTCATATAAAAAGGATTTTGGTCTCATGGAAAGATAAACAACCTTTGTTTTTCATAAGATAATAACATCACCTAATCATTTAGACATCAAAGCCAATATAACTTTTTTTATACTATATCACTCATACACTACTTGAATTCATGCATTGTCCTCAATAATACTCTATTATATAAACCTTTTTTTTTCTCCCCAACTAGTTCTGCATTTGGACTGATGGCTTGAATGCTGTTTTGGGAAAGGAGATGACAAGTGAGCTCACCAAATCAGATATGGACACTCTGGTTAATATGGAGCTGAAACTTCGCCTCTTGGACCTCGAAAACATTCAGATTCCTGATGTCCCTCCTCCTGTTCCCAAAGAGCCCAGCACTTACGACTTTGTGTACGATTTTAGCCAACAGCACATTTGAGACTGGAATAAAGTCCTTACTCATGCTGATAAACAGCTGTAAGTAAGGAGGAGTGCTGACTTTTTTTTCTGTTTTTGCTATTCGTGTTTCCTCACTTTCCTCTCCAATGGACTGAATAGAGTTCAGATCATTACATTTTGCTCTAGATTGTGACTATGATGTGATGCTTAGTTTTATATTTCACTAAAATGCCCCTCTTGACTTTACAGTTCTGCAAAGAGGAAAACCTCACAGTTACATTTCTTTTCATTTATGAGTTTTAATGAATAATCAACTTGGTATCATGCAACCCTTTTGTGTAAGTGAAGTGCATATCTATAGAAAATACTGAAAATGGATTAGTTTCATAATCATATAAAATAAAATTCAGAAGCTACATTAAGTCATGAACACATACACAGAACACATACACTTTCTCTTCCAAACATGTGACAACCACACTGCCTTCCTGTTCCCCAATATACAGTTTGCATCATATTATATTGTTGCTCAAAATCTCCACACTAGTATCATTCACACTTGCAAGGTACAGTTTGGACATTCTTAGTCTTATCTATGGTTCTTAAAGCAAAATATTTAACCTTTATGCTATGCTGAAAATCCTTTATCTAATTTGGAGTCCCTCACCAGCCTTTAAAAAAAAAAAAAAAAAACTATATACCCTGTGTGAACAAAGTCATTATGTTTAATTCCAATGCAACAACCTTACCTAGAATTTTCAGGGGTCAATAAACAGGTCAAACGACCAGAACACAAGGGATATTGCTTGTAAAGTTCACTCATATATTATCATAAATTATTAGTTTTCACTGACATCATTTACTTTTCAAATATTTTGTGTTACAAAGTTATAGGACACTGTTAAATGCTCAAACTATTAGTTTCACTCCACCCAAACGGAATGTAAAATCATTATGATTTTAAAACTTTAGTTAAAAATGAAGTATAACATGTCACCGCACACAAAAATGTTGGCACCAATTTACATTTTAGAGATCACCAAACCAAATAAAATTAGCATGTCTAGTCTTTCATTTGTTTGTCGGAAAAAGCCAACATCTGAAATGATATGCCCTATTCAAATCAAATATTTATTTAGATTCACTATTTAAGGTCACATATCAGAGCTTTCTGATAAACTGTTCCAATGAGCAGCTTTCCTCCATATGGGGTGGCCACTGAAGAAGCAATGATCACACTGCCGTCATCTGCATATACCTGAGTCACCCGGGGCTTTTCAGACAGGATGTTCTCAATCCTGATAACCTACAGGAGAACAAGGAATTATTGATTTTTACTCTTTTACAACTGAGAGCAAACAGTAAATAATGAAGAAAAAAAATATTAACATCAAATTGCCAACAAATTAAATGAACACACATTCTTCAATAAATATTTATTTGCTGCAACACACGCACTCACCTCAGAGCCCGGCGGATCCTTCGGATCACCAAGCATGAATTTGAGACCATTTGGGTGGCATCCCAGCCACAGATCTCCAGATTCACGGTCCACCTCAATATTGTCACACAGTGACCCCACATCAACCTCCTGGGTAGAAAAAAATTCACATGCAGTTATATTAACAAAATTAACATGTCAGCAGTCCGTTCTCCTAAGAAAACAAAAATTGTCAATGCGCTTTCAAGGTTGTTTAAAGCTAACACATCCAATAAAGCTAAAACTCATAATGTTCAATATAGGATACACAATTAAGGATTGTGTTTACCTTTACATAAGACAATACAGTGTTTTTCTGTATTTCCATGACACTAATTTTGTGCTTCAGGATGTTTGACACATATAAATGCCTGAAATAAATGAAGTTACTTGTATTAACAACATGAGAGGACATGAGAAATGCATTAATATTGCATTACACTACGCTTTCATCAATGAAAATTCTTGACTTTTTCTGAAACTTGCCTTTTATCGGGGGAGATATTAATGCCGTTGGCGGATGAAAAGCCCCCTGCCACAACCTGCACAGTCTGAGGACTGTAGTAGACGACGTCACACCAGGATAAAGACAGAAGTGGCTCCATAACCTTGAGAATCCCATTAGTGAAGTAATGGTCATTGGTGGCATAAAAGCTTTCCGTCCCCACAGCTACTATATCATTCACACTAAAGATGCACATTAACAGGAATTTTATTTCTGATCAGGTTTAGGGTTACAGACACATTGTGTTTAAAGAAGAACATACTTGTGCAGTAGTTCATGCCTGATGGTCTTCATGTAATGAAGAGCGTTTTCATCCTCAACAAATCGGAAAATCTCCACTTGGCTTTTGCCTTGAGGATGATTAACAACAAACAGGTATATGGCACCATCTGTAATAAGAAGAAGAATTCATACACTATAAGACTTCTATCAAATGTATACATTTTTAATGTTTATAAGTGAAGATCAAATCGTCAAATTGTAAAACGTCTTTTGACCACTAGGTGGCTAGTTTTCCTTACTATGTAATTTGGACAATGCCAAAGGAAATTATTTGTATTGTAAACTATACAAAAACATATTACTACAAAATCAATGTATATATTCATACGTGTCTACATTCCATAGAGCCGTTCATGGAACACTTAAAACAACTACGGAATCAAGAAACATTTTTTAAAAATGAGGAATCGCAACTAAACTTCATGCAGTCCAGATTATTGCTAGAAATGCATTTATTTAATAAAAATGGCAAACCTTTTTCATCGGTGTACACACTGATTCCATGCGGATTAAAAGAGCCTTTGTCAAACTGACCCTTGATGTTCAGTGCTTTAATTTTCAGATCAGAATCCAACAGATTCAGGGAGTAGATCTTTCCAGGGTCATCTGAATAGGACGGTAAGCCTGGATACTTCAAGCCCTGGGTTTAATTGATCATAATTCATTAGAAGACTATCTTTTTGCACTCACTCTGTCCACCACTGCTTAGACAATTTACCCTCAGTATCACTTCTGTTTACACTTTGTATGAATACAGTACGATTCTGTATAGATTTACACTTGATGCAAACAGTGTCCTCCATTGTATTTATACTATTTCACATATTATAGTAGTATTATATAGCATTAGCTGCTAGCTTAATATGCATTTAACAGTTGAGCAGACATCATAGCATTGATTCAACTCTAGCCTCATGCTGCACTGCATTGGTGATAGAGTTTGAGTAAATCCAGGAACATACCCACACCTTTTGATTAATAATGACGTATTGTCTTCTTAACTAATCAAAATGCTTAGTGAAAAGATTCATTACATACAGTGCTCAGAAAAGCCAATCCATCGTCAAGTATGGTGATATCTTCAGCCCCATACTCTGTTGAAAACACGGAAATAACATCAAAATATCCTCATTTCAAGTGTTAGAAACATACAAACACATTACATTATTTCAAACTGACCAGCAAATGACAGCGAAGCAGTGTGTCTAACGTGTATCTTACCTATGCCCTCTATTAGGTGACAGTTGGGAAGGTAGTTTTGGGTAAGTTCTCTGGAGGAAAGTGATAAATGTCTGTAGAGAGGAATAACAATAAAAACACATTTATTATATTTTTCGTGAGTTTTTAAAAGTTTGGACTCGTTATAAAAAAAGTAACGTTAGCAACAAAGGTCAGAACAGCGTTCTAGTCAAAGAAAGCCTTTATTGCAATTGAAAGCCTTGGTAGGCAAAGAGGCAAACGTTAAATGCAACTGGAAATATCGACAAACCTAAGTGCAACGAGCCTTTCTCCGATGAAAGCTGCCAGAGCAACAGCAGCTAACGAGAGCACTGCTAACTTGCCCATACTGCCCGAAAACACTCGTAAACAACATTAACCCTTATCAGTGTTGTCAGGGTTGCCAGGTCCTTTGAAATCAAATCGGCCTGATTTCTAATCAAGACTAGTCCAATAGCGTTTTCCCACGGTGTTCCACTTTCTCGGTCGTGCCTCCGGTCGAAACCGTGTTCTGGGGAAATCGCTTTAATCTGCGGCAACAGTGTGATAGCGCGGGAAAAGCACGGACTTGGCAACACGGTGCCGCATGGTTCTTTACCCAGAAGTGTATGCCTGTAGGCCTATCTCTAGATGTCGCGTTTTTTTTTTCTTTTCCACAATGAATTGCTGTTTTTTGCTGCTTTTTTGGCCAATATACAGAAGGCAGTATTTGCGTTATATTACGTTTTGATAGTGTCAACATGTGTTATTATTCATCCTGGATCAGCAGTTAATATAAGCTGGCTGTCAATCAGAAGGGGATTGCAAAATCTGGACAGAATATCTAGACTTCTTGGGCTTGGAAATGGTTTTTGAATAGAGACATCTTAAAATGAAATTGTGTAGAATTTAATTTAACCAAACAGGCAGTTGTGCTTGTGATAGTTGGGCCGCAGGTTTTTTTTTTTTCTGCTACTATCAAACAAGTCAAGATTTGATTAAAGTGACTGGATATTGTTTGTAGGGTTAATTCAGAATATGGAAAATATCAACCCAATCTGAGAAAGCATAGCTTTTTTACAGGGTGACATTTATGTGTATGAATTTGTACAATTTGTAAGGAAACACATGATTGTTTTTTAAAGTAAGACTTAGCATGAAGGTCCACACCTGAACCAAACTGTAAGTGGGGCAATAGCAAATTATGTGAAAACCTAAAAAAAAAAAAGTAATACAAATTCATATAAATTAGTTACCATTATACATTTTCACTACTTAACTAGCTAATTTCAATGAGAGTATATTGGTAAATGTTAATTTATGATCAATGCACATCAACTCAAAATAAAATCAAGTGTCAGACTGCTACTGAAAACATAAGGTAAGTCAGGTTTTACTTCTTTAACTTAAAGTTCACATTTCTAGTAGATTTTAGAGTTTGTAACCCAATCAGTCTGTGTTAAGCCAAATTTATATAATGTGGATTGATTTTTCACATTTTACCCTGCCCGTTGCCTTTGAAATTATATTTTATTCAGACTCAATTCTTTCATACACTTGAGTTATTATTTATTCCTCCCCAAATACCCATAAGTGAGTGTATTCATAAATTAAGGTCACATATCAGAGCTTTCTGATAAACTGTTCCAATGAGCAGCTTTCCTCCATATGGGGTGGCCACTGAAGAAGCAATGATCACACTGCTGTCATCTGCATATACCTGAGTCACCCGGGGCTTTTCAGACAGGATGTTCTCAATCCTGATAACCTACAGGAGAACAAAGTTATATTATAGATTTGTAACCCAGAGAAAGTTGGGAGTAGACAGGAGATAGTGGGAAGAGAAAGAATACGGCCCCGTCCACACGGAGAAGGAGCTTACCCCAATCCGATCTTTTTTTTTTCCTCGTCTCAAGAAATATCCGCGTCCACACGAAACCGCAAAATGATGTAGTATACATGCCAGACCAGTATGTGGCGCTGTAATTCTGACACAGAGATACACTAAAAACAGAGAAGAAGACTTGGACTATGCTCATAAACCTTGCGCGTGGTACACAATCGAACATGGAATAATACATTTATTAATTTGTGTTAATGTTAGTTAATAAAAAGACAATCGTTCAGTGTTTGTTCATGTTTTTGTTGCTGTTACGTGACGTAGAGGTGTCTGACTAGGGGGGAGACGTGGGCTGATGACGTCATCGTTTCTGAAAATATACGGATTAGCCGTCCAGACGAAAACGCAAAGACGGCGTTTTCAGATTTATCCACTTTGGGACCCGGTTTCAAAAAATAGCGGTTTCACCTTACGAAAACGCTGGATGCGTGTGGACGAAACGCCTATCCGATAAAAAATTTGTGCGTATTCACAAAAACGCGTCTCAGTGTGGACGGGGCCTAAGAGATGGAAACATGATGCAAGCCAGAATAGAACACGACAGCTCATCATATTTGAGCATCTGCACTAAACAGCAAAACACTAAACAATACACATACTCACACACCTCAGAACCAGGTGGACCTTTCGGATGATGAAATATACATTTGAGGCCATTTAGGTGGCAGCCCAACTGTAGATCTCCAGAATTATGGTCAACCTCAGTGTTGTCACACAGTGACCCCACATCAACCTCCTGGGTAAGAAAAATTTACATGCAGTTATGTTAACAATAGCAGACAGAGTAGTTGTTAGCTGTCCTATATTAACAACGGTCAACGTGAAAACCTTATCCCAAGATGTTTTCTATCAATTTTGGGTACAGAAGAAAGACCACCATTCAAGCGGGACTTAGAGTGATATATAAAAGTTTTTAAAATAAATATTGTGGGTATTAATTTGGAAGCGGGTTTACAGGGTTTACAGAACACAATGCAAGCGGGAGAAGCCTGATGTCAAGGTCGTCACGATCGCAGATGAGATGACAACATCCAAGATCAAGACTGTTCATGTACCACAGAGTAAGATTAAATTAATTTACATTGAACCAGTTTAATATGGAGTGGAACTGAAATGTAGACCTTCGTTTATGTGTTTTTGACTTACACTGTACATGAGGTGAGAACAGGTAACTATTTAGTTTGGTATGTTACTCGCTAACTTTAAAGGTGACCTATTATCCACCTTTTTACATTATGAAATATAAGTATCTGGTGTCCCCAGAATGTGTCTGTAAAGTTTCAACTCAAAATACCCCAAATATAATTTTTTATATCATTTTGAAAATGCCTATTTTGAGTGGAAGCAGAAACACGCTGTTTTTTATGCCTGTCTCTTTAAATGCAAATGAGCTGCTGCTCCCCTCCCCCTTTATAGAACAGAGCTGCATCATTACAGTTCAAGACTGCTTGTTTGTCATGTTTATCGCGTTAAAATCATGCTATTTAAACCATATTATTTTAAACTTCTGATATAGGGTTTTCTGAGTGCACACATCTGAAACACATGGACAGAAAGCGGCTGTTACAGCATGTGAATACTAAACTAAGTTCTTATTCACAATCGATTATGTCTGTGAAGGTTTTAGATCTGTGTAGCAGCAGCGATATACAGTAAATAAATCAATAATACCACTGCTCTGTTATCTCCTCTGAGGCTAGGACTTGATTGATGGACAACTGTACCCGGGAAAAGACACTGGCAATCCGGTTCCGAGAAAAGAAAAATAAAAAATATAAAGAAGAAAAAAAAAAGAAGTGAAAAGGAACCAATGAATCTAATATTCTCTCTGAGTTTCCATGTTCCCTGGCGAAATTAGTCATGGTTTTAACAAGGGGGGGGGGGGGTCGCTGTTGTAGCGATGTTAATTGCAAATTGACCATGGTTTTATTACTGCAAGTAATAATTTTCAAAATAAGTATTAAGATTTTTTTTGTTGTTGTTATAAAAACAGACCTAAGCCAACGGTAGCCTTTAAAATGACTTAAAATGCATTATATAAAAACAACGAGGCAGCAATTATTGGTTAATTAATAATTATATGGTTTCATCTAATAACACTGTTAAAACAGGCTACATAATGTAGGCTAGTACAATATAATCAACTGATGTACATTACATGTTATTACAAATGCCTGCAAATAGAGCCAAAGGGCATGTAATTGCTGCTGCTACAAAACAATCAAATCCTTAATGGGCTATTGACCAAACATTTAATTCAAGGATCCACTTCTTTATTAATTCAGCTAAATCAGACATGCTCGTTTTCTCAGAGATTTGCAGAAAAAGGCTTAGCAAAACAAAGTTACTGGGTTAATCTTTTTCATATTTGTTTGTTTGGTAGATGCACTGGGCACCTGATTATAGGACTTAAAACCTGGAATAGTCAGATTTTCATGATATGTCACCTTTAACATTAGCTAGTTTGAACTTTGGATCTTCCAATGTTTCTCTATGGCGCTGAAACCTAACGATGCCCCAGTTGAGATGTCTGCACAGGTCCTGTGCAACTGATACTCAACTGCCATTGGCTCATGGGAGGGACTTACTGATAGGTCAATTCTACACACACACACAAAAAACATTCTGTTCGTCATAAAATAAAGTGTGAACATTTTATGTAGTTTGGTGTTTACCTTTAAATGAGATAATACAGTGTTTTTCTGGATTCCCAAGACAACAATTTTGTTCTTAAGAATATCTGCCACATACAAATGTCTGAAATGACATATTAATTGTATTATGTTTCTTTTCCACTGCATGCTATTACATGGTACGGCTCTGTACGGTTCACTTTTGGGGGGTTTTCCACTGGGTACAGTACGTGATACCTGGTACTTTTTAGTACCACCTCGGGTGAGGTTCTAAGTGAACGGTACCATTGCCAAAACGTGATCTGTAAACTCTGCTGATCACAGATTGGCCGGAGAGAATCCTCACTACCTGCGTCACTGAATTTGTGACACAAACACAACAGCCCTGCATTCCGTTCAGAAGGGCTCATCCCTATGCCCTAATCCCTTCTAGGGGTTTACCCCCTGGAGTGAGAGCTTCGAAGGGTTGAAGGGTGAAGGGGGCCAAACAACTATTTCCTGAAGTGCCCTTCTGCGTCATCATCACGTGCCCACAAGGAGGCGCCATCATCATGCAAAGAATCTGCGCAAATGATCATAGGCGCCCAAAGTGACCATAAGTTGTACCCTTTGAAATCCTTCATTCGGAAGGGCCCTTTGAAGTCACCAGTTTTGAGCACTTCGGTTTAGAACGACCCTTCAATATAGTGGCCATGATTGTAAAACAGCAGGTATTTATGCAACCTATTGTTTTTTGTCTCAAGGAACAGTCTCTCTTGAAAGTTTTTCATGATTTAGCAGGAATCTCTAAATGGTAATAAGGCACACACAAATATGCATACATTATATTAGTATATCAGTCTGGCGAGTAAACTAAAAACTTTACTAGCAAATCGCGATTCAGTTGCCAAGGTGTCAGTAGAGGGTTGGTTAAACACAACCTAATTTTCATTTTTGGGTGAACTAACCCTTTAATGTGTTCTTTCTCGTATGTCACAATGTTCAGATTTGACAGGGAACAGCAAAAGTGTTACTTTGTGCCCTTTTTCAGAAAATAAAAGCATTTAAAATGCATTATTTGTGATCTTCCCCATTCATTCTAAATGGCCACTCATATTTGACTGAGAACACCACAAGCATGACTTTGTGCCATTTTGTACAAAATAACAGCCTTTCAAAACAAACTCCCTGATTAAACATTAAAGTACACTATTGTGGTAAACAGTGCAAATTTCCATCAGTTTTTATTTAATATTGTGAAAATTATTAAAAAATAATACTCAAAAAATTAGGTGCTTTCTCTCAGACAAACAAGGCTTACGATTGATCAGATGCAAATTTAAATACAAAATCAATCCTAAATGAAAGAAAAAAAGTTGACAAAAAGAATGAATCCAATATTTGGTGATAATATAACATGATGATTGATTTATAAGCAATTTTTTGAGGCCAGGTCATTTTTGAACACAACACAAGGGTTAAATAAGTAAAAAACAATTACATTGCCTCCACTGCTTGAACTTTAATGTCAACTAACCCAAAGCATTTATATTCTTAAATAACTGAGATGTGTCTGTTGCATGACTCATCATTTGATAACAAAACAAAATGTCAGAGTAAATTGGTTTGAAGACATAACTTGGTTCTTTTTCCTTAGTCTTCATATAAAAACACTCAACTGGCTGACTGACTCTTACCACAGCAAAAGTGAATGTCAATTGTGAACACTAACATGCAAATCATTATACTTAAATGTGTTGTTCTGTGATCTCCAGAGCCTTTGTATTTCTGTCATCAAGAAAATATATAATGAGCACAGGGTGAAATACTTTTAAGTAAACTATGTGTTTGAGAATGGCAAGCTGCAGAAACATTTCTGGAAAAGGCATCTACACCCTTTGCAAAAACTATGACTGGAATTTTGTCTGATTCACTAACATTGTTCTGTGCATAGGTTTTTTTTTTTTTTTTTAGTGCACTGACATAACCACTCCATATTGTTGGATGAAGCCACAGTTTATGTGTCTGATTCTCACGTTACTTTGAACTGCCCTGCTCTAAGTGCTGTACTGGGGTGTGGTTTTAAGTAAACTGAAAAACCTGCCCTACTAGTTACACAGCAAACTCGGTAATCACTTTTCACATTCAAGTGAAACTGTTGTTTCGCTTGTTAGCACACACACACATTGGTTGCACAAGTGCTTTAGTCTCAATGTTGACTTAAAGGTGCAATAGGAGATCTTGGAAAATGCTAACATTAGCCTGATAGCACTGAAAGCGAAAGTCCCACCTTCTCCGCAATCACCATCTAAAGCCACGTCTCCTGAACGCATTTATGCTCACAGACCAGAATACCAGAGACAACATTACTACAATAGGCTACATCAACGGTTCCCAATTCATGTCAATGTTCCAAAGTGAAGTAAACCCCTGCTCAGGGATTCACGTAGCTCACTTTTAAGTTGGTTATCTGAATCGGGTGTGTTAACTAAGCGAGACATGCAAAATATGTGTGCAAGCACTGGAATTGGGAATCACTGGGCTACATCATGTTTCATTAACAAGCGAGAAAACTTTAAAAGCACTACAATGCCAGTTAGGAAGACTGGGTTGTTGATGTTTGTCTGCCATTCTAGCTCTGTCTGCACAGCATACGTGAATACGCTAATGACGTATTCTGTCTGTATAAACAGGGTGCGCAGAGGTATGCATATACATTGACAGTCAGGTAGAAAAGCTATTTAATTCGGACCGAGCATTTTGATTGGACATGCATTTCTTGGTCCTATGCCTTCCACAGAATATATAAATACAGATAAATACATTTAAACCACTTAACTTAATGATTGCTATCGGGATGTGAAGAGACTTTCAACCAGTATAAAAAAAAAATAAAAGAAAAAAATAAAAGAATCTGAAGACAATCACCTATTGCACCTTTAACTTGCAACGATAACAAAGAGTCTTACCCTGAAATAGGTTATTGAATTCATATTCGATGGGAGGACATGTGACAGTGTAGAAAATAGACTCATTCCCCATGGAAACAAACTGGAGTAGTGCAGAAATAGCTCCTCTTCTACCAAGCAAGCTCGTATGGCCTGTGTTCTAATTCTGACGGTCTCTTCAGTCGCCCTTCCATGATTTTCATTACAACTACTTAGTTGCAAATATGTGTTTTTTATATATATATATATATATATATATATATATATAGGCAACGCGAGGGCTATCCTTAAATAATTTTCTAAATACCCAGTGTATGTATTTACCACTTATAAGCTATCCATCTTATTCAAGTGCACACTTGTAAACATGAAACAAACTAAGTTTTCATGCTTTTCATGAGTTACACGTCACATTTTTTTTAATAATGAAATTTAATCTAAAAGGATAGACCTTGGTAGTTTATGGAAAGAGATGGATTGAGGACATGGAAGGAAAAGCGGTGCACCACTGAATCACGAACTGCTCTCGTGAAGTCAGCCGTCGCCTTGGTTACCTTTGACGTCACGTGGCCCAGCCTCGTCTCGGCTCCTGGGGCTGGTCTGATTGGAGGGAAACCCCGTGGATTAGCCCGACAGCCCGTGAGAGTCAGCTGTGAGCCGCGGTTAGCTTAGCTCCGACAGGACCGTCGTTATTCCCAGACATTCAGGTAAGAGAATTCGCTAGATCGGGATAAATGCCATGCTAACTGGTCTCTTTTTATCATCTGCGATGAGAAATTAAATTCAAAAGGCGATGGACGATGCAAGGCACAGGACCGAGTAGCTGCCGATGCTAACGTGCTGGAAATGAACAATAAGCCTTTGCTTGGCAGATCTAGGCCGCCCCTTTTTGTTTCTTCTTTTTGGTATGATATCTGGTGTGGTCGAACTTAGATTTTAAAATGACGGCTAAAACGACACGATTATGCTTTAAATCTTACACTGGACACAAATCGCAGTTTTCTACGCGCGCCCTTGTGTAAAATAATATTTAACGTTAGTGTATTTTTAGTGCTGAAACAAGCCGAAGCATTTCTGTACTTGCTCTCGATCTGTACGTTACTTGGTCCTTTTATGGAAAGACATTTAATGTAATTCTTAACTACTTTTATTTTCGATTGCTTCCGGTAAGTTAATTCGGTTGATCATTATCAGACGATCTTTCATCGTGTCTGTCAATCGAGAGACCCGCCTGACATAAAGCGTCAGTCTTATGGGGTAACGTACACAGAACTTGTGTAAATGATTAAAAACGCATCGGTGGTTTCTTGACATCACAGACAGCAGCGGATTTCTTTGCTGTGAGGTCAGTCGGCCATGTAGATGGGTAGGGCAAGACCTGCCTTCATCATATGGCTTAGCATGCAAGCTAAACCTGGCTTTAACCTGCAAGCAGCGGTAAACTGTCACCGTGACACTTAAACTGGACACATTTGACAAATATAGCGCGGGTCAGCGCTGTTTATATTCATTGCACAGTGTATTGTAATAAACCAGTCACAAACCTTTAGTCTGATGTTGCTGGTTAAGCTTTGTGTAGTCAGCAACGACGCATATATTAGTCCTTCTCAACATCGAAAGGGATTGTTTACCCAAAATCATCATTATTTATTTACCATAATTTTTCAGAACCGTTTCACTGTTTTTCGTGCAACATGTTCATCATAATTTGACGGGTTGACAGATTCGGTCGCAATGGAAATGAATGGTGACTGAGGCTCTCAATCTGTTAACCAATACTACTCGTGTTCTACGGGATGAGGGTCATTTAAAGAGGACATAAGGAACATTTTTTGGGAGTAGTCTAACGTTACCCCTTTAAGACATAATATGTAAAGCGCGTGAATGGGTAGGTATGGGGACTGGGCGTGGTTGTCGAGAACAGCACATCCGCATATTTCTGCGCACTGTAATGCGACCCTGGAGGGCAAATACTTATGGCATAACTTTGTGAGCGTGTGTGGTGTGTGCAAGATTGGTAGCTAGAATTTTGTGATTTGATCTTTAGATTTTTGCAGTGTGTTTTTTTTTTTTTTTTGCTCCTTCCGTTTATCTTTTGCTTTCACTTTTTTTTTTTGGTACCTTAAAGGCTTTCCATAATGTAGATGAAAGCAATGGTGCTCGTAAATAGCACCGATTTGACAGTTTGTTGTAGATTTTGTTTTGAGTAATGATGAAAACATTTGTTATACAACATATTAATCAATTGATATATAAATACACACACACACATATATGTATGTAAGAAAATTCACTTGAAGATTCACTGATGTTCACTGATGTGAAATTTTTATTTAATTTTTATTTTAATTTTAATTTATTTTGTTTCTATTCTCAGTAACAATGAGCTTGCGTCTAATCAGTAAACAGACAATTGACACTTGTATTATAGCTCAAGTAAATCTGGTTCAGTGTCTGATTGAAGTCTCTTGTTCCTCAGCACTGAGCAGCCATGGACAAGAGCGAGTTAGTGCAAAAAGCCAAGCTGGCCGAGCAGGCCGAGCGCTATGATGACATGGCAGCCGCTATGAAATCTGTCACTGAGGGCGACATTGAACTGTCTAACGAGGAACGCAACCTGCTCTCGGTGGCTTACAAGAACGTGGTGGGAGCCCGCCGCTCCTCCTGGAGAGTGGTCTCCAGCATCGAGCAGAAGACGGAGGGCAGCGATAAGAAGCAGCAAATGGTCAAGGAATATCGGGAAAAGATTGAGAAGGAGTTGAAGGACATCTGCAATGACGTACTGGTAAGGATCTTACAACTCGGATAATCCCAATCGTTTATATTCTGACCCAGGGATACGCACAAGATGCGCACATTTGCTCTTGTGCCTGTTTCTTTATTGCAGGTGTTGGTGGGTAACGTAGGTTGATAATCCTGCTTGCGTTAATTACTCATCGCGAGCAAGGCCCTCTTTCAGCCAAGCCTATTAGTCCAGGCCTGATCTCATTTGTTCCAACGCATGCACAGGTGCTTTACCTCGGGACAGTTTTTGTAACCCTGATGACAGATTTAAGGGGTCAGGGTCTATTTAACTTCTGTTTCATTCAGCTTGTAGAAATTAGTTTTATAGATTCTGTAGAGCACATAATTCACATTTAATAGACTTTATGTAATGAGGGTCCTTGCCTTACATTAGGTAGAATGTATTCCACAATGTTTACTTGTGCTTAAAAACACCATCCCCTCATCTCGAATGTATCCTTGTGTCATTTGTGAAGAATTAGAGATCA
The DNA here is from genome assembly GCF_023724105.1 of Carassius gibelio. NCBI lineage: Eukaryota > Metazoa > Chordata > Actinopteri > Cypriniformes > Cyprinidae > Carassius > Carassius gibelio. The sequence goes on along the minus strand of NC_068386.1, from coordinate 13,696,802 downwards.
AAAAAGTTTAAGTATTTTACTTGATACAGACTCTAGCTGGTCTAAGTCCTGTAAACTGGTATACTTTGAATTGGAGGTTCTAAACAGTGATATTTGAATTTAGGGAAATGTGTATAGAAATTTAGTCATTGTGAAACATGGTTGAATTTACTTCTGTATTGCAGTGGGTCTTTAAATATAACAGTATTCTTAGTAGAAATAAATAACAGGTTCTTGTCCTTTCCATCCCAAATTCACTTAGTGAATTTGATAAAACATTGGCTAATTATTTATCTGTCAGTTAACATTATTAAATAGCTTGCACATTTTAATTAATGTTAACCGAAAAGGAAAGTTGTTAATGTTTCAGATTTATGAATTATAAGAGTTACTAAATTTTTTTAAATTAATATTTAGATTTTAAAATTTGTAATAACTTGTTGATATACTTTTCACAATAAGGAAACATATATTGATTTTGTGTTTTTGCTTATATTCAAAATAATTAATTTGCCTATGTATATATGGTTAAAATCACCTTTAAAAACTATTCAAAAAATAGCTTAGCATAAAATAAAAATAATTTTACTATTAATTTTTTTTGCATATATATGTGCAAAAACAAAAGGGTGGACATGTACTGGTGACATATCACAAGACTTTGAACATCACAGAAGGCAAAGATTTAAAGTCCACTTTAACTCAGTAAGTCAGGTCTTCTGAGAAACATGCTCACGCTAAGGCTTCGGCCAATGTCTGTGTAAGTGAGATGCAGCTAATTAGCTTTTAGCAGCTGCTCGGGTGGGAGAGATGAGGTGTGGGAAGTGAAGCGGCCTCTAGAGAGCATGAGGACAGCTGAACTCCAACAATGTGGATGTGGACCAAACATGGGCACCACTTTACAAGCAGATGAGCAGCAAGATATTTTGAAACTTTACCAGGTCAAAGTAGAATAAGTGTTTTGGCCAGGCTGCCTGATGTGTTTGAAGGGAGGGGACACGTTGACTTTGTGTGCACAACATAGCATGAAAGTAAGTGGCTGAAGGCCACAGGGCTCTGTTAATGCACAGGTTGAGTCACCTCTAATCCCATAATCACAGCAGCTGAGCTCTTGTTTTTTGGGCCACTGACCTGTGACCCCTCACGTTACAGCCAAAGGGACTTTGGCCTTAACATGAATGAAACAAGACTATGATGTCATGTGTATTCCTACATATTATGTAACTTAATGCTGCATTAACCCTTACACTGCATTCTTATCAGACATGAAGGGACAAGATTTCAATGCAAAGCAGGGTTTTTTTTTCTTCTTTACGCAAAAAGCAAAAATGCAGTGGAACAAAATCACAGCTTGTCTGACGTGGTTAAGGTGCGGCCATATTTACCATAACTTGGTGTTTTAATCAATGCAATTAGGAATTCCATGTGAAGGTGCAAGATTTCCCAACACAGATGTTACAATAACGGTCAAATGGATGCAGAAAACTGCTTTTTTTTTTTTAAATGACTACTGTGAGCTGTGCTTTTTTCACCTAAATTTAGCTAATGTGAGTGCAGCTTTATATAGCTTTATAGTGTGTGATTTAATATGGAAGAGGATGTGAGTGGCAGTTGCCAAGTCACACTTTATCACTATATACACATCAGATGAAAAGATAAAGCCGCTCACCTGACACAAGCTGCTGTGATCTCCCATCCACATGTCTCGACTTGATAAAGATGATGGGGAAGCAGATGGTTATGCAAAACCATAACTGTCCATCTGTCAGCTTAGAGCTACATTATGGAATTGTGATTTGAATCCATGCATTGCTCTCCACCATTGAAAGCACAAGTAGGTCATTGGTTCATCAGTGACATGTGACTTAACAAGGTTAAATGACTCATTTGTATTGGAATGCCTGAACGATTCCTCTGATTATGGAGACCTTTTCCACCTAAAGAGTTCCATTGTTTCACATAATCAAGGTCACCAACCAGTGATATCCTTAAAATTATGCTCCCTATTTATCAGTGACCTTGACAAAATCAATTTGATCCAAAAAGATTGTCCTCCATCATTAACGTGGTTTGTTAGGGTGTCATTGGAGAAGCTTGTATTGCAGTAACAACCCTGTGGTTCTGTCAAGGGGGGCAACAATCAGGCCAGTCGAGCTGTGAACAAGCCCAGCAAGCTCAATGACCTAGTTCCACGAGCGTTAGCTCACACGCCATAGTCAATATTCCCAATCTCCCCTTCCTCCGTCCCTGCAACAAAGTCTCAGAAGCGTCTGTGAAACTCCAGTCCAACCCCAGCCGTCGGGCCTCTGTTATCCCCAAAGGCAATCCAAGGTTATTGTCTAAAAACGCCTAGAATGCTGAAATTCTAGAAAGCACATTGTTGGGACATAGTGAAGGGTCTTTTATTTTTTTGGTTTACTGTAAATGGCATCCCGGGACTGGACACGTTTTGGTATCAGAGGTTTCATGGTTTCACCTGGGCCTCTTTTTGTAACAGCATGTCGTCAAACGAGTTTTCTCTCTTATCTTATCTGTTCACGTCTTTACTACTCTTGACTCTTGTTCTGCTCTGGACTACTTCCACCTTTCCTAATACCACGCTGAAACCAGGATGTGAAACCGTTTGACAAACCGCTAATATGATTTTTCTCTTGTTGTCTGTGTGTCACAGGTTCTTCTGGACAAGTACCTTATCCCCAAGGCGACCCCGGCTGAAAGTAAAGTCTTCTATCTGAAAATGAAAGGCGATTACTATCGCTACTTAGCAGAGGTGGCTGTGGGAGAGGAGAAAAGCTGTAAGCCATTCTGTTAAGTCTATCCTTAATGTTAAAGTGAAAGTTAATACAAAAATGAAAATTGTACTCACTCTGCAGGTTCTTCCAAACCTGCATGACTTTATTAAAAAAAATATATATATATTTTTTCAAAATTTGAAAGTCATTGTGGTCCAATATAAATTTTTGGACTCCATTGACTTTCATTGCAAGCGAATGTTAAAAGTTCTGAGGTGTATTTAGTAAATTAAAGTTTACTAGACAAATTGAGATGGTGGAGCTGCTAATTTCCTTAAATCCAGTTAACAATGTCCGATTGCGAAGCTAGTTAATCGTGTAGGCACTTGAACAATGCGTCATGGCTCTCAAAGCCGCTCCACCACCTGCCCATGAATGTACTAGCTTCTGCTAAAAATGTAACATTTCCACAAAATATTGACCTGAAGCCAAGCTTGAGAGGAAGTAAGTGGGTGGAAATCTCTACAGAGGATCCCTTTTTTTTTTGTCGAACAGTTGTGGCCCATTCATAAATTTTGGCTCCCTCAGTGAAAAAGTCTATAGTAAATGTACCATGTTTTTGTCTCAGAAAGTTTGTGGTTAGATTTTTTTCTTTCATTCACCAAGAATGAATTAATTGGATCAAAAGCGAGGCAATTCTTTTACTTTGTTACAAATACATGCTCTTTCTTTTAAACTTTGCTCATCCAAGGACCCCGAACAAAGTGTGTCGCAGTTTCCACAAAAATACTGAGCAGCGCAACTGTATGCATAACTATAAGATAATAAAGACAATTGTTTTTGAGCAGTACATCAGCATATTTGAAGGATTCCTGAAGGAGCATGTGACACTGAAGCCTCTGAATATCCAGTTTTTTATATTTATATTACAGTTTTGTATTTTTTATCAAATTATATAGCCTTGGGTGAGCATGAGACTTTCAAAAATAATGAGTAATCTTGCTGATCCCGGACTTTTGAATGTAGTGTAGGTAAATCTTTCAACCCCAAACTTTTTTGGATCGTACAATTACAGTATAAACCAGACACCTTATTAGCTTGCTTTGTTCACAGGCTGATTCTATTTCAGGCAGATACTATATAAACCTTGAAATGGTTTGCTCTCCATTGTCTGTGTTGGTAGAGTCAGAAAGGAACAGGGCCGCAGTGTGCATAACAGGAAGAATCGTGCGGCAGTCTTCCTGTGCCAGGAGCTTGACAGGCTCTCAGGGCGTGACTTTAGGATTCAGTTAAGGGAAAGAGAGAGAGAGAAAATGATAAAAGAAGGGTCTTGAGGTCTACAGGGGAAATGGTTAGCGGTCTGATTTCCTTCCTTCACTGAAGCAGGTGCAGACATGTGAGTCCACCCACCTTTACTGAATGAATGAGAGCCTGTGTGGGCGGAGCTCCAGCGCTGCTTCACAGCCTGTCGGATTCCTGTTCCGTCTTGTTAAGAAGGAAATGGAATATAATTCCCTTTTTATATTGATTCGGTTGTCTCTCGCTGACGCCATCTGGCACAGATCCTCAGTACTCACTGTGCTCTTGGTACAATGGTGTCGAGTGAAACAAACTAAAAAGGCCCACATCATTCTGACAGTGTGAAATCTTATACCTAGTTGTTAGCAACAGATTCTGAAGGTTTTGAGGTTTTATTAAAAGCTTTGTGTGTGCTAGCAGCAGAGTACAATCAAAACAGAAATGGACACCCAGTGAAAGCAGAGAGGGAATGGTTCTAGAAAAGCGTTATTTATATAACCTGAAATTTTTTTTACAGTGGGTGATTGCAGTCAAGATAGCACTGCTCTTAAAAAACAGGTAGATAGGTATAGTCAATTGTAAATAAATATAATTTAACAATTTTAAACTGTCAAATCTGACAGAATATTCACTTTATTTTTCTTAAATATAAGTTTGAAAGCGCCTAGTGCCAAGCTTATAACATGTTTTCGAACTAAACTCTCCTAACTGCAGAGTTTGTGCTTTAACGCCCTCTAGTGAAAAATATCATTTCAACGATTTACAGCAGAAAAGCCTCTTTTTTTTTTCTCTCTCTCTATTTCTAATGTTCATTTTACTTAATTCAAAGTTAAAGGAAAATAATAAAAGCAAAATCACACAAGTTGTACTCTAGTTTCAGATATTTCAGACCCAATATAAACTTGTTACACTGATTATTCTTTAAGCTCATTATAACTGTTAAATCTTGAAAAAAGTCTGTTCACACACTTTGTCTCTTTCTATCTCCAGCTATCATTGGCAATTCACAGGAGGCCTACAAGGATGCCTTTGAAATCAGTAAGGCAGAGATGCAGCCCACGCACCCCATTCGTCTGGGCCTTGCGCTCAATTTCTCCGTATTTTATTACGAGATTCTCAACGCGCCCGACCAGGCCTGCAAGCTTGCCAAAACTGTAAGGTTAACACACACCCACATGCGCACAGGCTAATGAACAAAATATAAGAGCGTTCCCCGCAATTATATTGTCGATTCGAAATACCCTCATAAGCCTGTATCTTGACACTCAATATGTTTTTGGCCGATCTTTTTCTCCTAGGCTTTTGATGAGGCCATTGCAGAGCTTGATTCACTGAATGAAGAATCATACAAAGACAGCACACTGATCATGCAGCTACTGCGGGACAATTTGACAGTGAGTTTCTCTTTAGTAACACGTTCATTCAGTACAGGTATTAAATGCATTGGACTTGTCTATGTGGAATTAGACCGATTATTGAAACTCCACATGTCAAAATGTTTTGTGTGGCGACAGTACAAAAACATACATGTTATAAAAATGTAAAATTAAAATAACTATACATGATGGCAAAGTGCACTTATTATACATGTTTGCACCAGATTAGTGCTGAGAACAGGATTCCTTTAACCCGGCACTTAACCTTTGTTTTGGGAAGAGGTTGCAGTCTGGTTTAATAGTAGTTTGTGTCATTTATTCCGTTTTCAGATCTAGTTTAAGATAAAGTGTTTTAGCATTTATTCTTTGTTCAGTTAATGTCTAACTAGTGCCCTTTGCTTTGTTTCGCAGCTGTGGACTTCAGATAACCAGGGTGATGGTGAGGACGCCGAGGAGGGCCGGGAAAACTGAGTCTCGCTCTGTCCGTCCTTCCCGTGTCATTCACCTGCCATCGTTCCAGCTCACCATCAACACTGAGACCACCTCATCTTCAACTTCTGTTTCTTTTAGTTCTTTTACTCTCGCGCCTTCCTTGCTTTCTTCCTTCCTTCCCTGTCATTGTGGGGTTTTTTCTAAGGATTTGTGTAACGGGAGGTGGGTGGGTGGGAGGGGTTAAATAGAGGGGACCAGGAGGGGATGAGGTTTGTCTGCTGTTAACCTTGTTTTCTCCATGGGGAGCTCTAGGTTGTCACATTAGTGTGGAAGAAACGCAGGTGAGGCAAGTTCTCAGCTCATGCAAAGTTGCAAGTTAAACCCTTTTGGTATTCGTATACTGTATGTAAATTTCTGTCATTTGTCATGGTCATTCTATACACCTGCAGTTTAGCGTCTGCGTTCTAACAGCCCTCGTCTTTAAGTAGAGTTGGGGATAGCAGTGCTGGTCTTTAGCTGGGAAAGAAGCAACGGCAGTGTCACACGTCATCCAATGACCTGCTCGCTCACACATCCTGCAAAATGAGGGGCAAAAAAAGAAGTTACATTCCATTTATTGACACTTTCATGTTTGTTTTTCCATGCCCTGCAAACGGCATTTACTTATTCCCTGTTAATTACGAGGTATAGAGGACCCTAAGAACAAAGAGCACATAAGCTTGATACTGTTACCGTATGACTGTACAAGCAGAGCAGTAGGAAATACTGGGGTGATTTAGGTTTCCAGTAAAAAAAAAAAAAATGTTTTTTTCTTTTTCCATTAATTTCTTTTGATACTTGCCTAATTTGCATGTGGCTCTGAAGTAGTTAATATGGGGAGGAAAGGGAGTACTGTGGGGCTGGCTAGCTTTGTGTCATGTCTCTGGAGTTTTCATACAGAACACCCAAGCATAAATGTTATTTGGAGGGAAAATATGTAATTTCATGTAAGTGGATTAAAAAATAATTTAACACAATGATTTTACTAGATGTGGTTTTCTTCTTATTTAATAAAAATGTGATGTTTTATCATATTAGGATAAATAAAATCATGTAAATCTGAAGTAAATGCTTTCAAAGGAATGCATTTTTGGCTTTCTAAAATCATAATGTAACCTAAACATAGTTATCAGGGGAACTTAAGGAATACAGCGCTTCAAAAGTTTGTGGTTGGATATCATTTTTTCATTGTATTTATTCAGCACAAGTTAAATACACTTTTTATAAAAAATTATAATAATAGTTGATCCAAAGTGACAAAATATTTACAAAATACTTTTTCTAGTATAATATATTGTATATTATATATAAACATAGTATATATATGAATATTTCACAATATTACTGTATTTTTTTATCAAATAAGTTGCATCAAAGAAGCACGTCTCATTGACCTCAAACTTTTGAAAGACACACACACACACACACACATACATGTATATAACATGTAATTGTGCAAAAGCCCCAAAAAGAGGTGTAACACAAAGAGGTGCTTTGAGATGTTCAGATTTCATCTCCTTTGTCCAGAACAAATCAGAAGCCCAAGGCATAAAATTAGTGTACTGAAACTTAATTCCATGTAGAAACCTAAATCGACACCCTCCTGAAAGGAAAATAATCATTAACAACATGACAAGCACACTAATGAAACCAATGCTAACACAATCATTAACATTATATATTTAGATGATCTTTTAACTGATATAACCAATATGTAAGAATGTTGGCTGGATTTTCTTGTTTTGTAAAACTGAAAATCGGAGAATCATAACAACACATCTGTAGTATTGTGCCCAGCTGAAAGAAGCGGCTCGGAGCAGAGGTTTGAGATCTGTTACAGAGATGTCCTTTACAGCAGCTCTGATCCGCTGATATGCTGGACTGGCTGATCTTGGTGGACAGGTCACCCAGATAAAAACTTCCGGTCACACATCCTTTCATTGTCATCGTACGTCCGTGTGGGAACAGCTCATGCTCCAGCACTGTCTGAAGCTGGTGTTGGTGTGCTCTATACATGGCCTGCACTTGTCACTATATGACAGACTATATGAAAGGAAGAAATTGCAAGGAACAGAATGCTGGTGTATAGGTAGTGTTTACTGGTTATATAGTTTTTATTTTCAAATATTTTGTGAATACTTTATGAATATTTTAAATGCACTACAGCATCTGGTTATCAAGCTTTTGCATTTCAAGGTCTCCCTTTATCCAAGACAAAAACTGAAGAACCTCCACTGATATGTACCTCTGTTACTTTCTGATTTAATTTTTAAAATATTTTAATTCAAATAAGACTTTTAAAAACCAAAACTATTACAAATATGAAAATATTTATATAAATGTTTATTACAGTCCTGCGTTGAAACCTTTCTTTATCAAATAATGATTCAATCATAGTGATTTACAGTATTATAACTATAATCTTGGCTACAAGGATTGATGTTAGTATAGGTAAAAAAAAATCCATAAGCTTCTTCTATCTCTCTACTGATATTTTTTACTGTCAGGACACAGTTGTTGTTGTTGTTTTTTCCTCTCCTTTTTAGTGCCACATTTTCTTATGGAAATGGCCACTTTTAGTTTCTGAAAGTCTTAAGTCAATGGGGTATGTCTGTAACAATAACCAAGAATACACTGAATGGATCAAAATTATGATTTTTTCTTTTGTGTCATCAATCATTGGGATATTAAATACAAATCATGTTCCATGAAGATATTTTGTAAATTTCCCACCATAAATATATCAAACATTTATTTTTGATTAGTAATATGCTTAGGACTTAATTTTGGACAACTTTAAAGGTGATTTTCTCAATATTTCAATTTTTTGCACCCTCAGATTCCAGATTTTCAAATAGTTGTATCTCGGCCAAATATTGTCCTATTTATTCAGCTTTCAGATGATGTATGAAACTTAAATTCACACTTATGACTGGTTTTGTGGTCCGGGTCACAAATTATATTAAAAAGTATTCCACATCTACAGTCCCCTCAACCACCACCAGAGGTCTTCATCCCCTCAATAGACCTTTTTACATTTTAGCATTTGCTTAAATAGATATATATAAAAAATATATTATATTAGAAAACTGAGATTTTTTTTTTTCTCACAGATTTGGATCACCTGAGGTTTATTCAATCAGTCAGCTTCCAAAGACATGTACACTGGCCAAACACTCAAGCTAAATGTAAAAACTGTATAGGCCTAGATGCCATTGCATTATATAACATGTGTTGCAAAGACAACTGTTAGTTGTTAATGATAAAACTATATAAATAGGCCTGATCTTGCTATATAGTTAATTCAATAGCATGTAACAAAACTCTATCAGAGAGAAGTGTTTTTAAAGAGCAAAACTCCTTTTTTAAGGAGTGTTCTGTTTTCTTCTTTTTTTTTCACAACAAATAGTGTTTTGTGATTTTGTGCATGTGACAACTATAGCACAAATTCTCCACAAATGTGGCTTGTATCGGAGGGTTACAAGAAAAAAAAAAAAAAAACACTCCCTGCCATATGCAGTCATGACTGAGCTATGCTAGGGTGACCAAATCTGCCATTTTCCCAGGACATGTCCTGGCCAGGATTTCTATATTGCCTAAAATATCCACGTTTTGGCTTTGTTTGCACTGCGCAGAACAATTGTTGTGGCAGAAACCCAATACAGCTTATCATCTAAATAACAGTATATATATATATATATATATATATATATATATATATATATATATATATATATATATATATATATATATATACACTATAATATTCTATTACACACTTATATACTACAACTATATTTTTATGTAGCTTGACTGCCAATGCGGAACTAAATAATCGGAACCAAAAAAAACGAAATTGCGTTTCCTCATCGGCCTATTTTCGGGTTTGGACCGTTTCGCACAACAATCTGGTAACGTTACCTGTAGACGCAGAAGTCACATCTCTTTAATTACTACATTGCAGAAAGAAGATTAATTAGTTATTTTGCTACATGGTTATATCATGTAAGTCGATATTATTATTTAAACTAAGACTGCTTATTCATTCGTAAGTTGGTTGTCGACAGTCGACATACAGTCAGCTATTAGACATGATGTGTTGTAACGTTATATGTAAAGTTACTGCTGTAAAACGTTAGCATGGAAAATATTCGTTTTGAGCATTAATAAACCCCTCTAATTATGTTGAAGGAATAGCTGTTATAGTAAGAAGTCCAGCGCTCAGTAGTGGTGTCCAGCATCAGGCATGTCGGAGTCCGGTCACAGTCAGCCCGGTTTGTACGGTCAGGGAAAGAGGAGGAGGAGACGGCGAGACCGAGACCCAGGAGGACCACCGGGTCAAAACCTCTCCGGCCCCAGCCGGGATCGAGACTATGTTCCCCGCGAGCGCAGGGTGAGACTGTGTGTCCAAACATGCCCTGCCCACCTAAACAACATTTAAGACATGGTTTTTGAATGATGACCTCAACATATAATTCAGTGCAGAGATTTTGTTTTAGATGGCAAATATAATCTTTATGTGAGGTTGGCCCATCCTAAAATCTAAAGCAACTGTATATATATTCTTTATTTATAATTACTTGTATTGTTATAAATTTATCTTTAATATTAAATTTATTTTCTAATCCATGGAAATATTTAAAAGATTTGCTTCTATGGCTTTTTTCGATTTACTTTTTATTACTGTACTGTTATATGTTTGTTTGTTTACTCTTATCATTTATTTTAATAATTTTGTAATTATTTAATTTAATCTATTAATTTAATAACATTTTTTTTTGTATTTAATTAATTAATTGATTGTAATATTTTATTTAATTTGACATTTATTACACTTTTTTTTCTAATCAATTTTCCCTGTACCCACAAGCACTGCACCCTTGTGGGAGACCCTGGACCCCATTGTGAAAACCCCCTGCTTTAGTGAGTTGAGCTGTATGATATTGTTATTATGTATTCTTAGGATGGAAGTGAGGAACCTACACCTCTTCTACAGAAGACTCCCATTATTCTTGCTAAACCTCCTGGAGAGCGAGTAAGTGCACAATTTGTGTTCATCCTACAAAGGCAAACAATTCACGTTGACGCTTTATTCTTGCTTTGGTTTGTTTTTTATATAGTATATATAATACTGCCTTTATTTTTTATTTCAGTGCAAACCAAGTGCTCCAGCAAGTGGAGCCCCATCTTCGGAAAAGCCAGTCATGTTCATTAAAACCAGAGATGAAGGGGGGAAACCTGGAAACCCTCCTGATGTGGCTCCTTCAGTCTCAGGTGTAGGAACTGCCAAACTGGAGAGGGAAGGCCAGCGGCCGACCCAACCTGTGTATCAGATCCAGAACCGAGGCATGGGCTCCGCTGCATCCGGAGGAGCTGTGGATCGTCAGTTATTTTCTCATGTTTTGCTCCTTAACGTATCTTTATGATTACAGTGGGAGTTGCAATGCAACGTTTTACACACGTAAACTTAAAGGAATTGTTCAACCAAAAATGAAAATTTGAAAAAGAATAGTACTCTGCCTCAAGGCCATCTAAAGATGTAGATGGAGCAAATTGATTTAAAATTACTTCACTTTCTTCCAAATGTATCCTCTGTAGTTAAGGGGTGCCGTCAGAATGAGAGTTCAGACAGCCAATATAAATTTCACAGTAATCCACAAGAAATCATCACATCTCCAGTCCATCAGGTAATGTGAAGTGAAAAGCTGCATGTGTTTATTACACAAATCCATCATCAGGACATTTTAAACTTAAAACCAGTGCTTCTGGTTTGTCCTCTATCCGTAATATTGCTTTCTATAGTGAAGAAGTTGTCTCATATGACTAATCCAAAATGGTAAACATGTCTGTGGATTTTGATGTAGGTCAACAGGATGGACATTTTCACTGTTAAAAAACCTTTATGATGGATTCGTTTCCGAGAAACAAAGCTTTTCGCTTCACGTGTCATTAATTAATGGGCTGGAGTAAATTATTGTGATGTTTTTATCAGCTTTCTTATATCTTATTCTGACGGCACCCATTCACTTCAGAGGATCCATTGTTTAGCAAGTGATGCAATGCTAAATTTCATCAAAGAAATAACTAATCTACATCTTGGATGGTCTGTGGGCGAGTACATTTCAGTAAATGTTTGTTTTTGTGTGAACCATTCCTTTAAACTCTTATTATGTGTACTTTACTTCTTGATTTGCAGCTGTGATTGGCCAGACTAAACTCCTCCCCCCTGAGAAGATGAAAAACAGCATTAAACTGGTGGACGACCAAATGAATTGGTGTGACAGCGCTATGGAGGTAAAGGCATATTTTTTTCTGTTGATAATGTTAGGCTTTGAATTTGTTGTATTTTATAAGAGCATAACAATCAGGTGAATATATGCTGAATGTATGTTTATTATGTCTCAGTACTTGCGAGACCAGACGGATATGTTAGTAGTGGGAGTTATTGGGCTACAAGGCACAGGCAAGTCCACAATCATGTCTCTCCTGTCTGCAAACAGCCCCGAGGAGGACCAGAGGTAAGTCCATCATCAGCATCCTGATTTTGTGTTTGTTACCTCAAGTTCATTTGCCTTTCCACTTCAGTGCTATTGCATTTCACTGGGTGACTCTCTGTTCAACAGGGCGTATGTGTTCAGAGCTCAGGCGCAGGAGATCAAGGAGAGAGCTGGGAACCAGAGCAGCGGAATCGATTTCTACATCACTCAGGAGAGGGTGATCTTTCTGGACACGCAGGTCAGACTGTAGAGCCGCACAGAACAGTGCTGTTTTCTGTTTCTAACCTACTTTCTTGACTAATACTCATTCTCATCTCCAGCCAATTTTAAGCCCATCTATTTTGGATCATCTCATTAATAATGACCGCAAGCTTCCGCCGGAATACAGCCTTCCACACACGTATGTGGAGATGCAGGTGAGCACTTTAAGCACTTCATGCCATGTTCTCTTTTACAAATAATGTTGTGTATTAATATAACGTAATATTATGCCATGTATTCATATTAATAATTATGTCACAGAATTTTAAGAATAGTCTTCGATAGCTTATTTGCAGTATTCAAGTAATTCTACTTTACAATCCATTTTCTGTAGTTTTAAGCAAACTGAAAATCTCCTCTTTTTGTTTTTTTCCTATTTCCAACTGTTTGGTGGTGTAGTCTCTGCAGATCACTGCCTTCCTCTTTACCGTGTGTCATGTTGTGATTGTGATTCAGGACTGGTTCACGGATATCAACTTATATAGGTATATCATTTATATATTTAATTACATTTTTAATATGCTGTTTTGGTGCACAAGAATTATTCATTTTGTACACAACGTATTACTGACCCCAAACCTTTGAACGGTCATGTGTATTTATATTATATACTTCAACTTCAGTTGTTGTAGCATTAATAAATAGACAATAAATTACAGTCATAGTCAGAATGTAGGAATCCAGAGACTCTGTGTGGCATAAAACTAACAGCTGTGTCTATAAACAGGTTTCTGCAGAGTGCTGAGATGCTGAAACCCTCGACTCCATCAGCCAGTCATGACAGCACCAGCTCCTCAGGGGCAGATGATGGCTCGGAGTATTATCCTCACATAGGTCAGAAAAACATTAATGGTCATTATTATTCCTGAATTAACTTCTGAGCTATCATGATGTATGAAACTGCTGGAAAACGCTTGCAGATTTAGTTTTGTATAAGGCTTTAATGCATGTGGTTTCTTTCTGTGTTCATAGTGTTCTTGCAGAACAAAGCACGGAGGGAGGAGTTCTGTCCACGAAACCTGAAGAAGATGCACATGGCAGTTGACAAGCTTATGGCCCATTCCCACCTAAAATATAAAGGTCAGTCCACTTGACATGACGGTAAACATGATTCATAAACCCAGCGCTATTTGGTGTGTAACTGACTACTTGTTTTGCTTTCTCCCGTAGGCACATTATCCATGCTGGATTGTAACATATTCCCAGGACTGAATCGAGATTACTTGGAGACAGAAGTCAATCTTTTCCTGTTACCTATGATGGAGAATGATGGGGAAGATGCTTTGACAAGAGCAGGTCAGGAAATTATTAAAATAATTGTCCATAAAATGATTGTCCATTGTTCTTGATGAATCTTCTGACATTTGCACTGGGTCTGTATCTTTTGTGCACCAGGTTCAGGTCCCCCTCTTTTCTCTCTGCTGCCTGGGTACAGAGGTCACCCCAGCTTTTCTTCACTGGTTTCTAAATTCCGCAGCCAGATCCTGGCTATGTCCCGCAGCCAGCTCTCTCACACAATTCTCACTGAGAAAAACTGGTAAGGCACACCCTGACACATAATGCTTCTCTTCTTCCTTTTGGAACCGAATTCCATATGTACCCTTTTCATCAGTTTGAAATAAATATTTTGAAATATATTCTGTTTATATATGTACATTTTAAGATAATGGATGACTGCGTGTGTTTTCACAGGTTTCACTATGCGGCTAGAATTTGGGATGGTGTTAAGAAATCATCTGCGCTCTCTGAATATAGCCGGCTACTTTCATAGTCATGATGGTCTCACAATAACTGTGGGTTTATTATTAAAGAGGACTGGGCTCCTGCTCGGATGATTTCAGACTGGATACAGTTCTCAAACAGAAGATTGGGCCACAGAAATGCAGTAGCGCTGAATGAGGTTTAACCCTCTTCTTCTGTGATGTCTGGATCAGTGGAGTAATTTGAGAGTTGTGCACAAGTTGGTTGTTCTATGAAAATTAGCAGGTGCCTGCCAGGGTCCATCCAGTCATGTGTTAAACTCATTTTGTTATTGCAAGAGTTAAAATGCAAAGATTTAGTGATGTAAACATTTTATTTATACAGTAAAAATGTGCAGAAAGCTTTGGTCTTCATATTTGTTTTTTAGCAGATGTAAATAAAATGGTTTGTCAGCACACATTGCCTTTCAGATATGCTTGAAAAAAAAAAAAAAAGAAAAGAAAAAAAAAAAAAAATATATATATATATATAATATATATAAAATATATATAAAATGTCTCATGAAATAAAAAGAAATAAAAAAATGTACTTCCATCATTATTTGCTAGGTGGTTCAATTTAATCTTATCAGACATCCATCAATATTCCACTATTCAATTTGTTCATACTATTTTGGAATATTACTAAATCGTAATCAGTTATTGTTTATTATTAGATATGATTACCGATATATCATAATTACAATAGTCACTGTACACTGAAATGATATATGTAAATATGTATAATATAGGAAAAATATTTGAAATAATTGTATATATATATATATATATATATATATATATTATTTGTTGCGCATGCGCAATGCATCAACTTCCTGTCCGGACGAATTTAGGTGATGGACTCGCGCGTGCGTGCATGTTTGGGGGAGGAGCCAGCAGCAAAACACGAAAATTATTAATGAAATCATTATATTGTAAGTATACGCGTTTGTAAGGAAGACTTTCCGTTTTCAACTCCTTTTACATACCATAAAATGTGTGAGAAATATGCTACAATGAAAGTGCTGGCATTAACTTGTATCTTGCCCTTTGAAATGCCAGGTTTCTTATACAGGTTAAGAGATTTGATTAATTATATAATAACGTGTGATAGCCACCGTGCCTGATATAACGTCACTGTTACGCTTTGAAAGAAAAACCTCCAACTGCACAAACACAGACCACACCCTCTAAAGTTCCTGGAGCAAGATTCAAACTGATTTTATATTGACATTGAGATGCTGTGAGTTGCACAAAGCACGGCAATGCATGTGTATATGTAATGCTTATTTAGACTGTAATACTGCCCCACCTTTGTTTGTGTGCTGGTTACCTATTGTTCGTTCTTACTGTTTCAGCCTGAAGTATCTGCACAAGAGTAGTCATGGAAATCTTACACTTTGAGGAGGTGCAGCGTGTCGCAGGTACCAGAATACAGCTGCAGCAAGGTGGTGTCATTTCTATTCAACAGTATGTAAGTGGTGCAATGAATTCCTCCTACATGTGAAAACACATTTCAAGACTCCATTTCTTTCAGTGAACTTACATTGAAATGACTCTGAATTGCATGCTTGACATCTTTTACCATCTTAGTCATGCGCATGAGCAAGAAAACATGCAACATAAGCCTGGCATTTACATGACTTGCTCCAAAGTCATTTTAGTCTTTTTATTTATTTATTTTTGGTAGTGGTATTATTTATATATGTTTAAGGATCTGTTCTAATATTTCTGGTGGGAATGCACAGTCAAAAAGATGGTTACAGTCTTGCTTTTAGTGTCAATATGCCCTTAAGCTAATTGTTTATACTGAAAACTGGGTTACTCTAGTAATATATGTATAATTTTCATTAGGAAATGAGTTTACAAGAAGTACAAATATTGGTGAATATACACTATCATTCAAAATTTTAGGGTCAGTATGGCCAAAAATTACAATAAACACACATTGTTACAAAATATTTATATTGCTATTTCTTAAGCTTTCTATTTATCAAAGAATCATGAAATAAAACATGGCTGCCACAAAAAAATTAAGCAGCAAGACTTAAAAAAAAAAAAAAAAAAAACGTTATAATAAATAATAAAGCATAATAATTAGAATGATCTCTGAAGGATTATGTGACACTGAAGACTGGAGTGATGTTTGCTGAAAATTCAGCTTCACCATTAGAGGAATAAATGACATGTTAAAATATATTACAACTGAAAATAGTTATTTTAAATTGTCTTCATATTTTAAAAATATTATGGTTCTTACTGTATTTTTGATAAAAAACAAATACACTCTTTGTGAGGATAACCGACCTTTCAAAAATCTGAAAGAAAAAACTAAATCTCACCGACCCCAAAGTTTGAAAGTAATAAATATGATATATATGAATTAACACAGACAACTTGAGATAAAGTGAAAGCATGACATCATGTCCTCCCTAATTTCTGCTCTTTTATCAAATGTACACTGTATAAACTATCAGTTTTCACAAGATTATTTTCTTTGTTTTTAAGTTAATTACAACATCATCTCTACACCTCTACATAGTTTCTCAGAAGACTCCAGTGATGAGGATGCCTGCATAGCGCCACGGGCACTTAATAGTGAGGAAGGATCCGTGTGCTGTGTTTGTGGAGACAACATCACCTTCTTGAATAATGCTGCTGGCGTTACACTTAAAAAATGCTCAACCAAAGTAAAGATCTGAGTGTGGAATCTGTGGCAGTCTCTTTAGGTGCATGTGGCATCTGAATGGACATATGCAAAAGCACCCGAAAGACACAATGGAGGTAAAACCTGTGGTTAAAATGGAAGAGACCGATGAAATCAGCATCAAAGACGCCATGAAATACACTGATATGAGAAAAACAAACTTATGGGATCATTCATATTGTGTATCAAAGCAAGTTGCTACAAATGATGCTTGCAAGGCCACGCAGAAACGCATCGACAGCTCCACAAATCAAGCCTCACATATCAAAACAGAAACCGAAAGATTGCCTGTTACTATTAAACAAAACGACATCTTCAGCTTTTCCTCATGCCTTTTGAGTCAATCAGAACAAGAGCATCTAAGCTTTAGATTGAAGGAAGAAAATGACATTGAGGATGGGCTCGGAGAAACTGCAGCTTGTGAGGTGGCTGCAGAAGAGGAAATTGGACTGACGGAGGATGACGAAAGTGATGTCAGTGATGACGAGGTAAATCCTGACTCACTACCCCCTGGTGACACGGCGTACATCCCAGATTTGGATTTAAGCTCCGATCCTGACGACAGTGACTCAAGAAGCAGCTCCTGCGACAGTCACCGAAAGAAAAAGAGACGGAAGAAACAGACCCCAGACAGGAAAAGACCTGCAAATAAGAATCTAGAGTCAGTCGACATTGCAGAGAAATTTGGGTTTCAGTCTGATTCTCCCTTTTGCTGCTATGGCAAATTCGCTAATTTGGGGAAGCACATGGACGATTGCAGGAACAAACTGAAGTTTGCTTGTTGCCTGTGCAAAATGGTGTGTGGGCATGAAGAGTTGCTGCTAAAGCACATGACTGAAAAACACCCCTCAGCTGGGTATGTCTGTGCATACTGCCACAAAGTTTTCTCAAGACAGGACACTTTCAAAAATCATGTCTGTTTGAGAAGACCAACAGGCACCATAAACTTGCCGGCCACCCCGGTAACCCAGTTACCTGCCGTGCCTTTATCCGGCAGCAGCAGTCAAGTAAGACCTTTTGCCCCTGCTTTGTACACCAATAAAAACCCCATTCAAATTATCAAAATAACTCAGACAGGGAACAAAGTTTCCACAACCCCTCATCCTACACCTGCGGTGACCACCTTGGGATCAGCCAAAGCTTTAACTCTGCACCAATTGCTTCAGGCAACTCCTGTGATTCCTGCTAAGGTGACTGACATGGTTCCACAAGTTGTGGCAGTGCCGCAAACTCTTGTCAGGCCCCATTTCCCTCTGAGAACTTGTGTCCCTCGCCCGAAAGTTCCTGTCCTTTTATCTTCGGTTGTGCGCCCCTTAATCCCAAATCCGGCCAGGATGACAATTCGTATCCCTACCCCTTCCAATCCACCTCTTCCAGCTCAAGTAGTTGTATCCTTCTCACCTACTGTGAACGTCTTTACACCCAGGCTAGTATCAGCCAACAGGCCTGTTCTGAGACAAACGCCTCCGGTTAATATTAGACCCCTAGCTGTAAACATTCCACAGATGACCTCGGTCACTTGTCCTACCCTGGTCAGGACTCTTATTGGGAACAACCAGCCACAGATCCCTCCTGCCCAGGTTAAGGCTCCGTTACAAATATTGGGCATGTTTGTGAACCGAAGCAGGGATTTGGCTCTGCAGAAGCGACTCAAGCAGAGTTGGCGCTCAAAGACCATCTTCTCCTGTCGTCACTGCGGTGTGATCTCGAGACAACCATCGCTGAGGGTGCGTCATCGCTACTTACACCGCGGGTCAAGGTTGTACAGATGTCAGTGCGGAAGGTCGTTCCAAAGGCAGCTGCATTTGCTGAGACACCAGGTTCAGCATGCGGAGTCAGTCCGATTTGTTTGTGCACGATGTGGAAATACATTTGAAGGGGCGCATAAACTGACCTGGCATAAACGGAAGCATAGAAATGGCAGGCGGTGTGCGAAGAAGAAATGCATGACGGCTTTTGACTGTAGCTGTGGACAGATGTTTACAAGGCCGTCTGCACTGTTGTGGCACATGCTTAAAAACTCAAATCTTTCAAACCGCACTCGAAAAAACTCACAATCTGTCTCTGTTTGAATTATTTTGTGTAAATAAATCAAACATAAGATTGTAAACTCACCTTTTTAAACATCTGGGCCAATCAACTGCCCTAACTGATCTTTGTACAGTGTATGTATTATGTAGTCAGCGGTTATGTGATCAGATTTCTTCTTCTTTTTTTATTATTTTTTATTTGCAAGCTGAAGACTTAGTCCAAATCCGTTATAGCACAGATAGTAACATTTTAACCCAATAGATAAGTTTTGTTTCAGAGAAATATTACGTGAGCATTGGTATAATTTATCTTTATAATTTATAGAAATGGAGATTGTTGTTCTCTGTCATAAGATGGATGCGACTACTGAAAGAATGCCTACTTGGAGTATTTTAAGCAAGCTCCCATTTATTAATGACCAAAGAAAAACAAAATTTTTCTTTTTCATTTTCAGAAGGGTTTTGTGTCATAAGGCAATGATTCACTCTAACCCATGTGTAATAATAATAAAAAATGTACATAAATACTCGAGAGAGGTTTTTTTTTTCCTTTATAGCTTTCTCATCATGATATAGTTGGGAAAACACAAAGTTGTGCTAACATGAGATGGCTTTATCAAAGTGTGCAAAAATAATGCTGTAAACATTTTTTTTTTTTTTTTTTTTTTGTTTTTTCACTTTGTGTCATTTTCTCCTGGCATTTTTATGTATATTTCACAATACATCATGCAAAAATGAATCTTGATTGTAAAGCGCTAAAAATTTTCTGGTTTGTGTCATTATGGGTTTTTTTTTAGTTCCTGAATAAGCAGCAACAGTTAATGATTGGTCAAATAATGAGTCGGGTGCCATTCATATGCTTTCATACCAGCAGTTTCAAATACTCAAAAACAGCAGTAAAACTAAGATGAAGTTCTTGTTAATAAAAGAACTACACACGACGGACCCGACCTCTTTGCTTATTCTCATTCTCATTGCCCTTCTATAATCATTATACTGCATACAAATCTAGGTATTAAGTCTCCTCATCCAAAACAATAAACAAGAAGCACAGGCTTAACCAGAGCGAAGGCCAAACATGCAACGTACTTTTGTCCACAAGGAGGAGATACCAGAGAGGAATGAAAGCCTCTGTCTTAATGAACTTAAATACAGGCTTGAGCAATAAAGATTTTTTTTCCGTTACACCACTATTCTGAAGACCATAATACGCAAAACCTATTCATAATGTAATTAGAGCCAACAGATGGCCTGTCAGGTTAAGGGGCTGATGGAAATTCAAGTCATTCACAGATTTCTTTATTGGGGTGCAGGTGGTTCAGCCTGATTTAGGGTCATTCTGAAAATATCAGTGTACAAGGGCAATAGTCTGTGAGGAAGTCTGGCTTACCCTTGACACCTAACTACAATTTATCTGACTTACCTTTGAAAAAGTTGCCAGCAATTTATAGAAACCTTCATCAGTGTGTAGTGATCAGGTTGTACACACATTTAAATGTAACTGGGAAACATTGTATTAAATTAGAGTCATAAAGTTATTATCATGTTGCTCAGCAGGATTCATACTTCCCAATTCTGAGATGAGCATCTGAACCTCAGACGTTTTCTTCGGTTTGATAATGACTAACTTCCCCAGTATCAGGCAAAAAAACAGGAACAATAGTTTTTTTTCATATTCTGTGACTTTCACACTGATATAAATCCAACTGAGGCCTGTGCGATTGTGTTAGAAGAAATCTAAATGTGTTCTTCTGTGTAACACCAGAACCTCATCGTCTTGGTATCTATCATGAACTGAAATTTTAAATCAGGAGTCAAAAGTTCAAAGTAACCAAAAGTAACCTTTTCCCAATTCACGTTCGTAGCATTAAGGAAAGGTTCGTAAATACACATGACAGAACGTCTGTTCAAAATAAAACTGTCTGCTGTGGTCGTTGCTGCTCTTAATTCCTTTGGTCATCATTAAGTTCCTCCATCCGTTTAAGAGGTTTAATTGATGAAGAGTACATAGCCTTCAAAAGAGATGTCCCAGGTCACCTGTGTAGAGAAAGCCAGACTTTATGCAAAAAACCAACACGTTTAGGTCAAGCACATAAACACTGTTGACGGCATTACCTGTGGTCCAGTCTGCGGTGATGGAGAGTCTGTGTGAGCAGCTCAGAGGTGTTTTGGAAGGAGCGTCCCAGCTCGTCCAGCTTCTGCTCCATGGAGATGATTCGCTGCTCAAGCTCAAGGTAAGAGCTGTTCCAGTTTGCACTCAGATCACACATGATCATCTGCATCTGTTTGAAGACAAGGCCATTTCCAGCTATATTTCATGAGTGAACGTGATTTGCCCCGTATATTAATCACATCAGTATAATAAGATACTCAACATTTGGTCAGATTTCTCACTCAAAATATTTAGGACATATAGTTTCTGAAAGATCAAGGTCTTGTTTTTCTTTTTATGTGCACCGCCTTAAGTATCACACAGGACACTGTCAGACTTAAGTTAGTTTTTACAGAGATCTTTATGGTTTCACAGAACATTTATATATCTGGGTTAGGCAAATCACTCTTTTATCCTGGCAAACTGACCTAGACACGAGTCTGATGTATGACTTACCTTCGAGAGATCCACCATCTCACTGGCAAAATCCCTTAACTTTCTCTGCTTCAATCGCAAGTGACGAAATCTAGTCGAGACAGGAAAAAATGAGTTCTATTCTGGTAAAATGCTTTAACAGAAGTCAGCTTGTCAGCAAATTAAATTTGAATTCGCTTTTTATTTTAATTTCAGTTTAAGTCATTTTAGTACTCCAACTTAAACTTATTTGATTTCAGTTAGTTGCCTGTCATAAAACAAAAGAATGCAACAGGTTTAT
Organism: Carassius gibelio; assembly: GCF_023724105.1. Lineage (NCBI taxonomy): Eukaryota > Metazoa > Chordata > Actinopteri > Cypriniformes > Cyprinidae > Carassius > Carassius gibelio. The sequence goes on along the minus strand of NC_068386.1, from coordinate 13,674,844 downwards.
TACAGGTTTTGACATTGGTCAACAGAGCAATGCTGAAATTCAGTATTATCAGATGCTGTGGATGTTGTCGACTCTGTGGCAATGCCAAGGCAACATGTCTAATTTAATTCACTGACACCAGCTGGATTTCTCAGAAAAGTGGTCTGATTAAGGATATTTTTCATTTTTTTACTTATCATTTTCTAGCTTTTTCAAAGAAACTGATTTCATAACTTGATAGTCCTTTTTTTACATACATATGTACAAACATTTATCATATTTTACAGTCAAGTACTTACATGTAGTACATTGTCTACTTACAGTGTATTTATCTGATAAAGTTCTGGTAATACAAGGTTACTACATGGGGTAGGGTTAGGTTCAGGGTGACTAGTTATTACATAGTTATTGTAATTACTATAATAAGTACATAGTATGTACATGAGGAACAGGACTGTACAATAAAGTGCTACCAAATGTTGTATTATATATGTACATAGTAAGTGAACAAATGAATATTATTGAAACCTTTTTGCATTCATGTAGGTTTTTGGGGTCATTTCAGGGTTAAATTCATGATTTTCATGAGGCCTACTGGCTGATGTCCTTGAATATGCTGTTTTCCAAAAAAGCAAAACAGAAATCAGCTTTTGCAGGGGAACCATCAGCAACTGCTGTATCATGCAGAAATGACCAGTGTCCGTGTGACATGGGAACAAAAACCAGACAAACCAAACCAGAATGACCTCTTAATTGTGTTGCGGTCTGCTTGCTGGGATTCTGTTTTAGCTGTCGCTGCAGTACTCAGTTTCTTTCCAGAGTATTTTTGGTGGTTCTGCTAACCGTAAAACAGGAAGTCAGAATCCCTCCACCCTTACAGCCATCCACAATTACTCACAGATCTTATACATGCACACATGGAACATTCTAAGAGCCAGATTCCTGTAGTCATTAACGATGTTAATAAACGCTGTGGTGTAAATTCGGACACACAGCTTCCTATTCATTGGTCATAAAGGAACTGCAGCTAAAGAGGGCAGCCAGCTGAGCAGCAGAGTTTGGGCACCATTGGATCTTCAGACTGCATGTTATTACCTGGGTGATCAACGACTGTTTTTATTTTTATTTTTTGATGGTTGTTCATGAGTTCATTGATTGTTCTGAATAGTTAAACTGAGCTCTGTTCTTCAGAAAAAATCCTCCAAGGCTATTAATAATTTAAACAGAATAATCATTTGTTTTAAATTATGTTTCATTATCTATTTGTTTAAATATATATTTATATTTTCAACTGCATAATATAATTTTTTCAGCTGTCCACAGACCCTCTTCCTTTCTCTTTTAGTGAATCTTGTATGAAGTGTAATGGTTGAATGCAGACTGTAATGGATCACTCACACACGGATGGCCTCCAGCAAGCATCTCTGGTGATGACGATGCTCTCCACTGTTGTCCTTTGTATGGGTGGTGCGATGCAGCAGCCAACATTCTCTTAGTACATTGGCTGCTGCGTGCCGGATCTGTGTCACAGAGAATTTGATTACAGTAATAAGTAATCCATCCATCATAGCTCTACAATGATAGTCTATTGACAGTCTGCAGGCCATTCCTTAAGTAAATAGTTGCATGTTTGCATTGTTCAGAAGACAGCTGATCAAATATTGTCTGAAACTACTGTACAAGTTGTTGTCTGTTTAATTACACTCAGTAACTATAATATTATTATTTGTGATGTGTAAATGACAAATTACTACATAACAGAGTATTACTAGAAAATCTGGACAGGATGTAAGGAAACTGGTGCAGTTTATTAGGGTGCGGCCTTGAAAACAAAAATGGAACGACGGGAACGGAAGGACAAGTAATGGTTATTTTGAGGGTGATTTGAGGATGAGAATAGCCATTATAAAGTTATATGTGGGTTACAGACAGTCAACGATTTTTTTTTTCTTTTAATCACACATTTCTCTGCTCTCTTTGATTTTATTATTGTCTGGGTTCCCATTAAAGACCTGCTCATAGTGATGTCACAAGCTCTCTGGCAATTTTGTGTGTTTGTGGTTATTAATAGAGTGCCTAACTGTGTCCAGATGTCTTCCTTTAATGTATCATCAAGGTAAAACATTGTAGGACCTGTTGAGTAGGACCTGTGGCATGCACACACACACACGCACACACACACACACACACACACACACAAACACTCAGCAATACAGCCTGTGACAGGATATGGTTTTTGCCAATTAGGTTTAGACCTTCATGAATGAAATAAATATTCTAGGCTCAGTTCAAGTTAAACTCAATCAACACCATCAGTGGTATAATGTTGATTACCACATGAACTATTTCCATTTGTCCAAAAAAATAAATAATAATATTCCAAAGCGGGTCTACAGTGAGGCAAACGGAATAAAAGTAAATTAGTCTAATTTGTAAACATTAAAATACTCACTTTATTATTGCTATTTAATACTATATGTATTAACATTAACACTTCACAACTTGCTCATGACAACACAACATCATAAACCCTAAAATGAACCCTAAAAAGACAAATAATTGTACCAGCTTTACGACTATAAGTGCTTTTATAAAGGCTTAATTTTTCTTTTTTTCGTCAAAATTGGGCCACATTCACTTCAGTTTGAAGTTCACCATCGTAATGAAAACTAATAATAGTTTAAATAATATATGTATTTATATTTACTTTGTATATACATTGTTTATTTAAAAACAAACAAACAAACAAAAAAATATATATATATATATATTGTATTAAATAATATTTCATAGTTTTATAATAAATTAAATATTGTTTAAATACATAAATTATATAATAATTAAAATAACACTCATTTAAAATCAGATTTTTTTAATTGATTTTTTTATTCTACTGTCCAAAAGTATTTGTGTCAGCTTCCCACAGATCATATACAGATTATAATCACCAGCATTCTAATCAGTCACAGTACGGATCATCTCATCACTCAGCCAGCGCTATAAAAGCACACACTCCTCACAGCCTCATTTTCTTGCCTTCCTTGTGGATCAAGGACTCAAAATGTATGCTCTGCTTACCCATGATCTCATACGTACCTCCTTACAATATTTTTTTTGTCTCCCTTGTCTTCTCCAGTGTCTCCCTCTATCTCCTAACTCGAATCCTGCTATACTCACCTGTCCCCAGCTCCTGGTAATCTCCATAATCTCATTAATTCTTTGTGTGTTCTCCAACTCTGGTTAAACAAGGAAAACATCATTATTTTCATTACTTCACCAAAGACTCACCTGCCAAAAGGTTGGCTACAAAACTGTTAATAAACACATTTGTTGGGTTAACATTCCATCTTCTCTCAGAGTCTGGTATTCCATAACAGAAGACCAGGCTATAACAGCATGAACCTGGCAGTTGTGGATCTCTTCCAGGAGCTGGTGGCTTTTCTCCACAAGGTCCTCAGCAAAACCATTCCCACTCCCACTGCACCATCAGCACCTGCTTTCTCACCAGCGACATCTCTGGCACCCATCTACAGTGCCAGTCCCATGGCCAGTCCAGCACACTTCTAGCAGATGTAATGAATGCTTGCTGTTAACCACCTTCTGCCAAGGATTGGAGAACTCTCTGGGGCTGCATCTTGGGGCTTACGATGGCACCACAGGGCTTGAGCACTTTATTCAACTGTCCATCAGAGTCACCAACAGAGCAAAGGACTGTATGGAGGATAATCAGTACCAAAAACTGCCTCTTTTTCACCAGCCAGAGTATCCCAGTTTTCCAGAACCTTACCCCGAGTCCATGCAGATTGACCACACGTGTTTATATTGTGGCCAGAGTCCACTACTCCTCCTAGACCCATGGTGAATGTTCCTATTTTTGTTTCCTATTCTGCCATTAATATACATCCACTCACGTATATGGTTTAGCTCACCGCTCACTGGTGGTCACTTTGGCCAGGGAAAAGTTTGATACTTGTTGGGTTTACTCCAACTTCAGGTTGGTCAGCTACATACTGAGGACATCTGCCTATTGGTTCTGGAGAATTTTACCACTGGGATCGTTCTAGGGTGTCTCCGGCTCATTTCACATGAACCTTCCATCTCATAATCCACCAGTGAAGTCCTGAAGTATGGCGAGGATTGTTTCTCCAGGTGTTTCCCAAATCTGCCTCGACCAGTCTCCCTGACTTCAGTTTTTCCTCGGAACTTCACCTCCATCAAGAGCCCTATAGAGAAGTGATCTGTGGATATTCCCTCATGTCCATGTCAGCAATGTTTTCTGGCTGAAACGAGTCTCTCAACTACCATCTCTTAGACTATGGGACTGTGCCATTAACATCCTGCCCAGTGAACCAGTGCCCAGACGCAAGGTATATCCTCTCTTCATCCCTGAACAGAAGGCCATTGAAGAGTATATTGAGGAGGCATTGCAACAAGGCTTTCTCTGTCATTCCACTTCCCCTGCTGCTTTCAACTTTTTATTTGTTTCCAGGAAGGACAAAGGCTTGCAGCCTTGCATAGATTACCAGACATTCAACAAGATAACCATTAAATTCCATTACCCTCTTCCTCTCATACTTGCAACCCTGGAACAACTTTGCAGAACTTGAATCTTCACCAAGTTGGACCTCATCCGGGTACATGAGGGGGATGAGTAGAACACTGCCTTTGTGACCCCTACAGTCCACTATGAGAACTTGGTCATGCCCTATGGACTAGTCAATGCCCACCCAGTATTCCAGGAATACATGAACAAGGTGTTCCGGGAGTACCTCCATCAGTTCGTCCTGGTGTGTATTGATGACATTCTAGTGTACTCCTGAAACAAGACTGAACATCGCCAGTACATTACTAAGGTCCTCAAGAAGCTCTGTGAACACAAACTGTATCTCAAATCTAAGAAATATACCTTCCATCTTTCCTCCATCCAGTTCTTCAGATATTACATCAGTTCCAGTGGTATCAGAATGGATGAGAGGAAGCTGGACCAACTACTATTAAAGAGCCCCAGTGATTTCTTGGTTTCTCCAACTTGTATTGCCGTTTCACCAATAACTATAGTGCCATCACCTCTCCTCTTACCAATCCACTTCCCATTTCTCAGTGTCCCTGGTTAAATCTAGGAGTGGATTTTGTGATGGATTTGCCTCAGAGGGGTTCACCTACATTGTGGTTGTGGTAGACAGATTCTCTAAAGCCTGTCAACTGGTTCCTCTCAAGGGCCTACCAACAGTAATGGAAACAGCTGTTCAATCATGTCTTCCACAACTACAGCATTCTAGAGGACATAGTCAGTCTTTCTTCTGGTTATCACCCTCAAAGCAATGGCCAGAAGGAAAAGAAAATCCATGAGACAGGCCATTTTCTCCATACCTTCTGCCATAGCTACCAGAACTCCTGGAATTGTTACTTTGCATGGGCAAATACGCACAAAACTCCCTCCATCAACCAGCCACGGGTCTCGCCTCACTCCAGTGCATACTAGATTACCAGCCACCACTGTTCCTCTGGTCTTGGGAATATTCTGTTCTGACATCTGTGACCCACTGGTTCCAGGAGACCGTGAGGCTCTGGGACTCAGCTCACCGACTTTGGCAGAGGGCTGTTCATCATCAGATACACCATGCTGCTGTCCAGACAGCCATTTTCCAACCAGGCCAGAATGTCCAGTATAACTCCCCTGCAAGAAGCTGAGTCCCAGGTTCCTTCCTGGTCATTCGCCAAATCAACCTGGTCACTTATTAGTTAAAATTACCTCCACACTACAGAATTCCCCCCATTTTCCATGTTTAACTCTTAAAAGTTTACCACTCACCTGTTTCTCCTGTTCCCACAGAGCCTGGTCCCGTGGTTGATCCCCCTCTTCCAATAGTACTAGAGCCAGGATAGCTACTCCGGTCCTGGAGAGCCACAGTCCAGCAGACTTCAACCTTTCAGGCCTTGATTAGCTTGTCCAGGTCTGTTTGATTAGGCTTGAAGCAAAAGTCGTCAGGACTGCCACCCCTGTACTAGAGGATGGAATGGTTTGTGCAGTCAAGGAGATCTTGAACTCCCGGTGCTGTAGTTGTTGGCTGGAATACCTTGTTGATTGGGAAAACAATGTTCCAGAGGATAGATCTTGGGTCCCCAGGCATGACATCTTAGACCCCAATCTTAAAGCTGAGTTCCATGCATCACATATTCGAGGTCATCCACCATGACATTGAGGCCCTCAGGAGCAGGCCGTAGAGAGGGGGGTTCGTCATGGCCAAACCAGGCTCACCCATCAGATAGCGCACTCAATCACCAGAATTCTAATCAGTCTGTCACAGATGATCTCATCACTCAGCCAGCGCTATAAAAGCACACACTCCTTACTGCCTCATTGTTTGGTCTCCATTGTGGATTAAGGACTCAAAATGTATGTTCGTCTTACCCGGGATCTTCTACTTACCTCATTCAGAGATTTGTTTTGTCTCCTTCGTGTCTTCTAGTGTCTCCCTCAATCTTTTCACTCCAAACCTTCTATACTCACCTGTCCCCAGCTCCTGGCAATCTCCATCATCTCATCAATTTTATGTATGCTCTCCATCTCTTGTAAAACAAGGGAAACTCTCATCATTATCTTCATTAATTGACCCAAGGCTGTCTATTTACCTGAACTCACCTGCCATTATCCATTGCTACAAAACTGTTAATAAACACACCTGTTGAGTTAGCATTCCATCTTGTCTCCAAGTCTGGTATTCCATAACAATAGACAAGGTAAAGTTATTTTGTTGTTGTTGTTGTTGTAATTTTATGTCACAAATGCTGTCAAGGAAGCTTAAAACCTGGAATATTACTTTTAAAAGTTTGATATTTTCGGTGGTGGGAAATAATCAAATGTAACTACATTTTCAAAAACACCTGTCAATGCTTGCTCACTCAAAACAGTCTGATTTAATTACCCTTTGTCGAAACTCTAAGCATCTACCATTCTTCTATATGCTTTTATTTTGAGGTCTCTCCTCCTTCCCTCTGATGGATCCTGCCCACCTGCCCACCTCTGCATCAAGATCCTAAGATCAGCACCTTCACTCATTTCCAGTGCATATGCTAACACTCCCTCACAACACACACATCAGTGCAACTTATTTCCTGTCTGAGTTAAACTTCTCATGGACTGACACAAGTTTTCCTGACAGGGACCTGATTGTTTCCTCCCTTTGACGCCTTTTGTCCGCTATCAAGATCTCAGTGGCCACCCCTGCCCGGCCATCCTAAGCATTTTCCCACACTGTGCTGCTATTAGGAATCCCCTATTTAAGGAAAAAATAATAACATTATAAAAAGCCTCAGAAATCAAAACACGCGTGCAATGTGGAAAATTATGCTGCTTCCATTCATGCCTCTGCATCCTCTGGGTCGATGCTTTTTATGTTTCTCATCCGAAATGGACTGATATTTTTAAAGATTAAGTTAAGTATTCCCAAATGGCTAAGCTAAGCTTGGTTAACATTAATGCATCTTTTTTTATCACTACCAAATTGGTTATAAGGAAATAACCATAGGTGTTGACATAAAGACAATGAAGAGCTTAAAGAGAATGGCATTTATGGAGTGTTTTATGTGGTGGTCTGTCTTGCTCACCCGCTTGGAGATCTGAATGTCCATCATGAAGAAATGCACATGTTTCTCCCCTTTGTTAAGCGCCAGTTTCTTAGTCATGACTGCTACCAACATAGCAGTACATGCCACACCCTGACAACAAACACATAGACATGAGCTTGGTTACCATCTGTCTTATTATCCCAAACATGTACTCAGGCATAAAGTATTCAGAGTTAATGATATTCAGACAGTACACAGAATTCTACAAAGATTCTCTGTAACAAGTGTATAAATATTTTTTTTGGGGGGGGGGGGGGGGTTAATGAAATATAATGGCATTTATTTTATTCAACTCAGTTTCAAAATTCGGAAAGCTTTTCCAAAACAAAAGATATAGGAATGCAGCCCATTAATAAAATAAAATATAATAAAAATAAAATAAAGTTTAAAGTTTAAAATAAGGTGGATGTCTGTATGAAGAATGTTTCCATGTAATTTTACACTAAACAGTTAATTTACCTGAACGCCTTCATTTGTTGCATTAGAGAGAAAAAAATGTTGAGAGATAAAGAAAGGGAGACAAAGAGAGAAGCAGTTAGTTGTTATGAAGAGAAATAATAGTTAGTAAGCATTAGTTTGTTCGCTATGGTATTGACTAAAAGTTCTGAAGACACAAAGGCTTACAGTTCTTCCATAGTTGATTATTTACAGCAGTCAAGGAAAATGCTGAAGCATAATTACAGAAATCCCCTTGTTTAGCCAGGATTAATATATATATATATATATATATATATATATATATATATATATATATATATATATATATATATATATATATATATACTTATTTATTTATTTTATTTTTTATTTTTTTAATATATATATTTGATTTATGGTTTTCTACATACTGTAAAATCACCCTTCATAAAGATGTAGAACAATCTGTGAAAATATAACCTCTATATCTTTAATGTTGACTGAGTAAGGCCATGTCAACGATTGAAATCTTAGTGAAATTAATGATTAAAATCTTTGATGCTCGTTATCTCATAATTAGATTTTGAGAGTTCAGCCTGGATTTCATAGACAGGGTCACATATATTGTGCTGGCAGACAGTGTGAATTCCTGTGTTATATAACTTGAAATATGTAGACACACATTCATCTTTTGAACTGTCCCACCTCACAAGCAGAATTTTTAGGAATTCATGATGCAAAAAATTAAGCTACAAAAAAATCTTGATTATTATTTTTTTCCCTTCTCCACTGCAAATATTCAAACACTTAAACCATATTAATATGGAAGAAAAACAGTATAATCTTATATAAAACTGTATATAGTTATGCACAAATTCATTGCATATGACATAGTCATGTAAAAAGCTATAAACAAGAAAATATCTCAACTTCTTGATTGATGCTATTGTCTTAAAATGTAAACTATATTATTGCCCAGCATCTGATAAAAGCAACAATATAAGGCATTAAAATATTAAGATATAATAAACATTATCATCAAAATTTTCTGTGGCTGCTTTGAAAAAACATGTTATGAAAAGTACCTTATAAATAAAATGTCATTTAATTTTCACATTAAACTATTATCACATTTTACAATAATGGCAATTATCTCATTGTTTGTTCTTTTTTTTCATTAGATTTAATTTAGTTTAAGCTTAAAGCAAATGATTTGTCACTGATAACCAGGCATATTTTATTATTACTGAGACACCATTTTAGTTTTTATTATTTTAAAGGTTAGTACTTATTTCTATATTTTCTGTTTCATTTTAATTTTATTACAAGATTTTTAACAAAGTGTTTAGAAATTAGTATTTTATTTTTTGTTGTTGTTGTTGTTTTTACTCATGTTGTTTTCATAGATTTTTTATCTCTGATTTAGTTTTACTTATTTTAGTACATCAAAATAAACAATTAAAATGAGACACATTGCCTTGGAATCTAGGCTGAAAGTATATGCTAAACTATTTATATATTATATTCATATGCTAAAAAATTATTCAGTCCATCAGTTCGATCGACTTTTTGCTTCCGGTCGGGTCGGGTACGCTGGCGCGCTTGGCAGCCGCTCCTCTCACCGTTTTGTTTATTTTAGTAATGTTTTATTATTTTAAGCGCCTCTATGATTGACCCATCTCGTTTAGCTAAAGACTCTTACGATCTTTGCCGTGACACTGGCTTGCTACGTCCTAAACGATATATTCACCGGGGTTTGAGGCGAAGCTTTACAGCTTCATCTTCTCCCAGCATTTGTATTTCTACATGCCGACGTAAGACTAACAATCTGTTTTACACTTGTATTGATCAACGTAATTTAATACTAGTACCCGTGTGGAGATTAAGTCATTGTTGACTCCATTTCATAGCTCGACTTATGCTGCATTATTTAATGCCCGCTCTGTGAATAACAAGGCACTGTTCTTATCGAATTTTATTCTGGACAAAAAGTTGGACTTCCTGTTTTTAACTGAAACATGGCATAGAGAAAATGATGGACTTCTGTTCAATTAGATCACTCCTGTTGGTTTTGGAATCTTAGATCTTCCGAGGTTATCTGGCAGAGGTGGAGGCATTATTGTGATTTACAACCTGCAATTCAAGATAAGCCCTGTATCTGTTTCCCAGTTCTCATCATTTGAATGCCTAGTTCTGAGTATTTCTGCTCCTACATCTACCATCAATTGCAACAGTCTATAAACCACCTAAGACATCACACAAAGCTTTTACATCAGAATTTGCTGAGTTGTTGAGCTTGAGCTTGAAGTTCCATAGAATTCTTATTGTGGGGGACTTTAATATACATGTGGACCGAAGTGACTCTGCGGTTGCCAAGGAATTTTTATCGCTTCTTGACTGTCTTGACTTCTCACAGTTGGTGACAGGCCCAACTCATTATAAAGGCCATACCCTGGATCTTGTGATATCAAATGGTTAATTTGTATCACAGTTATCATCTGTTGACATTGGATTGTCTGATCACTCAGCTGTTTTCTTTAATCTGGAGATGCATCTTTCAAGTGTGCCTACAAAATGAACTGCAGCATTCCGGAAGTGGAAGTCTATTGATCAAACAGTTTTTTTCTAATTCTGTTGTATCCACTTTAAGTGACCAACATTCAACATCTTTGGAGGAGAAAGTTTCACAGTTTAACAATGCACTTGTTACTAATCTTGACTCTTATGCTCCTCTAAGGTCACGTCAGATTACTTCAGCCCACACTGCTCCTTGGTATAATGATAATTTGCACACTAGGAAGGCTGCATGTCGTAAAATTGAGCGTAAATGGCGTCTTACTGGCTTGAATGGTCATTATTTGGCTTGGAAGGACCTTCTGGGTGACTACAGAGCATGAATTGAGACTGAAAGATCTTCTTATTTTTCTCAGACTATAGAAAACAATCAAGGAAACCCCAGACATGTGTTTCAAACTATAAATAGACTGCTTAAAGTTGATGCTGCCACCATAGACTGCTTAAAGTTGATGCTGCCACCACCTTGCCTGTTTCTCAACAGCTATCTGATTCTTTTTTTTAAATTTTTAACTCTAAAATTGATAGTGTTCACAAAAAAAATTCTGTTGCATCTGCTCCCACTGTCTCACTTCTCTGTTCATCTGGGTTTACTGGTTTTCCTCTCACTAATTTTCACATCTTGATTCTGAGGGTCTCAAAAGGGAGGTATCAAGCATGAAATCTACCACTTGCTTGCTTGATCCTATTCCCTCAAGCTTATTTAAATATTGCTTCGATGTTTTGAGCCCTATTGTCCTTAGTATTATGAATGATTCATTGCAGATGGGAGAGGTTCCAGCAGCATTAAAGATTGCTGCTGTAACCCCAGTACCAAAAAAAGAAAATACTACTCTGGAGGATTTTAATAATTTTCGACATCCAACCTTCCGTTCATGGCAAAAATACTTGAGCGCGTTGTTACCTTTCATCTACGTAACCATCTCGCAATTAATAACCTGTTTGATCCTCTTCAGTCAGGTTTTCGTAAATTCCACAGTACTGAAACGGCTTTGGTCAAAGTTACCAATGATTTGTTGATTGCTTCTGACTCCGGTGTAATTTCCATTCTCATCCTTCTTGATTTAAGAGCAGATTTTGATACTGTTGATCATAGTCTATTACTCGCCCGCCTTGAACAAGGGGACAGCTTTGAAGTGGTTAAAATCCTATTTTACTGACCGCTCTCAGTTCGTTTCCATGGGTGGTTTCAGGTCTGTGATTAGGTCTGTTTTCACTGGGGTTCCTCTGGGCTCAGTCTTGGGCCCTTTGCTTTTTAATATTTATCTGGCACCACTTGGACAGTTGTTGCAATCGCTTGGCCTCCATTATCACTTTTATGCTGATGATACACAGATTTATATACACTCAAAGTCTGGTGAACATCTTGATGTTGATTTTCTGTCCGGCTGTGTTTCTGAGATAAAGGAATGGATGAGTACAAATTTTTTGTGTCTGAATAGTGGTAAAACTGAAGTTATGCTTATTGGTTCCCGTCATCAAATTTCAAAAGCTGGTTCCTTATCTTTGACTATTGATAGGCTTTCATTTGATTCTTTTGTCCAGAGTACAGTTAAATCATCCTTTTTTCACCTCAGAAATATAGCTAGATTACGTCCTATGCTAAATTTCTCAGTAGCTGAAAAGCTGATGAATTCCTTTGTCATCTCTAGGATAGATTACTGTAACGCCCTTCTAGCCGGAGTCTCTAAATCCACACTTAACAAACTACAATATGTACAAAACTCGGCCACCAGGATATTGACTGGGTCCAGGGTATGCAATCACATCACTCCAGTTTTGGAGTCCTTACACTGGCTCCCAGTCCGATTCAGAGTAGATTTTAAAATTATGATGCTGACATATAAAGCATTGCATGGCTTGGCCCCTTATTATTTATCTGAGTTGTTAACTTCCTATATCCCAATTCGGAGACTGCGTTCTTCACAATCCAACTTGTTGGCTGTTCCTCAAACACGCTTACGATCTATGGGTGACAGGGCCTTTTCTTCTTATGCTCCTGTCCTTTGGAATTCTCTGCCTCCTGATCTTAGGGAAGCACAGGGCTATGACATGTTTAAAGGTAGACTTAAGACTTATTTTTTTTAATTAGCATTTGATTGTTGATGTTACTTTTATTGTTTGAGCTATGTATTGCTTGCTTTTTGTACAGCGCTTTGAGAAGTTGCCTTTAAAGGCGCTTTATAAAATAAAGTTTATTATTATTATTATTATTTAAAGCAACAAAATCTGTTTTATGGTTTTAGTTGTAATTAACTATAATAACCCTGTTTATAACCAGTGTGATTTTATTTATTTATTCATACTCAATTTCTCAATGATAAGTATCTATTTGGGCAAAAAGAGAAAACATACTGATGAAGAATATAATTTTTTTGCAGTGCTGGTGGTGGAAGTGCAAGTCAAACACACAGAAGTGCATCATACTTCAATTTGATGGGTAACAGGTGATAATGGAAGCTGATCTCGACACTTGAAAGTCAATAAAATCTCATCTTTAAGTAGAGAAAGTGATGGGAGGCATTTACATGAGACAACCAGGCATGTTGAACACTCCCATTGAATGAGCTGCAGGTGAGAGGGCTATCCCTAATCAACATCCCGTATACTGTTCCAACTGAATTAGGAAACATTTTTCTGGTTTTCCAAGTCTTGGGCACAGGTTGGCACACCCTCCTGATCTAGTGGCGCCAAATGCTATAAACCACCTAAAAATGGCAATGGTGGAAAGTTTTCCCTTAAAAAAAAAAGGGGAAAGCTTATAAAAATACTGAGCGAGGGAGAGAAAGAGGAGTGAAGGATTATTTTCCACTGTGTCAGGGAGGTGTCTGGGTTTGGCTTTAGCCTCATGCTTCTGTCGTGTGAGCCGCATGCTCCTATCCTGCGGGCTTATCTGCTCTGATCGGAAATGAGGGATGGAGAGAAGAGAAGGGTGGACAGTCCGGTGCAGATGCAGCTGCCTGAGTCAGAGAGGGGCTGGAAACCTAACCCTCACGAATATACGGCACAACACAGCACATGTTCACAACACGCACTGGCACACGCTAACGTTTGTTCATAAAGTACATTAGTTGTCATGAACTAACAATGAAAAATAAAGAACTGATTAATCTCAATTGTAAATAAAAGACTTTTTAAATCTCAATGTATTGCTCATTGTTGTTATTTACTGTTAGTAAATGTAGTAACTAGTGTTAACTAGTGTGACCTTATCGTAAAGTGTTACTAATCATCCTTTCATTTTCTTTGTTAATTACCTTGTTTTTAAACTACAAAATTGTAAATCTACAATAAAAACGATCATTTGACCCTAACGTTAAGAACTAATATGTGTTAATATTTAAAAAGAATAGTAATATTTAATATGCTTCTTCCATGAAATTAATACATATCGACAATATTTTCAATCATTCTGTCTGAAATGATCTTGTACGGGTGTAACCAAAGTACTTGGTTTACAGACAAAACAATCTGTGTATCATTTTGCTAAATCATTCCCTCCCTTCTTCACTTACTGAACTCAATGCTCAGATACACCCAGACACACACAAAGCCTGAGAGTCCATATTTAAAGCATTTTTAAATATGTTCATCATGCCTTAAAGATATGATTTAAGCATACAATCTATAACAAACAGAAACTAGTTTGCTGGATACTTGTTCAAATGCAACTTATTTATTCAGATGACCGTGTTTATTAATCATGCGACTGAATAGCTGAAAGAAGTCACAGACTGAGACTATGATTCTATTTAAACCGTAATCTTCATCCTTCTTCAGAGGGCCTGCTTGCACAGCATCACTGAGTGCCGCTGTCAGGAAGGGTGGAAGAACAGCTGTGACTGTACAAAAAATGTGTCCAGATGGACGTGGATCTTATAAATCAGTCACAAAGCTTTAAGTGTGATGAAGTGGAACCAGTGCAGCAAGGTGTCATTTAAGAGACAAATGACTTACAAACCACATACAAGCATTCTTAGACCGGTATTATTTAACTGATCTATGTTGTGAATATGCATCTTTAATTATAGGTTATCCTGTGATCAACGGGTCAGTAAAATGTACATCTAAAGTATATGGCATAGTTACAGTTAACTGAAAAATGACTCATAGTGATTCTGATTTAAAGCACAAGCTCATGAGCAAATTTGAATCTCTTTTACTAAAACGAACATAAGAGTAAGTTTTCACATCATCATGGCTCACGCTGTATTTGTTGTTGTTATGAAATATTACATACATATACTGTACACCAATATAGCTGACTAAAGCACACACACACACACACACAGTTTTCAGGCTAAATTATTGTCACATTTGCGACTATTAAAATCAAAGTCGAGAGCTACCTAACAATGCATATACAACATCCTGTGATAATGCTAAATAAAATGTATTTCTTTACTAAACTAAAGAAATGGAGCTCAGTGGAACAGTAGGAGTCTTTGTCTTCTTTCATAAAAAAAAAAAAAAAAGTTTTCATCTTCAGTAATTGTCAATAATTACATCATTTATTGCATTTGTCTCAAACTGCTAGTACCAGTAGATCGAGAGCATAAGAGTAATAGTTAAAATGAATAATAGTTGAGTAATATGAGTAATAGTTAAAAGTAAGTTAAGAGTTTTATTTACCATGACACCTGTGAAGAGACACACCAACTTGCCACAGCTGGTGTGAGGGTACACATCTCCATATCCCACTGTGAGGAAGGTGATGGCTATCAGCCACAATGCTGTGTCCATGCCACCTGTCTCTACCTGTTGCTGCCTATAGGTGGAGACAGAAAGTGACTGTAAATATACGCAGGGTATGTATTCTGCAAAACTAACAAAACCAGACTTAAACTGATTAAAAATGTCTAAATAATTGTTGCAAAAAGGCAATGACTCATCCATGCCATGACAAGTAAAACAGAATATATTGCTCCAAATTTGACGGTCAGTAATGAGCTGATGCTGAAGAGCAATTTGTTTGTTCCTGAAATAAATCTATTCATAAGAAACGTACGACCACAACTCAAATTGACCATCAACATCAGAAGAAGCTTGATAACACTTGATTAGCTGTTTCTAATGAGTCGAGCAAAAAGCAAGTGAATGGAAAAAGCATAATAAATACTGTCTGTGTCAGTGTTTCGCTGCAAATGATTGCACATTCTGTACCTTTCACACAGTCGCAGCATCCAAGCTGCGGAGAGCCAGAAGAACATAATGAAGACCAGCAGCGTGCGGGCCGGATACTTGTTCATTAGCACCTTGAGCACAAAGCGGAAGCTGAAGTTGATGTTGTTGAGGGAGCCGATGCTCCTGTACGAGGCGCTGAGGAGCACCTTGCTGTGTAGCAGGACGGCTCTGTGCACGAGATACAGTCTCAGGAACATGAGGGCCGACAGCAGCAGCTCCACATCCAGCATGACTTCTTTGTGACTCGAGGACAAGCAGAGGGGGGTAGAGGAATTTTGCTCTGGCTCCCCCGCCAGTCTGTCCCCCATATCTGGCCTCAGGTAGATTGCCACGGGATGGATAGCACAGACAACGAGTTCCAGGGAGATGCCAAGCACCCGGTTACTCGTCATGGCAATGCGCCAGTCCACCTGGTTGTGGTCAATGATAAAAAGCTTGAAGAAAGGAAAGAAAAACAGAGGCAGGATGTGTATCAACAAGAGAATCACTTGATTGATCTCATAAGGAAGCAAAGATTAACAAAAGTAAGGCCGAGACGAGAGCGTGAGCAAGATGTTCTTGATTCACTGTAAGAACGGGGCCAAAACAAATACAGCCCTGCCCTCCCTGATAGGACGCCCAGCTGTAAACTGTTTTGCTTGTGAAGGACATGTGTGTCGGTGAAACTACCCGAAACCATAAATCACAAATGAATGGCTCATTAATTACATGACACAAAAAATATTAAACATGACTTGAAAAGCTGGAAATGAGTGACACCACATATCAGCAGTCGTCTTGGATTACAACAGACGGTTTGAAAAGTACATGGACCAGAATTCGGTTGTAATTGTAACTGTTGCTTACATTTTCCTGCTACACTTATTGTACCAGATCCAGCCGCTGTATAATCTGCAAAAGTTTTTCACTCTGCACTGCAGAATTCTCCTCATACATGAGGTCATTGGGTGCGATGACAAGACACAGAATTCTAGGTAATTTACTCAAATGTTTTGGCATTTCAAATCAATGGAGACTTACTGTGGCAAAAAGGCATGGTTTAGCGAGGAAAATTTATAATGCTTAAACTACACCAAATAATGTAACATATTGAGTGTAACATAATTAACCACACTATAATCTAATGAAAATAGAAATATATTAGTAGTAGGGTTATTGCATGTGCATCCCAAGGGGTTCCAGAGTGTATTTGGAAAGGTTTTGCTTTTGCTTTGTGAAACTCAGGTATAAAATAAATGAAAAATATTAGAACTGTCAGTATATGAATATACTTAATATTGATTACAATCTTGATAAAGGACAAAAAAATTTAAAAGGTTATTGTGAATTTTCTAATATTTGTCTTGTTGTTATGAATTTATATCTCACGTTTCAGACTTTTCTTCTCAGAAATGCACTTTCACTGGTAGAAACATTAACTTTTACATTAAACTTTTTCATTTTACATTAACTTTTATAAAGTGTTTCTGTAGCTCAAACTATAGAGCAGTGCATGGCACTATACCATGCTCATAAAAAAAACGTATAAGACAAAAACAAACTATAGCTTATATTATTATTAAACTTATAATGTATAAAACTAAAACAAAATGTAAACATATTATGTTGCACCATAAATACTTATTAAAAAAATACTTTTCTTAAAAGGAAGCTTTTCACCCTGCTGTACAATACTGATAGCAACATGTAGTTGCATAAGTTCCTGCTATGATAGGAATGACAACTGAAAATATCAATACTGAAGAGTCACCCCAATCAACAAAAGACTACTGGACTACAAAAGTGTTGGCCTTAATCTGGAGCAGTGTATGACACTTAATATATCAGTCCATATGACATTTTACATTCATTTGCTTCAATAGAAGTTAAGCAAACCTAATTCATCTGGCTGCAGAGAGTCAGATTTTGTCCCCCTCATGGAGACACAGTTAAGGGCTCGTCGGGTGCAAGGAATGGGGTAAGGGTTGGGCTGGTCTGAGAGAGATGTGAGATTGTGTAGAAGCAGGTAATGTCGAGTGGGACGATGAAGACATGTGCTGAGGTACTTAAGAGTAGCAGGGGTTTTTGGCCAAGCGTCATGCTTTCCCAGAGTACAGCAGATTTTAAAAGACAAGAATTAAGAATTGTGCATAAATATGCTTTCTCATTCAAGTTCCTAATTCTTCTGTTCCTTTTTATCTTCGCTTTTGTTTTACTTCATTGCCCCAAATGAGTCAGAAAGTGTAACTGACTTTTTAACTTTAAAGACCATGAGGTCCCTTTGGCCCCCATAATGCTAACTCTGTGCGAGGAGTTCAGATAACCCCCATCTGCTCCTCACACTTCACCCTTCTTATCTCTACACTACACTTGTAGATAGATGCCCTGCTGTGAAACGTTTTCTGAATTTGATGCTGCCAAAATTTAGTCCGATTTCTCTCACTGGCCTCAGTAAATTTTCTCTTTAACCATTATTCATTCCTGCTTAAGCCAAAGCAACATACATTATAGTTTTGGAACTGTGGTCACACAATCAAGTGACTATTTTTCAGAACTAGAAGAACTAGAAACAAAACTGAAAACAGTACTAAAATTAGGATGAAAAATATCTTCAAGAAATTCTTAAAGGACCAGTTCAAAAAAAGAAAATTATGTGATTGTTCTACTAGCTAAATATTTGAATGCATGTTTCAACTAAGTTAACATTCATTATATGGGCAGAAAATACCTTTGTTTGTGTTTCACAAAAGAAACAAAGTCATACAAGTGTCGAACAACACAAGGCTAATGAGTAAATGATGACAGAATTGTCATTTTTGGGTGAACTGTACCTTTAAGAGTAATATCTTCTGACATTCAGAGTTTAAAAGGAGGCGATTCAACGTAATCAGATTGAACAAAAACACTCACTCTGATGTCTTTATAATGGAAGGCGATGATGAGAATGAGCAAACAACCCGTGGAGAAACTGATGAGACCATTTATGGAGAGGGCATAAATGGATTCCTGGAGAGAAGAGAGAAAACAAAGAGAATGAGAGTGAATTATACCATAAAGGTTATAATGTTGTACTACTTTTCAATGGGAGAACTGAAAAATAGTACTTAAATTCAAATGATAAAAATTTAATAGTCTAAAGTTACAGTATTTCACTGTAATTTCCACTGATTAATTATTACATTTGGTTTAAATAAAGTGAGGCAGGTGCTTCCTGTTGAAAGAAAGCAATGAGCAATGTAACATTTTTAGAATCCTATTTAAGATAGCTTTGCTAACTTCAACAACCATGTTATGTGGGGATGACCATGCATGAAAATCGGCATCAAGCTTATTTGCCATTAGAGGTCAAAACTCAAATCCATTATTCAAACAGGCGCTAATTATGCACTAAATGATGTGGAAAGATGCAATATGACCGCAGGCAGTGTGAGCAACACAAAGGGGAGGGAGACAAAATGTGGAAAAACTTGCATAAATAGCCAATTTTCCTGCATAACCTGTTTTCCAAGAGAATGGTAAGCTTAAATAAATTATCGTGCCTGGAAGATCGTTCTGTTAGCATGTGCTCCTTCTCCATACCAATGCAATGAAAACAAACTAAAACAAATTCATGCACTGCAATGCAACTGTGAAAGCAAATGCCATTACATTGCCAGAGGAAAATATACAAACAATTACATCATTATACCGATTCTGATATAATGACAGTTCAAACAGATCATGTTTCTCAGCAGTTTTCTGAGCAGATTTTCTACAAACACAATAATTTTAACATGAAAATGTGGTAACTCATAATTTACTAAATAAACTGATCACTGAATGAACATAAACTTTAATTTGGCCTATATACTAAGTGATTTGATCTTAAGAGTGACATTAAAAACCAGAAAGGACCCTGCCACTTTTGTGTTGAGTTAATAAACAAGGTGTCCTGCATCAGTCGGAAACAGATTATTCTATGCATTAAAGGAATCATGCTTGGCAGGTATTTTGACGTCAACAGCGTATTTAACAAAATCAGAGTCCACATTTCATATAGAGAAATCTGGTATAACCAAAGTGGTTTAATAAGACCAGGTGCATACGTAGAGAGGAAACTTCCATTGCATAGGTTATATACCCAATCAATGCATGCTTTGGGTTTGTATAATAACTTGGCAACTTCCTGTACACAGTTCTGCTCAATCAATCTTCAAGCGATCACCCAAGTTCAGCCAAAAATGTAAATTCTGCCATAATTTCTTTCTTTCGTCAGACACAAAAGAAGATATTTTGAAGAATGTTGGTAACCAAACAGCTGCTGGTAGCCATTGCTTTCCACAGCATTTTTTAATTACTGTGGAAGTCAGTGGGGACCATCGACTGTTTGGCTGCCAACGTTCTTCAAAATATCTTCTTTTGTGTTAGAATTTTCATTTTTGGTTTAACTACCCCTTTACATTTACATTAAGTCGTTAAGCAGACCCTTTTAGCAGAACCTGATTTTACCAAGTGAGACATGTTCCTGGGACAACATCTTTGTTGACCCTGAAACAACATTGTGATTAACCAATCAGATTTGAAGAACAAGTTTATAGATTTTGTGAACACATCTAATTCAGCGATATCAGGACGTGCGACGCTTTTATCCAAAGCCATTTACAAATGAAGACAATGGAAGCAATCAAAATAAAAGTCCCTTTAAATCCAAAGTCTAAAACCACATAATTGTGATAAGCATCTATAGAAATAAATGAAATGTATAAGGTTGTTTTAATTGTACGGATGGCATGTGCGGTATTGTAAAAGTTATTCACAAATTGGCTTCAGAGAAATAATGAATGATTTCTTTGTGTTCATGGTAAATGCACCACACTGACATTCAGGAAACAGTAAAGTTTACAGGGTGTAGGGCTGAAGTTTGTTTTGCCCACTTTAATCACCACGGAATGTGGACAGGACAGCACGTGAAAATCAGCATAGTGCTTATGTCCCGTTTGAGGTCAACACTCAAATCCATTATTCAAACAGGCGCTAATTATGCACTAAATGGAGTGGAAAGATGCAATAGGCAGTCTGAGCAGCAGAAAGGGAGAGAGGACAAAATGTGGAAAAACTTGCATAAATAGCCGCTTTTCCTGTATAATTTGGTTTCCATGAGAATGGTAAGTTTAAATACACCGTCACGGTTGCAGAATTAGGCTATGCTTTGGAGGCGTAAATTAATTATTTCTCTAAATTGTCTGAAGCAGTATAATCAAAAATAAGTTTTAAGCAATATAACCAAAAATAATTGGAGGAAACTTGCTACAGCGTATCAAGAAAACCGAGATGAGAACACTGATTAGTTGTCAGTCAGGGCGTTAAAACTCTTCAGCCATCCATGTTGACTAGTACAGTGTGAGACTGCAAAAATAGAGATTAAGTGATAGAAGTGAAGAGTAGTACATTTTATAAAAGTCTAAATGAAGAAGATGCAGGTCTTAATGTAGAAGAAAAACAGCTGATACATTCAGGTTTGGTTCACAATAATATAAAACACTTATGTGGTCTTCAAATGAGTGTTTTTATACATTTATGAAATGTAAATCAGGGGCCAGATAAAAAAATAAAAAAATTGAAGAATGAAGTTAAGAAATGTTTGTAAAAGTTTGTAAAATTGTTCCAAAGTGCAATAAATAACAATAATACAACTTAAGAAATACTCAAATATTTTCTTAAGAACAACTTTTTTTTTCTTACAAAAAATATGTGAAGGTCTGGATTCACAAAATAAATAAGTACATAAATTCTAAAGAAGGAAGTTTAGGAATTTTCTTTAGATAAATTCCAAGACATTCATAAGAATGTCCCTAAGGGCAATTCCTATGAAGAAAATTATTAAGACATTATGTGTGAACATTTATTTATATTTTAAATAATAATTGGCTTTTGTAAGGAAAATAGCAGTTAAGAAGAATTCTGTTCCTAAGAATGTTTTGTGAATCTGGCTCCAGAGATATTATCCCTTTTTATTGTTATGTTGTTGTTGTTGTTAAATAAAATAAAATATATATATATATATATATATATATATCTGTTTAGTAGAGCAAGGTGCTAGCAAAACCAAGGTCATGGGTCCAAATCCTAGGGAATGGATAAACTGATACATGAATGCACTGCTGCACTGGACAGCACTGTGATTTGCTTTGGCTAAGCGCATAAATGATCAGACAAATCTAAATAATGACTCTGGGATACATAACAGTTAATAAGTGATGACAGTGACTATCCGGTTTCCTGTGTTAAGTTTGGTTTCTGAGAATCTACTCAGTATTACATGTTCTGTTGTGCTTTATTTGTATGTTCTTTTTTCACCTTACCTTAGCGTTACAAATTAATATTTTTCTTCTTAAGACATGTGTGACCAAGTAAACCTGCACTAGAGTCATGATTTTGCAAGACTAAAAGATGTTTCCTCTTTTGGTTAACCTGATACCCCCCATTAATGTGTTCGCAAAAAACGTCTCTAGCTTTTTCGAGATTACTGGCTGATTTGTGGAATGGAACGAAAGAAACTCCGTTAATGTATAAATGCATTTGTGTGTATTACCACCTGCAGGGACATGATATGAGACCTAAGAGAAGTTTTGATTGGTGGAAGTTAATAAAGCGTATCTCATGTATTTTTGTGGGCATTCTAGCCCCCTAAATAAACAAGTTTTATCCAGATGAAACAATAAAGAGTTAGATCAGTGCTTCCCAAACCTGTCCTGGATGCCCCCCTGCCCTGCACCTTCTGTATGTCTGTATATCTAACACACCTGATTCCACTCTTCAGCTCCTTAGTAGAGACTGAAAGAACTAAATTGGGTTTGTCTGATTAGGGAGACATATGAAATGTGCAGGGCAGGGGGTCCTCCAGGGACAGGTTTAAGAAGCACTGAGTTAGATCAAGTAGTAATAGTGCATTAAGATAACAACATGTATCCACTTTTTAACAAAAAACTGTATCAAAATAGTTACTTTTCTTCAGTTCCCCACAACTAAATTAAAATCGTCCCTATTTCAGGCGTGCAGTTTTGGAATGTTTAATTTCTTTATTAGGGTAAATTATTATGTGTGTCTCTTCTCCTGAATCCGGATGATATTTCTCTTTATTGAAAATCATTTTACCTTCTAGAGCCCATAACTGATGCCCCATCCATCAAATTCACTACTCACTTGTCTCAAGCGCTCTGGTGTTTTCTGTATTTCACAATAGCTGTAGATCTACTTACTGGTTGATACACTAGTGGGCACAGCTCAGCATGTAATACCATCAGCAGAATGCCTAACAGCGCGGCTCCCAGTGCCCACGCGCAGAGGCGCTTCTTGTCCTCCAGAAGGAACTTTCTGTCACGCAGTCTGTAAAGATTCCCCCCCTCGATCGGACCGAGTCTCTTCCCCGTGTGAGACAGCGGTACTCTTATCTCAGTCGTTTCCCCGTTATGGTTGACAAGTCCATCACAGTTTCTGCCATCCACCTTGGTGTCCAAGTGCGCGAGGCGAGCGGTCATCTCCATAGCGCGCTCTTGTCTTCAGTCCATACAGACGTCAGTCGCCTTGTTCTCCATCCTGCTGTCCTTCCCCGTCTCCAAACAAAACTTCGGAAGGCATAGCGCGTTGAAGTCGAGAAGTATTTCAAAGCTCAGAGCGAAGACCGAAACGCGCGCTCATACCTGCGAACTTCCACTGTTACGCGCCTCAGCATTTGACTTGGGTCTGTGGGTAGGAGCTCTGAAACGGTTCACTATGATGAAGTAGCGTTCTTACGTATGCTGTGCTCTTACGTACGTATTAACTATACAGTTAATTGTGTATAGGTAAAGCGCTCCAATTATAATATACTTTTTAATGATTTTATGTATCTTCGAGGCACAAATCCGTTCCCGCGTGACTTTTTTTTTCTTACACAAAACACACACAATATTTATTTTTGACAAGTTTGTAAAGTGATAAATAGCTACTAACGGAATTTCTCATGTTTGTTTGTGTACCGCCCGATAGTGATATTTATATCGTATAGGCCTATTTAAACAAGTTGCAATTTTTGGAGGTAAATGAAACATTTCAAAACACCAATTAAAAGGAATGCATTTTTTTTAGACTTAGCCTTTCTTAAAGTTCCTTTTCAGCCTTAAAACATATTTTGCTGGCAGGTGGACCTCAACCAGCTACTTTACTGCCCACAGAAGTTATTTGTTCTCTTGTTTAACACTGACACCTAATTTAAAGAGTTTGGTAACGAGATTTCTATAATAGACCATTTGGAAAATGAAACATGAAACTGTCACTTTCATGATGAACACAAGAGGGACAGGAACTCAGAAACTAAACATTCATAGCCACGAGGTTTGTTGCTCTCTCTTTTTAGTTTACAATCCCCCTCCTTCAAACCCAGTGAACTGAAGCAGATTCTATTTCTATGCTGAAATCCTTGCTTGTCTTCCTCTAGGAATGACGTAATGACCTTGGGCCATGTGACGCACTTGCCCCATGTGGATCCTTCCGCCAGGGCATCCTGTACAGAATTTACAACCATTATTCCAATAAGTGTTTAGTCCAGCTCACTCTATAGGAGCCCATGAAGAGTAATACATTGGTAGGAAGTTTCCACCATTTGGCCTGATTTCAGAGGTTAGAAGGTCTTAAGAAAGATCACTAAGAGCCTGTAACCTGTAGACTCTACAGTAGGCCTATAAGACTCACCAAATGCTTAATTCTTCAACCCGGCCATAAAGAGTGTGTAAAGATAAAAAAAAAAAAGGTTAAAGAGTCTGAGTTTGTTTATTTTCAGACTATGAAGAATACTGTGAATTGCACAATTCAGGAATTGATTGTATCCAGAATCGGTTAAAATTCAGAAATTAAGTAATATTTATTTACCATAATCAAATAAATAAAAAAACTGTTACTGTTTTAGTAATAAAATATATATTTGTAACATCAGTTGGACATAGCTTTAAAAAAGATCTCATTACTCCATTGCTAAAGCAGAAGCAATATTTACAGTGACTGCATAACAGCACAACATTATTTAAAGCTCCAATAATCAACATTAAAGCACATAGATATGCATTTTAAAAATACGCACAAAAAACAGGCAAAAATTTGTACAAATAATGAAGGTTACAAGTTTGACATACAAAATTGCACACAATTAATTTATATAAAACATTATAATGATATATCAAAGGTAAAAGTCCAGTGTTTAAGACTTATACTATTACAACAATTAGTCAAAATTACATAAAAGCTAAATCTAAAAAGGCAGATGATAAAATCATTTCATAGATGTCCTGGTAGACATGACAGCACTTGTGAGATGAAGACACTGTACACATTTTTACATGTGGTTTTCACAAAACAATTACTATCAGAAGAAAATCTATTGTGTACAACCAAAAAATCAAGATAATGAAATGTGGAAATATGGCTTATAATGAAATATGGCTTAAGGCAATGTATACTACCACCTAGTGGTATTGGAATAAATAACAGTACAATTATCCTTACCATTTAGCAAAAGTAAATGGTAACATTGTGCACAGCATCTAGCATAATTAACTAAATGTTTTTGTTAATGCAGTCCTTCCTGTATCTTGAGCAGATATGATTATTATTAAAGGTGATTTCACATTAGAAAGGAACCTCACCCACACGGCACTCTTCACCTTCAGTATATGAGATTATTATTATTATTTTATTTTTTTTTATATAGAAAAGTTATAAGATGCTTGTGTTTTAGAGGTAACTTCATATATCCCACCTGAACCGTACTGCTGGTAATATTTGGGAATGTGATTCCATTTAGTATTTCACTGAATAATTACATTCACTCAGAATTTTCTATTGCAATAAATATCACTCAAGAATTCTATTAATAAAAAATTACCAAAACAAATTACCCCAAAAAATAATTTCCATTTCAACACTCACTACTGAAGCTGCTTGAAAAGTTCTGATTTGTCATACCACACGAATTTCATGTAAGAAATTCGTATAACACAAAAAGCTAATTATGCTCCCTTTTCACTGGTTGTCTTTAAAATTCAAATCTTGTGTAGGCTTAACCCAGGCTATCTGTAATCAGAAGCACATTTAAAACTGGAATATTATTTAATTTCATTCACAGGTGTTTTATGAACACATAATCCTTTCTGGATTATAATCCACTATCAAAATGATCAATTTAATTATTCCAGCTAGTGTGAGCACCAGTACCACTCAAATGAGAAAAAAAAAATTATAATATTACCGTTGTGAATCGGGTTACAGCAAGACGGTAGTTTTGAACCCTGGCTTATTATGTACTTGTTCAAGTATTGATTTCGGATCATTTTTAACCAAAAGAAAAAATGTCACGGATTGCAGCTTTAAAATTCATTAGAATATGATTGAAATCAGTGAAAAGTTAAATAGTTGACATGATTGACACTATATTTCAAGTTTATGATAAGCTATAAAGTTCCCTGCAGTCTGGCAGATACATCTTACGTTATAGATATACTGTTCTCGACCTCTTTACCCTTTCACTGTCCCCCAGGTTTGGAGGGCAGCGTGAGGCACAATGAACCGCGGAGGGGCTTTGGGTACGACGTAGTAAGCAAAGAACGGAGAAGGTGCCGGTGCACATACAGTCGTGAAGAACATGCCTTTCTTCTTCTTGTACTGGGGCCACATCGGTGAAGGGTTATAATAGTACTGCAGGCCAGGGATCTGTTAATGACAGAAAATATTTGACGATGTTAGTTTAATGACTTTCTTATTCAGTCTGAGAAAGTGCTGAGAAAACAAATCTTGCATGAACTGAATATAACAGCAGTTAATAAAAAAAATAAAAAAAAATCACTTGAGTGTTCTGTAGTTTGCTGAAAAGAGAAATTTAGGAAATGCATAATGGTATTTACCTGAGCTGGAGGAAACTTGCGTGGCCCTTTAGGTTCCCTTGCTTTAGATCTTGTTGTGTGAACTGTGCTCTTCACTGTTCTCTGCCCCACTTTCACCTCCTCTTCTGTATCACTTGAGACTGCTGAGCCACAGTCAGATGAGGTCGCGGAGTGGTAGTCCGATGTATCCAGATTCACAGAATCCACTTGGCTAAAAGTATCTTCCTGATTCAAGTCATTTTTCTCATCCTCCACTTTAGCAAACTGAGCTACTGTAAAATATCGGCCATTCTCCCCAGACCTGCGGGAAAATAGATATGTGAACCACTACTTTTAGTGATAAGTTCTTACTTCACAGAAAATGTAAAGTATAAAAAATGTAAAAAAGGCCAATAGGAAACAGTCTTCTTTTAATTTATCAAATAAAAAGCCTTTCATGGAAACATGTAACTTACCGCGCACACACCTCTGACGGGTCGATCCATATTGTGAGCTCACGAGGAAAACCCAATTCACTTGGCTTTAAGCCGCTCTCCATGCAGGCTTGTGATACTGATTCGTCAAAGGGAATTCTGTCATTTATTCTGATGCATCTGAGTAGGGAATAAAAAATGGTCAAATTGTGAATGATTGCTATTATAGTTTGTAGGTCTTTCAGATATCACTTCATGCAGAGTATTAAATTCAACTTGGACAACAAATGAAACGGTAAGTTATTTTTTTTTAATCAGCAATGATGCAGTAAATTGATCAAAAGTAAACACATCACAATTAAAAACAACGTGTAATATATAACTTATAACTTTAATATATAACTTATAAAAGAAAAGTATAATAAGTTTTCCTAAATCAGTAAATCTTCTTTTCTTCATTTACCTGTACGCCTGTCCTTTGCTAGGATTGTCTGGGTACCAGTGGTCTGTAAATTTTTCAAGAAGAAGCTCTTGTAATTTAGATGCAAAACGTTTGGCTTTGATTTGATCCACACCTCCACGCTCCACTGCCAATCCTTTCAGAAAGTTCACACCAGCAATCACTTCCTTCTTCATTCTCACAGCTGTGAAGAAAAACAAAAGTGTAAAATCCTCTTTGAGGCTTTCCTAAATTAACAAACCACAAAAGTTAGGAAATCAATCTGATTGACCTCCTTAAGTCAAAAGTTTTAGCATTCTTTTTTTGAATACTGTACTCAGTGTAAAAAAATTTTTATTAGATTAAAACATACAAAAGGCCTACAAATATAAAGGGCTGAGAAAAAAAGTTTCATATTGCATTTTAGTTTCCAGTCACCTGCCAAAAACATTAACACATATTAAATAAATAATTACTCATGCTAAACCACAACCTGAAACACCAACATATTTGTAGATCATCTCTATCGGCATCTCTGATAGAGGAACTTCCCTAAGCACTGTTTTCTCTTTGCTCTGACACCTATTGAAGCTGTGTCATCTGTTACTCAGCTCCACCACATGTAAAGACTTGTTATACTGATAGAATTCCATGGTCATAATTTGCATTACAGGCAAATAAGATACAAATGAGGGGAAAAAAGTCACTCTTTTTCCAACAGCATATTGCTAAATAGGGTTTACAGTTACAATTAAAACATGCATCCTTTGGACTCGCAGTGGAGAGAAATTAGTATTATCATAGTGCTATATTCCTGAACAAGATACCTGACTTAGGCCACTCTTTAATTTTTTATGAATCACAGGATTTTATATCCAACACATTTGAAGCCGATGTTTTTTAGCTGCCTGAGCTCTTACTAAGAAAATTCAAATGTGTAAATATTTTCTCACTTTTAAATAAAACCACGTTGAAGTTATGTGTAAATGAATAAATGTTTCGTTCTACAATTAACAACTTTTCAAATTAAACTTAGGGTTTTACCTTGGGAATCATGGTAGCTTGCTTATGACAATTCACAAATCTTTGTTAATTCCAAGAAGAAAAAAAATCAGGTAAACCTATATAATTTATATAACACTAATTAAACCAAATAAAGAAATATCTGCCACTCTAAACATGTGGCTGAGGTTGTTGCATTAGGCAACTCTGTGAATCTACTCATGCATTAGTCAGAGTGCTGATCTGAGTGATACAATAATAACTCATTCAAGAGTAAGTCTCTTTAAGAATGCTCAAAGATCTCAAATAGAGCTGAGATTAAATCTATTTTCCACCTACATGTCAAACTTTTGGGCTACTTGTGAAAGAATCTGCAAACTAAGCCAAGCAGAATGTCCTAATGTCATATGCATGGGTTCAGATGGACTACAAACAGCTGCTGACTCATGTGTATATATTGAGCAGGTCAACAGGTGCTGAAAGTTTTGTCTAGGCTATGATGACTAATAGGGTAAATTAATGACACATCATGACAATTTATTTTGAAGAGAGGTCGTATTTAATGTTTAAATTTGATTTTGTTAAGTAGTAGCAGCCAAATAAAAGGAGAGCTCATTGACATATTCTATTAATGGACTCTGAACGGCGGTCCATTCTACATCTCCATACAATGTATCACCCGTTATAAACTCACTGTAGACTATTTTAGGTAAAAAGCAATTTTCCATACAATATATATCTGGATATCTATTTTCCAAACCGCTTGTTCTTATGTTTACAATAATCAGATATTATATTATTTTATTTTACTCTAGTCAAGTAAAACTGATAAGTCCATTAGTAAGCTTGAGCAAAATTACTGCAAATAAGCAGCAAAAAGCACAGGATACACGCAATTCAGTCACGTGCTACACGCAATACTAAAGGGCTTCAAGCAAGCAGCTGGGAAAGAGCATCATCGGAAATTCTCAAAAAGAAACCCCCAAATCATATCTACTATGTGTATGTAGCCTATATTTACTAAATATAATTCATACAGAGTGATGAAACCAATATGGTGTCTCCAAATTTATTTTTTTCAGACTTTAAAAAATCTTAACATAATGTTGCTGTCCAATTACAGTAACAAGTACGATCGTGAAACTAGGAGTTTAACATTTTACATAAATCATATTTATGCTTTAATACTTTTACAACTTAATTCCCTTAACTTCTAGAGAACTAATAAGAAATTTAAACGCAAAACTGTTATTGTGTATAACGGATAGTTCTTAAGGTAATTTCTTACCGATATAAGCTGAATCCAAAACGATCGGATGTTTTTCGTTCTCTTTAGTTCTACTTCCTTAAAACTGGTATATCCAAATAGGCTAATTACCTGGGTAAGCACGTTGCTTTCTTGTTGTAGTACACCAGTGTTTCCACGTTTCTTCATTCGCGTTGGGCTCTGTCGACCAACAAAAACGTCATTTTACTGTCAGCGATTAAAATATGACTCACTTCCTTATCCATAAACTACAGCTTACACCGACTCTACTACAAGCAGTCATGTCTGTTCATATGACGCTGATTCATTCAAACTCCAAATATGGTCAGAGCTATTGCACTAGGAAGTAAGTAGCTATGAAAAAAATATAATGGCAACACAATAACGTTCCCTTAGTTAATGTAGGCCTGTTAACCAACATGAACAATACATTTATCACAGTATTTATTAATGTTAGTAAATGAAAATAGGCCTAGAGTTGTTCATTGTTAGTTCTTGTTAATTCACAGTGCATTAACATATGTTAACAAGCTCAACTTTTGATAGAAGGTGAACTTCTTCTCATGTGCAGCAGATGGCAGAATTGATTCCTCCTTTATCCCTTTTTCTCATTTATGCTGCTTTTCTGTTGCCCCCCGGGTAGGGATCTGATGTAAGAGCATGTTCATCAACCTGCGCGTTAGGTCAGCTTGCTCATATTGAAAATGGAAAATGTCCTGATTCTAGAATGGCCTAGAAAACAGCATGAGTTCTTCTTTCCATTGTTTTTTCCAACATTCTTGGCTCAAGACACTTTGTCAGTGGGTAATTCCAGTTCTCAGATGATAGACAGATAGGATTTCTCCTGGACGCCTTTGAACAAGCAATTAATTTGGTCAAAGAGCCATGGGTAATTTGGCATCCCTCTTGAATTAATAGTGAGATGCATTCCTTTTACCTGGCACCTCAGCCCTTGTGAGGCTGGCATTACATGAATTATAATGAAGGAAATCTGTGTACTTGATTCATTTGCATCTGATTCGTTTTTCTTCAGTATGGAAAAATGTTTTGAATGTGACATTTTGCCCATCCGTAGGCTGATTTCCCCAAAGTCCAAACACTGTGGCTCAATCAAAACATTTTTTTTTATTTTTTTGAGTATCCCAACCAGCCCAGCAACAGTGGCTTGACCAATGGGATGAGTTTGGGGCAGGACTGCAGCATGACTGACCATAATATAACATTTTAGTTTGGTCAAAATTTGTGCCAGTATGGCAACATGCCAAAGAAATTATACATTTCAAATTTAATTTCTGAAAGTAGAATACTTTGAATTATTATTATTATTATAATTCTCCTAATTTCCCAGCTGCCCACAGGTCCTTGGCTTATTATCCACAACCATAACAGAGGTTGAAAAAAGGAGCTTGAGGGTTTTTTCTTGAACTTATTGCTACTGAGGCAAAAGAGCTCGTATAACCTCATATTAGAAACCACAGGTGCTTCATAGCCATGGGAAATGATCAAGAGGAAGTTATGAATGAGGGCTTGTACAAATGGCTATTTTTGGGTGCCCCGGTTGAGCTCTGTGACAATATAAGATTTCTGCACTGGCTCATCATATCTGAAGACAGTGTATACTTTTAAAGTTATAATAAAATAATTAAAAAAATTGAATTTTAAATCATATAATATATATTTTTTAAATATGTTGCATTTTAATAATATTTATTTGATTATGTGTATTTTAATTTCTTGAAAATAACCTCTTTGTATCCAGTTTGTATTACTGAAAGTCACAAATGCTATCTGCTAGTTGCTTCGCCTTTAAAAATGTATCGATTTCTTGGGCTCCCAGCAAGCTTAATGCAATCGATAGCGATGGCCTTTCAAGATCAGCACTAGTATAAGCATACCATCCTCACATGCACAGTTACCTCTACACAGCTACACACACACACTCCCGCTGTATCCCCCGCACATCCCCAGGTAATGATTGTCCTTGGGCAAAAGAACAGTTTGTCTGCATTAGGAGTGAAATGTTCCTAATGGGATTGTTCTCCCACTCTGGTAAAGATGTTATGTATAAAGGGCCAGTTTGGTTCTATAATGAAGGTGAAAGAGATTGCAGCACACTTCTCTTTGACCTCTGTTATCTACCGTGTCTTTTCTCCGTCTTCCATCCCATCTCAGCTCTCACCAATTCTGAAGAAGATCGATAGTTGTTTATGTTTGCAGTGTGCTCAAAGATCTGCCTCGCTGGTTGTGTGGAGATAATGTGTGGTGTGATCTGTCCTTGTTACTCTGGTTGAGGGAAATCAAAGAGGTGAGACTGTGATTTTGATTACTTTTAAAGGCTTGTTCAATGTCGTCAACAAAATGTAAAGCTCTGTTGGTCTAAACATTGTGTATTTACAAAACTACTGTATAATATTAATGAACTGCATGTGCTTAAAGGGTTAGTTCAACCAATAATGAAAATTTGTCCATCTTCTACTCACATGTGACTTTCACAATAATAAAATCAGAGATATATTAAAAATTGTCCTTACTCTTCCAAGCCTTTCAATGGGGTTAAGCAGGTGTTTGTTGTCAACAGTTCAGAAGACGTGAAATAAAGTGAGCGCATCTGTAATAAACTGTCCCTCACACAGCTCCGCGGTGAATAAAGGCCCCCTGTAAATCCATGCATTTTGTAAGATAAATATCCAGAAATGTAATAAACACTTTTTGTCTCACTTCTGCTGACTGATTGTTGGGAACCGGAAGACGTGCAGGTAGATGCTGTATTTTGTCAGCGCTGCGTGGTTAATGAAGAGTGCAGAGAGAGAACAAAACAAAATGCCAGTCACGAATTATAAGCAAAAAACAAAGATTTGTAAAGAAAAATGTCGGAGGATTTCAAAATAAGCCAAGAGGTTTTCCTTTGCTTAAGTAAACTTTGTTTACTTTGCTCCTACATTTCCCAGAGGCACAGACGCGATGCATACGTCTTCCATCTACTGCCTGCACGTCTTCCGCGTCCTACAGTCAGCAGATGTGAGAAAAAGGGTTTATTATGTTTGAAATCTGGATATTTATCTTACAAAAACGCATGGATTCGCTACAGAGGGACTTTATTCACCCCCCGGAGCTGTGTGGGAGACGTTTTATAACAGATGAGCACACTTTATTTCACGTCTTCTGAACTGTTGACAACAAACAGCCGCTTACCCCCATTGAAATGTTTGGAAGAGCAAGCAACTCTGATTTGATCATTCTGAAAGAAAAAAAGTCACATACACCTACGATGCTTCAAGAGTGAATAGAACATGAACAAATTTACATTTTTGGGTGAACTAACCCTTAAAATGCAAATATTTTGTCAAACTGATTGTAATAATTACACATTGTTATCTCTAGGGCACAGGTAGTAGTGAGAAAAAATGTCACAGGTCAGTTCCAGTGGTGATAGGGGTTATGAAAACAGTTCAAACAACAGAACAGCACAATATTAAAATTACCTAATACATCATATCAAATGTTGTTTGCTTGCAGTCCATTGATAAGTCCACCATATTGGCATTAACAGAAACTTCGGGGGATTTCTAGTTCCCAGTATGCACCATATTGACATTAACAGAAACTTTGGGGGATTTCTAGTTCCCAGTATGCTTTGCAGGAGAATGTTTCTGAATTCTGCAATAAGAGTGAATGTTGAAGTTAGTTGTCAACAGATGTACTGTATTGGCCGATTTTTAGCCTTTCTCAAATATCAGCATCTGCCGATAAGTTTTTCTTATTAACCGATATATTCAAGACGGGGCTTTTATTTTGACAGAGTGACAGACCTTTTGAGACCTTTTGCTATAAAGCTGCTATATGGACACGCGGGTTTGTTTACACATTAAATTCGTGGCCATGAGGAAAAACTATGTTGTTCCCTCAACATAAGAAGTCGTGAACATGAGAAATGGATATCATTCTCTCAATATAACATCTTGAGGCCACAACATAAGGATGTTGTTACTTCGACAAAATGATCTCGTGCCCACGACATAATATTATGATGAGTTAATATGATGTTCCCTCAAATTAATATCTCGTGGCCACAACATATTATCACGTTCTCACGAGTTATTATATTGTGGCCACGACAAAACTAAGTGAACCAACCATGTCACCTTACAGGCACCGTAGTTCTGGAAAGCAAGAACTTGTTCCATTTGAACCACAATTATTACAAACGTGAATATAGGGATTCTGAGATCTGAAGGGAGACATTTGAATTGACCTTTCTGCTCAAAACAAAGGTGAGGAAGGACTATGTAGTCTAAGCACATATAAATATGAGGATTGGGGGCGGATTTTCACACCTTTTATTTAAGTAAATATTTCTCCATGCAGGCTCTTTTTTTTTCTTTTTTTTATCGGCACATACTATAACTAAAATCATGAAGCTGTTGAATGTTACAGAATTCTAGAGAATGATAATAAGAAGAAAGACCCAAAGGTGGGTGTGTTGCCACATAAGGGGCAATTTGTGACCATTTGTAAAAATGTGACAACCTGCATTGAATCTGACATAATTTATGAAAAATAGAAGAAGAAATATATGCTTTGGTGTAAAACCTACTTTCATTATAAAGTTGTCTAAACACTCTTGTCTAAATGTATGCTGGTGTAGTTTATTGTGTTCAATAGTTTACCCAACAACTATGTAAATATGATAAACAGGGGAGGGGAGAGTTTTGTGACACATGATACCAGAGCCTAAATGATTTCCTATAAATGATAAAAACTATTGTATGTACACATTATATTGAAATGTCTTTTTGAAGAGTCGTCTGTCAGGATATCGCACCGACTCTCCTACCCCTCTCTGCTCTGCATATCAATGTTCACTTTCCCTTTCTTGCCCCTCAGACTCAATGTGTTTCTCCTGCAGGAGGTTCCCAGGCAGGGAGAGGCCAGGATGGGGTTGCAGACCAGGGAGAGAGTTACAAGTTCAAGTGCAAGATTACATGCTCCTTACCAAGAGGACGAGCTGAGAATAAAGAACAGTAACCAAGCCGAGAGGAGTCATCTGTATGCTCCTGTAACATTAACAGCACATTGATCCCAAATGAGAGAAAACGTGAACATGTGAATAAATCCACCCCTCTGCTTTCTTTTCACTGCCACTCTCCTTCTCTCTCCCTCCCACTAAAAGATATTCTTTCTGAAGCCACCCCCCTTCTCTCTCTCTCTCTCAATCTGTCCTGTATCCTTCACTCTCTCCTACTTATGCACATACTAATAAACACCACTTTTCTTCATCTCACATCAGGTCGTCTTTTAGCGCACCGCTTTAAGAGCATCTAGTATTGCGGTTTCACCCGACGGGTGGAGAAACCGGCTCAATGCGGCTCTCTCTCTCTAAGCTGTGTATCACACACTGGGATAGCCTGTTTCTCATTGAGAGGCCCTTTTTTTCTTTTTTTTTTACTTGTAACACACAAGTCCCGCTCTCTTTACGGTGCAGGTTTCCCTCCCCCTCCCCTTCTTCTCTACACTTATCTGTAAAGAAAGGAGGGAAGCGGAAGAGAGAGGTGTCTGTGAAGAGGAATGATGAAAAGGCACAGAGAGAGAGAGAGAGAGAGGGAAGGAGGGGGTAAAAGAAGAGAGCAGGACTGAGCAGAGTGGACTAGCAGAAACCTGAAATATGAGAGGGAGAAGAGTAAAGTAGGAGAGAAACCCGTGCGAGGAGAAACGAGGGATGGCTGACCTGGAAGTGGGCAAAATCGTGGGAAGAGAAGCCACCGTTTAATTCCAACACTTGCTGGTATTTCGCTTTTCACTTTGCTTTTGTTTTGGTAATTTCTTGTCTGCATTTTTCATCTTTCTTATTCTGTTTTTCTATATTTTTTTATGCTAATATATTCTAATATTCTTTTTCCTGGGTGATTTATTAGTGTGTAACTAATCTGCTTCTTAATGTGCAAAAGTAACCATGCGTTTGGAGACTTGAGGCACTTTTCCTTCCTCTTCCTTCACATTTTCCTTCCTGCAGCAGTCACGTTTTATTTTCTTGTTCGACACATATTAGCTTTGGTTGTGAATTTGTGTAGACACTTTATTGCTAACACAGTAGACTTATATTTATGACTCCACCAAAAGGTTAAAATGGGGCCCGTAAGTCTAGATGATCGCATGAAAGGTTTAGTACTTACCGTTTGCATCAATTAAATTAGTTCTGCACTGATGCACTTGTAGAAAGTGTGATCTTTATGCAAAGTCTGTCCTGGCCTTCTCAGTTTGTGGCACTTTTGTTTCACTTGAATCGGATTAAATATGTAGCGTAGTCCCTTTATTGGGGTGTCCCCTCTTCTTTCTCCATAACATGCTCCTCCCATCACCCCTCATCCCCGCTGCCTGTGCCATTGCGAAAAGGTTTACAGCTGTAACGCTTGTTATTATCAATCCAGTAAATTCAAATGTCAACATCAGCGAACAGTTTCCCCACTCTCTGAGAAGAAAGTAAGTTTTATTCCCCTCTTATGATTTGATAATGGCATGCTATTCCACCCTCTGTCTCTCTGCTTGCATTTGTGTTTCTTTCAGGGTTTTATATCTCACCTCTGACTGCATACCTGTCTTCACGGTGATTATCCTCTACTGCCCCTAACCTCATGGTTCCTGCTAACTTGCCGAGATATAAAAGCGTAATGGCAGTCTAGTGGTTAGAAAACAGCCCAGAACTGATGTTTGCTTTCAGCATAAATCTAATGAAGACAAAGTTAAGAGCTTTTGCGTTTAGATACTGTGATTCTCAGTTCCCTCTCCAGTCGATTTCTTTCTTTTGTGTTCTTAAAAATTGTGCTTTTTATGTGAGCACTGAGTTTTTCGTGAACTTTTTTTGCACTGTATGATTTAACTGCAAGTGTGCAAAGAAATATATATTTATCTAGTTATGCCAAGCTTTAAAATATTTCATTTCACATAGAAACTAGTTATATTTGACCATCTCTAATTGACTTGTGCTTTCGGAGTCTGTGATAATCAAAAACCAAAAGAATGGATGGAAGTTGCATTAATCTTTGTATGCTATAACCATCGACTATATATATATCTCGAGCATTCAATAAGCAGAGTTATTATGACGAATCCGCACTGGTTTACATACTAAATATGCCTTTTCTTTGAATAACCATATACAGTACTCTGCATGGCATATCTTATTTATTTATTATTTTTTGTGTTGCAAAAAAATCTATTCAATATTTGTGTAGCTAACTTTCCTTGAATTTTGAATCTCAGCTGAAACGTCAATCATCATTGGCTTGCAAGTGCATTTATACAATACTACATCAGATTCAGTATCACCAATGAATTGCCTTGAGCCTTGTCTTGAATACATACCACCAGCAGTACAAAACAGTATAAGGGCCATTGACTCCGTATGTTCAAGTGTCTCAGATTGCTTGAGCCCACCCTCACTGAAGTGCTCAAAAAATCAATAGGTTTGACATCAGCGCTGCCTCCTCTCTTACAATTTCTCACTAAGGAATAGAATGTGGAAAATTCATTTTGCTGTGAATCCCAAAAAACTCACAGTGGATCTCCACTGCTACTGTTTGGACATTCACTGCTGCTTCGTTTAACTTCAGGTTATTATTAGGCTCATTTTTAATTCTATAGTAAAACGGTTCAACTTTGTGCAATCAAAGTAACAAAGATTTATTCATGACTGATATATTGTCATATGGAGTTAACGTAGATGGCATTTGATATTGTGAAGAAAAAAAAACTATATTCCTGTGGGCTCTGTATAAAGCATTTCTGCATACAATGGAACATATACGACAATTTGCCTCGTTCTTCTGGTATCAAATGTGTCCGTAAATGTGTCTAATTGGCCTAAATTGTAGTATTTACTGTATATTTTTAGCTAACCTTACTAGTGACTCGGGTCTAAATAGCTTTTTCATCAAATCTCAGCCCACTTCACCATCCAAATTAGGCTAAATTAAGACGTTTTTTGGGGAGTTAATGCCATTTTCAACAACAGGTGGATATGCATTACATTCAGTAGAGCAGAAATATAGCTATCTTAAGATTTTTTATTACATTTCTGAAAAATGATCCTGTCTAAAGTTCAGTTACATTAAAAGTAAGCAAACATTTCTATCTTCTTTAAACAGCTTATATTCTGTAACAAAAATGTAACTGCTCTCACTGTTTAATGAACTTGATTCCTGAGATTCTGACCATAATGGCAAACCCAATTCAATATAAATATTTAATATATTTTTATAATTTTTTGTCATGTAATGTCTATGTCAAATGTAACCCTAAATTTTAATGGATAAATCAAAAAAAAACTTAAAGTAAAAATAAAACTATGAAAATTATTTTTGGTAATGAAAATAAAGCTTAAATAAAACTAAATGAAATGTACATGAAATGAAATGAAAATATAATATATATATATATATATATATATATATATATATATATATATATATATATATATAAATAAACATATGTGGCCTTGGCAACTAGCGAAAATAAATTATAGTTGACTGGAATTGATAATACTAAAAGCTGTATAGAAATATTATAAAATAATAAAAAAGCACATACAAATTCTAGAAGGTGAACTATAGTTAAAATGGAAACTTCAAAATGTTATAAACACTATTATATTCTAGAAATAATACTAAAATAACACCAATGTCATTCCAAACCTGTTTGACTTTCTTTCCTGAAGGTCTTACCGAAGAACTATTTTTGGCCACACATTGTCACAAGTCAAGGGGGTACAAAACAAAACAACATCGGATCACACACTTTTTGTGACCAAAATCGTCTTTCGAAATATCTTAAAGGGTAGTAGATGATAACAGAATTTCATTTTTGTAGAACTGTCCCTTTAAGAACTGAAAGGCATTATTTCCTGTGGTGCTATAGTGGAGGTGATATTTTTCAGGTGATATTCTGCACCTGCACAGTCAAATGCACTGACAGTATGGGGCTAATTAATAGTTGCCTGACTGCTGTTATACTGTGTGTTTGGAATCGCTGGAGAAGAAATGGTACCACTATTGTGTGTATGTGTGCACTAAACAGGTTTACACAGTGAGGGTGACACAGAAGTGTTAGTATGTATGACCAAGTGAGAGTGATATATTGTGTCATCATGACTGTATAGTCATATCTGAGGTTTGCTAGTGTGTGTACAGTACTCATGTGTGGGTGTGGGTGTATATACAGTGGTCGCGTGGGGGTTAATATCTGCAGTCCAGAGGAATGTGTTTCGGGTCAGCAATGAGAATTCCTCAGTTCTGCATTAGTAGGTCACAGCGCTGCTGCTTGCCTCAGTAAACTCCCTCACTGGCGATATTCTCTCTCATTTTTACACCTTCTCTGCTTCCCTTCTTTTCCTTTAGCAAGGTTGCATTTTCATTTTTCAACCTTCACTTTTGCCACATGCAATTGTTATGCATCCACTCATTCTTTCTTTGTTTCCCCTCACTGCTGCTAAGACAACTGAGATGTAGGGGGTTGGGTGAAACGAATATGTGTGTGTTTCTGTTATATAAATGTAGCCACGTGCACGTGCTCGGTGCTTATGTTTGTGTATGATTTATGTCAAAGATTTCTCTTATAACCAGATGTCTTATAACCAGTCTCCTCTGATGAAGTAAAGGGAGTATCTACCATTCAAACGTCTAGGTTAAATAAGAGTAGTTTTTGAAAGAAATTAATACTTTTATTCAGCAAGAGTACATAAACTGATCATAAGTGACAGTAAAGAGTTAGAATGGTACAAAAGATTTAAACTAATTAAAACAAATGTTAAGAAATGTTAAGAAATATTAGATTTTTTTTTTATCTTTAAAAAAGATTATGTTTCTGTACAAATATATTACACATTGAGCAAAGGAGATTCTTTCAAAAATATTGTAAAATCTTATATACCTCAAATTGTTAAATGCAGTACACTACTGTATATGCTGCATCTGCTCACCCAGAAGTATCTAGCACCCAAAAGTTAAAGGTTTACATATGCCATGCACAACATGTGCACTCACAACTCACACACAGGTATCCACATGCACAGATTCACAAGCTTACAGATATGCAAACTGGGGTATCATGTACACATTCGCTACCGAAAGCAGGGTAAGATTTGGTTTTAACTATACAAATTCAGTTGAACATATGGCCTGCAGCTTCAGGATAGACACACTTTTCAATTGTACCTTTGTTCCAGTGTCCTCAGTGCTCTTTTATTTGTGTTGTATCCCTGTCTTTCTTGTGGAGATACTCTTCTCTTTCTCGACTTTCTCTCTTCCATCTGTGTCTGCACTTTGTTCATGTCTGCTTCCCTATCTCCTGCCTGTCTCTGCTATCTTATCCTCTGATCCTACACTGTCCAGGTTGTTTGTGTGTGTGTGTGTGTGTGTGTGGTCCCAGAAAATGGTATATTTGTGTCACACTCTGTCCCCAAAGCTCGATATGGGTCTTTAAGCTCATCTGGGAACCTGGGAAAAGAGAGGCATTTTCTCAAAGGATATTTTAGTCCATTTCCCAATTCAAAAGAAAAAATAAATTAAACAAATGAGGAACTAGGTTTATTCTCTCATCTGAATTAATAATGAATTGTTATATCTAGATTTGGCTTATTAACTACATTGATAGTCTTGCATCTATTGTTGTAATATCAAAATCTAGGACTCAGGCTTTGAGCTTCATTAAATGAAAAGACAATCTTAAAAGATGGCTTAATGATTTTATGATTCATTGAACTATGGAGATTTAAGCTGTTTCCTTCTTGGTTTTACTAGACAGATGTTTTGAACTAGATGTCTAAGCTGTAAGTTTAAATTTCTTCAAGTTTTATTAGGACTTCATTTGTCAAATCAAACTGTAAATAGTTTGCTTCTTTTGTTTTTGGGGCATTTAACATTAAACAATAACTTTTTTTATTTTAATATATTTTAAAATCTAATTTATTACTTTATCTAATTTATTCATTCATTCTTCAAAACAGTACTGAACACCCAGAGGCTTTCTTTTTTTCCATTTTTTTTTTTTTGATACTTAAAGGTGACATATTATGCCCCCTTTTTACATGATGTAATATAAGTCTCTGGTGTCCCCAGAATGTGTCTGTAAAGTTTCAGCTCAAAATACCATAAAGATCATTTATTATATCATTTTGAAAATGCCTATTTTGAGTGGAAGCAGAAACACGCTGTTTTTCATGCCTGTCTCTTTACATGCAA
Source organism: Carassius gibelio (assembly GCF_023724105.1). Classification (NCBI taxonomy): domain Eukaryota; kingdom Metazoa; phylum Chordata; class Actinopteri; order Cypriniformes; family Cyprinidae; genus Carassius; species Carassius gibelio. The sequence continues at coordinate 13,633,841 of NC_068386.1, read as the reverse complement.
ACGAGCTGCTGCTCCCCTCCCCCTTTATAGAATAGAGCTGCATCGTTACAGTTCGGGCCTGCTTGAATCATTTTGGTCTATATAGCTAATTTTTCCCTCATGACAACTGTGAGTGGGTGATTTTTTTATTATAACTCATCCATTTAAATTATATTAAGCCTTAAAGTTCTGCATAATTAAGGGCGTGGCCACTTCACTGACAGGTTGATTGCCGCTGCTGTCAACGCTGTAGAGCTAGGTGGGCGTGGCTTCAGCAACCAGCTCTCGCCTTTTTCCCCAAATTCGATTGTCCGGGAGAGTCACGTGGTGACGTGCTGCCAAGATGTCAACGGCCTGCACTGTACACTTTGAGCTTCAAAAACAATCTTCAGGAGTCTACGGGTGACGTCACGGATACAACGTCCATGTTTTTATACAGTCTATGGTGCAAACACTTGTGCATTGTACAAGTTCAAGGTGAAGTTTGAAGTCCAACTGAAATCAAAATTGACCATGTTTGCCTAAATTGATCGTTTTGTGGTGAACAATTCATCCATGCAAGTCAATCCACACAATTTAAAAAAAAAATCAAAATCTGAAAATGTCCCTCTTCTCTGCATTGAAGGACCTTCCCTGATGACATAGGTTTGACGGTCTGGGTGTCTGCTTAGCATCCGTAACTATGCCCCTCCAACTGACAGTATTGTCATTGACAGCGTGTTAAAGGAGAGATGGCGAGGAGGTGCATTTTTGGTTGTGACATTCACAAAACACTTTTCCCATTCCCTAAAATTCCCTCGTAACGGTCCAGTTGGCTTGAATTTTTACATTTCAAGGAAGGAGGGATAACAGAGAGGTCACGCATGTGCTCGAAGCACTTCCCGCGCAAATGCTTAAAAAATTGGACAGAACACGAAATGGGGTTTGTGAGATATCTGTCATTACTTTTCTAGATCCAATCAGGTGCTAGTTGGAAAATAAAGCCACGCTCACTATTTTTCCTCATTTAGTATTCCGTTTCTCTTGGAAATACGTCACAACACTGGAGAAAAGTAGTTTGCAACTTCCAGTTCACGCAGACTTTAATGTCTAATGGAAAAAAAAAACATGATAGCTTAAGAATAAAATCAGTTGTTACAAGTTACAATTTTTAGATATAGTATGATGTGTTCAGCTCTACTGTTATGTTTGGTCACAGTGAGAGCATGTTTGACTCTTAAATTGTTGTTGATAGTACTTCAGCAGTAGCATTTCCTAATTAATATGATGAAACCTTCTGAAATGCTCTCAATTTGTGTGCATTAATGACTTGAATACTGGAAAAAGAGTCACTCAGTGAGCTCTGAGTATGTTGGCTTCACACTATGCTGTAGATATCAGCTTGACCTGATTTTCTACAAGTGGATTTGAATAGTTATTCAAATTTAACCAGTTAAAGTTGACCCGATAGATATTTATCAACAGAGAACAAAGGCAAGTAAAACAATAAAGGAGTCACAGATTGTCTGGATGCATGAATGATCATACAGCATCATCCTCTGGTGAAGGAGGTGATTTGTGCTCAGCTGTGCCTGTCTGCCCTCCCAGACAATGTACAAGGTCACAGCCAGAAGGTCAGATGTCAAAGCTGGGGAAATGTGACACTTCCCTTCCCCTTAGCTCTTGTCCGGTGACCTCCTGTGTGTTGTCTGGTCGGCTGATATGTGTCTGTTTTTAACACCCCGTGGGATGCCCTTTGTCGTGCTGTTAACACACAGTCAAGCTCTTCATCCTGTCTGAATGAATAAATAAAAAAGATGCTTCCAAACTATGAAATTGGTAAATCGTGGCCTAGTGGTTAGAGAGTTTGTCCTCGAGCAAGGCACTGAACCCCCAACTGCTCCCGGATGCTGCAGCATAAATGGCTGCCCTCTGCTGCAGGTGTGTGTTCACAGTGTGTGTGTTCACTGCTGTGTGTGTGCACTTTGGATGGGTTAAATGCAGAGCACAAATTCTGAGTATGGGTCACCATACTTGGCTGTATGTCACTTTAATTTCAAATAAAAATTACATTATTTGTGGGCGAAATTATAATGTTTATGTTTTCATTGTAGTATAATAAAATATATTTTATAAATATTATTATTAATATTTATTCTGTTATATTAAAGTGGGGGGGGGGGGGTGAAATGCTATTTCATGCATACTGAGTTTTTTACACTGTTAAAGAGTTGGATTCCCATGCTAAACATGGACAAAGTTTCAAAAATTAAGTTGTACGTTTGAAGGAGTATTTTTGTTCCCAAAATTCTTCTTCCGGTTTGTCACAAGTTTCGGAAAGTTTTTTTTCGAGTATGGCTCTGTGTGACGTTAGATGGAGCGGAATTTCCTTATATGGGTCCTAAGGGCACTTCTGCCGGAAGAGCGCGCGCTCCTGTATAGTGAGGCTGAGCACAGACATTTCACTGATCAGAGCGAGAGCGTCGTGAAAAGTCACAAAAGAAGTGTGTTTTTGGTTGCCAGGGCAAGACAACCCTGCACAGATTACCAAAAAAACAGCATTAAGGGACCAGTGGATGGAGTTTATTTTTACAGAGCATCAAAGGAGTTGTGCAAGTGTTTGTGTTTGTTCCCTGCATTTCAAAGATGCTTGTTTTACAAACAAGGCCCAGTTTGAGGACGGATTTGCGTATCGTTTATTTCTTAAGGATGATGCAATCCCAACGAAAAAGGGTCATGATCGTGTGTTGGAACCGCAGGCGGTGAGTGAAACTGCTTAAAATATCTCTGCCTCCTTGTTAGTGCGTCCGCCTCCCATGCCGGAGACCCGGGTTCGAGCCCCGCTCGGAGCGAGTCGTTGCTGCTGCTGCTCTCGTTCAGTTTCAGCCTCAGGATCTGGTTCTGGATCATAAATAAATGGCTGAATCTGACTGTTAGCCATGGTTTGTTTTGGATGATGGTTTTTCCCTCACGGTAATGTCACAGCTTCCAAACGCTCTCAACGCAAAAGCCTACTGGCGCTCGTGATTCTTTAGCTCCGCCCACACGTCACACCTCCAGCTGGTCATGTTTTTCCGGGAAAAATCGGTACAGACTATCTTTCTCTTATGAATATAATAAAACTAAAGACTTTTTGGAGTTATGAAGGATTCAGTACTACTCTATAGTCACTCAAGATTAACAGGATATTGAGTGAAAACGAGCATTTCACCCCCCCCCCCCTTAAAGTTTATTTTAATTGTATGTCTTACATATTTAATAATTGATATAATATATATATATATATATATATATATATATATATATATATATATATATATATATATATATATATATAACTATAATAAAATTGTTCACAAAGGATGCATGATTAAAGTTGATTTAATTGAAAATAAATACATTTATGATGTTACAAAATTTCAGTTTCAAATAAATCCTGTCCTTAAAACTTTCTATCTATCTATCTATCTATCTATCTATCTATCTATCTATCTATCTATCTATCTATCTATCTATCTATCTATCTATCTATCTATCTATCTATCTATCTGTCTATCTATCTGTCTATCTATCTATTAAGCAGCACAACAGTTTTCAACATTTGAAATAGTAATAAATAATATTGAACAATTCAGCATATTAAAATGATTTCTGAAGGATCATGCAACACTGAAGGCAGATGAGTAATGACTAATATAGATTAATACATTTAAATTAAATTACATTTATGCATTTAGCAGGCGCTTTTATCCAAAGCGACTTACAGTGCATTCAGGCTAAAAAATTTTACCTACTGTATGATGTGTTCTTGGGGAATCGAAACACCCAACCTTGAGCTACCAATTGAGCTACAGGAACATAATAGCTTCTGAAAATTCAGCTTTGCCATCATGAATTACATTTGAAAATATATTTAACACTTTCATTATTTTAATAATATTTTAAACTATTACTAAACTTTTTTTTATCAGGTAGATGCAGCCTTGGTGAGCATATTTTTCAAAAACATTAAAAGGGTGCTATTATGGTTTTTCACTTTTTCAACTTTAGTTAGTCTGTAATGTTGCTGTTTAGCACAAAAAAGATCTGCAAAGTTACAAAGCTCAAAGTCCGATTCAAAAGGAGATATTTTATTGAACTGAAATCACTTCAATGAACGACTCGTTTGGACTACAATGCATATTGTCCGGGATTTGTGATATCACAAATATAGACAAATGGGATAAGAACTGGTTGAGCTACATTAGACAATGCAACAAGTGTTTTCACTTTGTCGGAGAAATGCTAGCTTTCCCAAGGCAGACGAACTTAAAATGGTTTCAGTCATCCGGATTTTGATGCAATATTTACACTGAAGCTCTCAGGCGACTATGGTAAGGGCATGACATTTCCTGACCAGGAGCCGAGTGCTTCCAGTGCTAACCATTCACAGCACATTTCATATTTCAGAAGGCGGGCCTTCATTTGATATAGGAACTATTCGAGCCATTCATGCCATGCCAGGGAGAGAGGTGTTATAATAATGTCAAATATGTGAAAAATAAACCGAACAACCTAGTATGAGAGCCTGCTCTAGTACACCCCCAAAACAAAATCAAAACTTTGTAAAAGAGCATAATAGGACCCCTTTAAAAAGTCCAACCAACCACAAACTTTTAACAAGTATGTAAAATAAATGTATATAACAAAATGCAATGTATTATTTAATTTATGTATGCATAATTTTTTCCTGAAGGCATCCTTGAAGGTTTTATCAGATTTAGCAAACTTTTGGTTAAAAAATTTGTCCACAGTATAGCTAAGTAAAACCACATAAATTAGGTTCTGACTCACCCCTTTACCAGAAAGTCAATAACAGCACAGGAATGATTAATCAGTGGCTCCATTGTCCAATTCCACCAATCCCCCTTCCTCTCTTGCACACTCTGGGCCCCTCTCATGGCATAGTATTGATCTGTATGCATTAGCCTTCCTTTTATCCACTGAACAGAAAGAACTGTGAACTCACCCGGTAGTGTGCCCAAAACCATCTAGGGAGGGATCACTTGCTTGCCATAGACATGCACAAATAGGTTTAGGGTAAGCGTTAGTCAATGGAAATGTACTCCGCAAAAGCTTTAGCCTGTTTTTTTCCCCCCTGAATTAATTAACAACATCTCACATACTGTTGGTCGTGTGTTATAAGGTCACATTATTTGGCAGCGTGATACAAAATTACATATTGCTAGTACACACCAGCAGAGAAACAAATAATAATAAAAAAATCAATATTCAGGCATAAGGCATTAAGGTTCAGGAAATTGGAAAACTGTGTATCATGCAGTATTGAGTATGAGAGAAAAAAAGTTAATTAAGTGATGGAGTTGGTTGTGGGAGTTTAAAGGAGCCGCATACACAATGTTTGATGCTGTAAAAGTGCTATTTACAATCAGACATACAAAAAAATTAACAGTTTTGCACTTTCTTTATGGAAAGTAAAATAAGATAAGTATTATTTTTTTTTAAATCTGTGTATTGTGACTAATATACTTTCTTATATCATTTTAATATAATCTATATAGATATGTACCATATTTGACATTTATCATTTACAAATATTACATTTACTCTTTTGATTTATTTGTTTATTTAGTGTCATTATTTTCTCTTCTGTTTCTGCTTTCAAAACATGCTTGTCACTCATCACTTTTTGTGAGGAGTTTGTATGTTGCTGTTTGTCTGTTAGTTCCAGTCTGAAAACCGGCAGAGGGGTTTGAGAATAATTTGACAGAGAGTCTGTTCAAAGCCCTCCCTGCCTACCCTATCATTCTAGTTGCTGAGAGTCAGGTTGCCATGACACCAGACTGTTTTGTCTGCCCTTTGACCCCTTTAAGAGGTGCTTTGGTCAATCAGGCATTACCCACGAGGGGCCAAACAAGGGGGAAAGATGGGGAGACATTTCCTCTCTGAAAATGTGGTACAAAAGGTTTCTCTATACATCCGTTGTATGCAGGGGTATTGGCATAGTTATGGGGAGGCACAGGCGCACACACAAACAAAAGCACAGATGAATTTATCCATGACACAGTTCTGCCTTGAAAGAAAAAGAAAGGATCTATGAGGTCCCTTGGGTAGATGGAGCTTGTGCTTGCGATCAGAGCAGCTACCAGAAGGAAAGATTTTCAGACGAATGCTTAATGGAAAGATTAGAATTGGATAGTTTGACGGTCAGAAAGGTCGCTGAAAGATAAAATTAAGGCACTTTATTTTATAGGTTAGTTCATTAAAAGAACAAAAATGGAATATCATAAAAATATGATAAATTTAATCATGTAAAAATATGCACTACCATTCAAAAACTTTAAATAACGGTTTTCTATATGAATGTATTTTAAAATGTACTTTATTGCTGTGATGGCAAAGCCGATTTTTAAGCAGCCTTTCCTCGAGTCTTCAGTGTCACATAATCCTTCAAAATCATTCTAATATGATGATTTGGTGCTCAAGAAACATTTCTTCTTCTTATTATTATCAATGGTGAGAACAGTTGTGCTGCTAAATGTGCTTTATTTTTGTGATGAAATTAAAGTTTGAAATAAAAAAGCATTTATTTGAAATAAAAATCTTTTTAAATATTTTATTCTTTCACATTAAAGTATTTATTTCTTTGATTTGTTTTTAAATTAGGCCTAATTGATTTTCAAGTGCATATCAGTATTTGTTGAGCAATGCCTCCAAATGAGGATAATTCAAAAACACTATATCATTGATGGATAGACATTATTTCTGGCTTTATAGGTCAGTTGTATTTTTGGTAGACTTCAGTTTAGGTAAAGATTTAATAATAGAGAAAAGTGGAGTAATATTCCACCCATCAAAAGTAAAAAAAAAAAAAGTGATTACAGATCATCTTATCCTGTCACAGTTCTACTGCAATCTGCAGTCTGATTTCTACAGATAGCACCAAACCTATTAACGTAATCATATAAATATTAGTATAGAAGGACCACTTTGGCAATCATGGCTAGTAAAAGGACTATCAAGCATAATATAAGTCCTATTTAGAATTGACTCCAGTAAACCAATGCCTGACAAGCCTTTGAAATGAATCCTATCTAGCCAGAACTGCAACATGCATCCACCTCTCCTCTGAGGATTGTTGTGACTCGCTGTGAGTCCTCATCAGGACTGATAAGATTAGCGTGGGTTCTGTTCTCACCCTAGGACACAAAGTATGTGGAACAGAATAACAGCTCATGGGAATTTATGTTGCTCTGTTTAATGGTGTTAGATACGTTATGCTTCAGACTATGAAATTGGCCTGGAACAGAGAATTTGTTCAGTTTTCTCTCCCAAATAGCTGCATAAATGCAGATAATCACTGATGAAAATGAACTTTCTGAAGGCTCCTTTCATTTCAGCTTTTTTTACGTTGTGAGCGTTGACCTGCATGTGACCTGTTTAATATGTTATATGCAGATAAGATTACTGCCAGGCAAAAGGGTGGATTTTCTCATGCAGATGAACACAAAACAGACATAAAATATTAATTGCATACCGGAGTTGTGGAGCTGGAGTTTGTTTATATTTAAACACTTATGTGCTTTCTTGGCATGATGTCACAGTTATCTGGATAAGATGATGCATCAGGGTATCTGGATAAAAATGAAAAAATGAGAGCACATGCTTGCAAGCAGAAGGCAGAAAATAATTTCATCAAGCAAATTTGATTGCATAATAATTATTAATTCAAGCATTCAAATACACTGTGGTCCAAAAACGAATTTGGATAGACTAATCTTAAAAATGTATGAATTACTTTGAATTATATAACAAATATCAAATCAAGCAGGACTGTGATGTCAAAGCAGGATTTTCAGCAGCCATTATTCAAAAGAACAGAGATTATTTGAAATAGAGATATTTTGTAACAATATAAATGTATTTACTGTGAAATACATAAAATAAATATCTTTTACTGTCATTTAATGACATTCATTTGTGAATTTGTTATATCTTTTAAATTTCAGCCTTTTGTCTTTTTAGGAGCTGGTATGCATCCTCCTCCTCAGGGACTACAGGTGTTCACTTCATATGATATGCCGCTCAAAGGAGGCCAGCTGGTCAGCGATCAGGTAACTATACTTTTCTCTCCAACCATCATTTACCACCCTTTGTTTTCTCCACATACAATGCTCACACACCAGAGCTGAATACCTCCTATGAATTGAAACTTTAAATGCTTAGAACCTGTTCTCATTCTACTTTGTGGCTCCAAATAGATATTTTGTTATTCTTCAGTATAAGTTCCTCTACGACTCTGCATATGTTTCTAATATATTTCATGTTTCTGCTGTGGTTTGTAGGTTTTCTTTATGAGTCAGCTTTTATCATAGAAATATTTTTTGTACTACCTCACATTCGTGTTTTATTTCCCACTCTTCTCTTACATTTGACGGTTGAAGCAGCTTCACTGGACGTCAAGTTGCTCTCTGAATATTTCTGATTGTTCCTGAATATCCTTGGTATTCCATTATGCACTTACAATGCCAGCTGACCTTCATTTGCAGCTGACCAGAGCTGTGTATGTATCTCTCTTTTCTCAGCAGCAGAGCTCGGTCCCACCAACATGCCTGGCATACACGCTAACCCCTCTGACGTGATTGACAACTCTGCCCTAGCAACCGCTTGGCACGTTGCCGGGCTGCCCAGGGTTGCCAGGGAAAGTGTTCCCATAGCAACATGTTTAACCACTTTATTTGCCACCTTGAAATGTAGCGAAGGTTTTGCAAAGAGGCAGAAAGGGATTACTGCTGAAATTTGCCCAGGAAAAAAACGTGTGGAAAGGTGATTTGATTTTTATAATTAATTTTTTCCATTTACTTATCTTTTTATTTTACATTTTTGTATGCTTTCAGGGAGTTCGGCTGCTAGTGCCCAAGGCTTTTTTTTCATTTTGTAAAACAACATAGATTAAGCGAAATATAATTTCGCCTTTATGGTGGACAAAAGGTCCCATTATTGGCTTACATTAGTCAAACATCGCATGTAGGAGTATGAAAACCTTCCATTTAAAATCACAGACATCAATATTCAATTTAACATCCATGTGCACATCACAGATTATCATTTGAGTTCAAGTTCAAGGATGCACACATGTGAAGCATGTGTTCACACATATGCATTTCAACCCACACCTTGACTCACACAGTTACTCATTTACAGTCAGATTCAGGTGTTTAGGTTTACTGTCTCCAGTATTGGGATTAATATGGAAAGTGGGATCTTTAGAGGGTGAATGAGAGTGCATTGGGGAACTGAAAGGAAGTATGGAGAGATTTTAAAAAACAACTGGAAGAGGGGGTATTATATAAGCTGTATCTTTTCAGGATCACACTGATTTGACATCAGTGCTGCATTTATGCATGATTTGATTTTAAAAGAGAACAAGTGCGGAAGTCAGCAGGGAGACTGTTAGAATGCGAGCCAGGTGAGACGAAGGTGGTCCAAAGTTCAGTGAAGTAGTAAGATGGAAAAAGGGACATTGGGATGTGGGCAGAATTACGGAGAGAACCTGACAACATTCATGGTGTTGTGAGAGTTAAAAAAGGGCAAGAGTCTGGAGACAAAAAAGATATAGGGCCAAATAATCTTCCTGGCAACATGCTAAAGGAGGCTCTGGTATTGCCATGGTAACGTGGCACAGGATTGTCACAGGTTTTTGGAGTGTCGCTCATCTTTTTTTCATTCTGTGCAAAAGTACAGAATCATAGAGGTGCACGCAAAGGTTTTAGTTTTTTGGGGGGTGTTGTTTAAGTGGAGCTTGTGTTTGATTAACTCTCTGCAGAACACCAAAAAATATATAATTTTTAGAATTTTGGTAACAAAATAGTTTTATTTTTAATATAAAACTCTGCATTATTTTAATAGTTTTAAATATTGTTATTTTACTTCTATTGTATTTAATAGAAGAAAATAAAACTAAAACGATTTTCAAGCTACCTTCTTTTGTGTTTCAAAGAAGAAAGAATATAATGAAGTTTTTAAAATGCTTTCTTGTGCCCCTCCTTATCCAATCACAAACAGGGATAGTGTTCAGGAAAACCCATTTAAAACAGTTATTCTTTCTACTCTGTTTGGTGATGTTAGTGGTGAAGAAATTGCACATTTTTAGCTTTCACATCAATACATAACAAATAGATAATCTCAGATTAACCACAACTCTTTCTCTGTGAGATGCTGCACTGCATTCACCTTTCAGGCCATTTCCACATGTTCACGGGCATTTTTACAACCTGAGTCCACATGAAAACGGAAAAGCATGTGTGGGCGTGGCAACTTGAAGTTAATTAATTATCATATAACTACCGACTACGCCACCCCTCTAAAGTGAGGGGAACTAAATACTTGATGGAATTTAGACACACAGGTTCGTTACCATAGGAGGCAGAGACAGAGGCACTAGCGTATACAAATATTTATTAAATTCACAAAGTAGAAAATACACCTTTTAAAAGATCAGGCAAAGATATGAATCGACCAGGCATACATTAATCAGTTTTACGAAGGCTTACCCCTAGCAGGGTAGGCTAGCTGCAAAAGTGGCTATTCGTAAAAGCACACACACACACACACACACACACACACACAGAGTGAGGTGAGTGACTACAAACGACAATCCACACTCCGTGCTCCAAACACCACCACCACCAGGATACTAGGACAGCTAGCCACCCGACTCAGGGGCCTAAAACACAAAGAACACAATTTACTCAAATGTACAAAACGAAATTAATCTAAAGCCTGATTGACTGAAACAATTACCAAAACACACAACAAAATGTAAAAAAAATGAACAATGGTCACTTAAAGAAAACTAAAATGAAAAGGAAATAACCAAAAACCATACAATGATACGAGCACAACAAAACTTAATTAAACAGCAAAACAGCAAAACAGCAAAACAGCAAAACAGCAAAACAGCAAAACAGCAACGCCGTCTTTAATCTGCTATTATGCAGGAGGCGATCTTCCCCACCCGCAAACAGGCGGATGTTCCCAAAACTTTGTCCTACTAAAAAACAACCCATTAGTTAAAATTTAAAACACAAGTGTTCATTAAAAAGAAATACATATACATGTGTATCTATACATACCAGGTATTGACTACAGCGTTACACACACCTCATACAGTTGCTCACAGCACAAGTCTCAGAAGATTACTTGAATGAAATCAGTCTAACCAGGTGGCAAAAACAGCCTAAAAACCACAGCGAAGCCAGGAATAATTGGCTATTCAAGCTGCAAAAAGGCGACTCCAGCTACAATAAATTAATATAGTTAGCCGAGGTCCAAGAGCTCATTGCAGCATTAGCCAGACCAGCTACAAACATACCTTTGTTAGGCGGAAGCGCACACGTACCGGATGGGCGGGGCCAACAATGACGCATCCCAGGTAGCCTAATCACAGCCTTTATAAAGCAATGACTGAGCCCTGATAGGCCGTTTCTAAGTACCAGGGGAGGGAGATTATCTACTTTGCCACAATCTGCCCCAGCTATTTTATCGTCGCCCCGACGATAACACAACTCTAACCACTGACCATACTACTCAATGAGAAACACGAGACACTTGTTACAAGTCCTCTGGCCTTGACGGCTACTCAATGAGAAACACGAGACACTTGTTACAAGTCCTCTGGCCTTGACGGCTACTCAATGAGAAACACGAGACACTTGTTACAAGTCCTCTGGCCTTGACGGCTACTCAATGAGAAACACGAGACACTTGTTACAAGTCCTCTGGCCTTGACGGCTACTCAACGAGAACACGAGACACTTGTTACAAGTCCTCTGGCCTTGACGGCTACTCAACGAGAAACACGAGACACTTGTTACAAGTCCTCTGGCCTTGACGGCTACTCAACGAGAACACGAGACACTTGTTACAAGTCCTCTGGCCTTGACGGCTACTCAACGAGAAACACGAGACACTTGTTACAAGTCCTCTGGCCTTGACGGCTACTCAACGAGAAACACGAGACACTTGTTACAAGTCCTCTGGCCTTGACGGCTACTCAACGAGAAACACGAGACACTTGTTACAAGTCCTCTGGCCTTGACGGCTACTCAACGAGAAACACGAGACACTTGTTACAAGTGCTCTGGCCTTGACGGCTACTCAACGAGAAACACGAGACACTTGTTACAAGTGCTCTGCCATGGCGGCTACTCGACGAGAAACACGAGACACTTGTTACAAGTGCTCTGCCACAATGGCTACACAACAGGGAACACTAGAGACACTTGCTACAGGTCCTCTCGTACTCCCCAACATCCCCTCCCTTTCCCATCTAAGAGCTTCGCTTCGAACTTCCAACAATGTTAACATTGGCTGACGACGTATTAACTGTTTTAATTCTCGGTGAAGGGCCACGTCACAAACATGTTCAATGAACTGATCGCGTAGCAAAACTTGTGAATTTGGCATAACATACGGCGATCGCTGCGTCACACGTTCTAGGAGACCCATTAAAGCTAGGGAAAACTCCAACAATGATTCACCCTCCTGCTGCTTTCTAGAAAGAAATGCCTCCTGTAATAAGACATATGACTGTGAGCAACCATATAATTCCCGTAACACCAAAATAATTTTATCTGGATCATTTCGCTCAATCTCCGAACGGTACCTAATCTCTTCCCTTGCCTCCCCCTCCAAGTGGTCAAACAAGAAGAAAGCTTGATCAGAAACAGACAGGTGACGAGCCTGCATACAAGCTTTGGCCTCTTCAACCCACTCATCAATGCTCAGACCAACCCTGCCATTGAATTTTTGACATTTCCTGTCTCGAGGTACAAAAACGAATCGTTCTGGCAGGACTGCCTGTGCACTACTTGGCTGAGGGGGGGCAGCAACAGAAGGACCAGGAACAATAGAAGGTGCATCACTAGGGCCAGGAAGCGCAAGAAAGTGGTCTTGACGCAACCTCTCATTTTCTGCCCGCAACTGAGCTACTACTTCCCTCAGTTCCTGTAACTCTTCTTCCATAATTTTGACGGCCGTAACACTTACCAACAAGAGGGAGTAGACTCAAAGAATCAGAATCCACCAGACGTACGCTGCTGTTTTGCTGCTACTCCTTACCAATCTCACTGCAACAGAAAAATAAAAGAAAAAACAAAAAAACACAACCACTAATACCAGTGTCTCCGCCAAACACGGTACCCTGCCGACTACGCCAGAATGTGGGCGTGGCAACTTGAAGTTAATTAATTATCATATAACTACCGACTACGCCACCCCTCTAAAGTGAGGGGAACTAAATACTTGATGGAATTTAGACACACAGGTTCGTTACCATAGGAGGCAGAGACAGAGGCACTAGCGTATACAAATATTTATTAAATTCACAAAGTAGAAAATACACCTTTTAAAAGATCAGGCAAAGATATGAATCGACCAGGCATACATTAATCAGTTTTACGAAGGCTTACCCCTAGCAGGGTAGGCTAGCTGCAAAAGTGGCTATTCGTAAAAGCACACACACACACACACACACACACACACACAGAGTGAGGTGAGTGACTACAAACGACAATCCACACTCCGTGCTCCAAACACCACCACCACCAGGATACTAGGACAGCTAGCCACCCGACTCAGGGGCCTAAAACACAAAGAACACAATTTACTCAAATGTACAAAACGAAATTAATCTAAAGCCTGATTGACTGAAACAATTACCAAAACACACAACAAAATGTAAAAAAAATGAACAATGGTCACTTAAAGAAAACTAAAATGAAAAGGAAATAACCAAAAACCATACAATGATACGAGCACAACAAAACTTAATTAAACAGCAAAACAGCAAAACAGCAAAACAGCAAAACAGCAAAACAGCAACGCCGTCTTTAATCTGCTATTATGCAGGAGGCGATCTTCCCCACCCGCAAACAGGCGGATGTTCCCAAAACTTTGTCCTACTAAAAAACAACCCATTAGTTAAAATTTAAAACACAAGTGTTCATTAAAAAGAAATACATATACATGTGTATCTATACATACCAGGTATTGACTACAGCGTTACACACACCTCATACAGTTGCTCACAGCACAAGTCTCAGAAGATTACTTGAATGAAATCAGTCTAACCAGGTGGCAAAAACAGCCTAAAAACCACAGCGAAGCCAGGAATAATTGGCTATTCAAGCTGCAAAAAGGCGACTCCAGCTACAATAAATTAATATAGTTAGCCGAGGTCCAAGAGCTCATTGCAGCATTAGCCAGACCAGCTACAAACATACCTTTGTTAGGCGGAAGCGCACACGTACCGGATGGGCGGGGCCAACAATGACGCATCCCAGGTAGCCTAATCACAGCCTTTATAAAGCAATGACTGAGCCCTGATAGGCCGTTTCTAAGTACCAGGGGAGGGAGATTATCTACTTTGCCACACATGCTATAAAGCACTGTCAAGAGCATGCCAAGCCAGCAGGTAGCGAAATAATCTCAACCCTAAAGACTTGCCAATCAGAAGTCTGAAACAGTTTCCAGTAGGCGGAGATAACATCGCATGGTCCGACTTCACAATTTTCACCATGGCATGGAGTTTCAAAAATGTTTGGTTTCAGTGACCTGGTGCTGCGTTTTGCATATGGACTAATGACCAAACTGCTCAGGAAAAGCCTCAATCTCCTCATCATTGGATCTGTGGCACAAACTGTGGTTTATCCCTTGCCCATACACAGTGAGAGTACCCCTGGGTGCTTCAGTGGTGATCTTTGAGATCATATTTCCACAGCAAAGACTCTGGGAAGGGCGATGTCAACCTGGCAGAGATGTGGAAAGGCTGAAAAAGTGCGCTTTCTCAGTGCCACCATTTCTCAGGATGGTCTCTTGATGACACCATTGAAGAATTTGCGTAGAGATTCTCCACGGTTAAGAAATGGATAACTGTTTTGGCATAGGTCAGGTTCTACCCCTGCACTCCCAAAGCAGCACCCTCTGTTTGTCGTTGGGGATGGCCTCATGCGAGAACTAATGAGGCCCCATAACAGCCTGGGCTGTCAGTAAATCCTGAACAGCGGCCAGTCACTCGCAGGAAAGTGGGATCGCCAGCCCGTCCTCAGGATGCTAAGGACTAGTGGATATCCGATACCAATACCAGTGTTGGCATCGATACTATCGATATTTAGATTGATCCTCCCACCCCTACTAAGGACCCATGAAAGTCTTCGTAGTGAACCTGAGATGAGAGTAAAGCTCCACCTCCATGTGGGGATGGGAGTTGGATCCTGCTGGGCTCCGGCTCTCAACCACATGGAAGAGAAGTCACCAGATGGCCATTTAAAGAGATATTTCCTCCTTCCCTGATCTCACTCCCAGCATTTCTGACCCTCCCATTTGTGTGATGGCCAGGCACTAAGATTGCACATCAGAGCCTGTTCAGATCAGATTCTCTGCTTCCTCATGTTCTGATGTAACAACTCAGTGATTGAGTCAGTATGATGCATGTTGATGAACTCTGGTTCCTGCATTTGGCAGTGACTTCTTTGACAGACCTGGCAGACAGGACACTGTGCTCCCATGAAGGACACATGTCCTCTGTCATTGTGATTTCTCTTCTGCTGAACCCTTGCCCCAGGTATGTTAAATGTAGTTCCACTGAGATGCTTGCTTAAGCCCCCCAAGTCTTACCAATTGCTCCTCAGGAACATTTGGCTCAGCTATGCGATTCAGTTTGCTAGGCATCTATCGAAGTTCAGTGGCATTCTGTTACCTCATAATGCTAACCCTCAAACACATGTTAACATGTGTCAAAAACCAAGATTGGTTCCCAGCAATAGACCTGAAGGATGCATTCTTTCATTTCTCAATCCTCAACTGCACTTATACCATTGGAACTGATGCATATGAGATCGCTTCGTATCCAAGTCCTAAGATGGGCACTGCACCGAGGCTTACATCTGGTCTTCTATCTGTGGAGCCAACAGAGATTCAGGTATCTGTGAACCACTTGCATTGCAGTTGAACTCAAACATGTAGTGGTCTCCCTCTCATGGCAGGTCATGCTCAGGGGCGAGTGGAGGCTACACACCCAGCCGGTCCACCTGTTTTGGAGTCGATTCAGTCAGATGCAGATTGATCTGTTGGCCTCACGAAAATCCATTCAATGCCACAGTGGGTTCCCTACACGAGGCCCCCAGGTTTGGACACACTTGCAAACAACTGGCCTAGGCTTACTCGAATAATCGTTTTCCCCATTGAGCATCATTGTACAGTGCAAAGTAGGAATGTGCCCGAATAGTGTGTCCATATTCGGAAAGGCACAGAAAATGAATAACGCATTCTACTGAGCCACTAAAGGGATATGATTAGCCACTTGCTAGTGATAGCCTGTTACATTACAGTGCATAACATTTTAATTACCAGATAAACAGAATAAGGAGAGATTACTAATAGGACGATGGCAAATGATTTGCAGGTCCTGAGCACCACTGACAAACATCTAATCTTGTAAAATGTGTGCTAAGTACTACCCCTCTGTAGTAGGGCTGTGCAAAAAAATCAAATGCGATTTTCAGTATATCTCCAGCACGTGCATTCAGATCAGGGTTGCCAGGCTTTCACAACAAATTCTGCCCAGTTGCTTCTCAAAACTAGTCCAAAACTAGCCCAAGTTCATTTCCAGGAGATTCCGCAATAAAAATTGCTTCCCGTGGTAAAAATATAAGTTTTTTTGGCAGGGTTGCCTTGGTAAAATTAGCATTTTAGGGGCTAAATATCATGTTATATCACATTATCGGGGCAGAGAGAATGGGCAGCAAATAACAGATAAATGTTCCAGATGAGACGAGCAGGAGCGTGACAGAGTGGAGATATTCCTGGGGTCACACCATTTCTTGTTAATCATGAAACAAACACACTCTTCCACCTTTGGATTTACCCACCTCGGCTGTTCTGTCCATCCATCCAAACAGAGAAGCTTTCAAACTGCATTATAGCAGTGTCTGGGACCAACAAAGGATGTTGGAGACAAACAAAGGATGTTACAGTCCCTAATGTCCTTGTGGAAACTTATCCTGGCTCTAAGATCGTCCATCTTATTCTCCAGAGACTGGACATTAGCTAGCTAAATGCTCTGTAGAGGAGGACTGTGAGCTCTTTTCCTCAGTCTTTTGCGAATCCCAGTGCATTCCCTGTGGTGTTTCTTGATCCGTCTCCTTGGGTTGTTATGCAGGCAGCCATTGTTCATCTCTGTATTCCGGAGAATCTCAGATGGCCACCATGGATTGGAGGATTAAGTGTCCTAAATGATCAGTGCAGACATTATGTGTGTTAAAAGAGAAAGCAAAAGTAAGTAAAAAAGTAAATAAAAACACAATCTAAGCGGAGTGACAATGGACGGCATCCAAACTTGGCGGCGCCATCTTGGAATGTAGACAGACTGATCTACATTCAAGATGAATGTGTCCACAACACTGTAGATTGCAGATCGATGGGGAAACACAATCTGGTTATCAGATTCTTAGGAGGTGCCCGGAAGTTGAATCCTCTGAGGCTGTGCATCATTTCCTGTTTGGATCTCTCAGTGGTCCTTTAGGACTTACAGAGAGATCTGTTTGAGCCCCTTCAGTCAGTTGGACTTAGTGCCCTCTCTATGAAGATGGCCTTCCTGAGAGTGCTCACTTATATCAAGAGGATGGGGGATCTCCAACCCCTCTCCTTTTATGAATCATGCCTGTGATTTGTGCTGGCAGACTCTCACGTTGTCCTGATACCCCGGCCTGGATACAGTATGTGCCCAAGGTTCCCACCACTTCTTTTAGAGATCAGGTGGTAAACTTGCAAGCTATCCCCCCATACGATGGGGACCATGACCTGTCTCTGTTGTGCCCAGTGTGAGCCCTACACATCTATTTGGAATGGAATTGGAGTTTCAGACTGTCTGAACAGCTCTTTGTCTGCTTTGGAGGTCAGCAGAAGGGGAATGCTGTCTCCAAACAAAAGATCTCCCACTGGATTGTAGATGCAATCCTTACAGCCTTTCAGGCCAGAGGCTTACCATGCCTACTGGAAGTGAAGGCAGACTCAACCAGGAGCATTTGTGCTTTGTTAGCCTTAGCAAATGGTGCCTCATTAGTGGATATTTGTAGAGCTTCAGGTTGGGCTACACCTAATACATTTGTCAGATTCTACAATCTGTGAATAGAACCAGTTCCATCTAGAGTTTTGGGCCATAGCTTTTAAAATTAGATGGATGGTAGAGTGTAGAGCTTGCATTTAGTGCCTTCACAAGGTTGTAATGTTCTCTTACTGAGTCCAGTTCAGTTCCTTCTTATGAACCCTGTACTACCCTTCTATCACTCATGCACTCCCTTACGAAGCTTGAGTTTAGCGGAGGAACTCATTACAAGAATCCATTACAAGATAGTATGCTTGATTTAACTATCATAATGGACTAGAGCTCCATATGTTGTGGCTCCTTTTGTTGGCCCCATATGTTTATTAGTCTACATACTGCTTTGTTCTGAATAGGATTCAGTGTTCCCCTATACAAACAGTTGGTCTGTCACTTGTTTTTGTGCTTGGTAGTTATCCTTTTTTGTGGATCCCACCACAAAAATTTTATTAATTCCTATGTAGGAATCCCTTTTAATGAGTCCATAGGATTTATATCCACATGTTACTTCCCGGTCAGGTAGGATTTGTTTTCTGAAGTGTTCTCTGCCCACTTTCGGGAAATTAACACGTTCCCAATGTTGCAACCAGGAATTCTCAACCGTCATTTTTCATGTTTTTCTCAGAATAAAAAAAGGGTTCAGCTGGAGGTGAACTCTGCCTTATTTGCCAGCTCTCCCTGATGTAAGAAATCGAGATCATCATTCTTGGGTGTTGGAAGGTTACGAGAAGGAAAGGTGAATTTGTTTGTAGCCCCGCTTGTCAACATCTACATCCCCCTTGGACTAATTAATGCAGTTGAGCAGCTGTGGCATTTTGTATAGGGACCCCTAGTCAGTAACACTTTTTAAAATATGAAATAAATATTTTTTTTATGCTGGTGTCCATCAGCAAATCTGCTGACAGACACCATGCTGCATAGTCACAGGTACATGTCAGCTAAAGATAATGAGGAAATTGTTGTTCCCTCTGCCAAATGCATTCCAAAATGACTACATAATGACACGCATGTGCCCTTCTCACTCCAAGGTGATAGGGAAGATAACGTTCATTTGGAATTTGCCCGTGAACCGTGCGGTACACAATACGCTTACCGTCACACCCCTAGTGGCCAGCTATGCAAATTTTGCTCACCAGTTTCATTGACCTTTTCTCATTGATGTCAAAGGTATCTGGGCTCCCAAGTGTAACCGCTAGTGTCTTTAGTGTTGAAAGTTCAACACAACATCTCTGTTCCCTCTATCAGGGAACAAAGGTTACCATATGTAACCTAGATGTTTCTTAGCTTGCATTCATATCTGTAGAACCCCACAAATGGCATGCAGGAAAAAAAATAGTAGGATAAATTTTGAGCACGATTTACTAATTTGTTTCATAACGCAATTTATAAATCGAGAGAACAGATTAGTAAGAAAGTGAAAGTGAAGTGGCCAATTATGCTGACCCATACTCGGAATTAGTGTTCTACATTTAACCCTTCCAAAGTGCGCACACACGGAGCAGTGGGCAGCAATTTTTTTTCTGCTGCAGCACCCAGGGGATTGGTGTCTTACTCAAGGGCAGCTCAGTCGTGGTATTGAAGGTGGGAGAGAGCACTGTACAATTATTTCCTCCCAACTTACAATCGATGCCAGTACAAGACTCAAACCCGCAACCTTTTGGTTACAAGTCTGACTCTCTAACCACTAGGCCACAACTTCCCTGACTTAAATCATGCGACTTAATAAATTGTGCGCACAATTTAGCAAATCGAAGGAACGAATAAGCAAATCGAGGTAACAAAATATTAATCGTGTGAATGTTTTAGCACATTGAGGGAACGAACTGGTATCTTGCGCACAATTTATTTATTTTTTCTTGCATGTTATGTACATAGTTGGCTATGTACATATCTGTAACTACATAGAAGTACTTAGTCTAATTAGCTGAACCTATACACTCAAAGCACAAACCTCTTGAATTAATTCACACTACAGTAAAATAAATGAACAAACACCAACAAAGAAGCCAGGCTGTAGACCTAACGACCTATGCAAGTGTAGATAAACACATTTGCATTCCTTTGCATGTATGCCATGTGTGAAATGTTTGTAGTCGGCATGCAAAGTGATACAGCTTTAACCTATTGCTCTCGTAGGCATTTGGGGTCTGTGTGTGAAAATGAGAGGTCTCAGAGGAGCTACACCACTGCTTTCCTGCTGAATAAGCACTAGCTTCTCTGTTAGCAGAGAGACTCCTGCCTCTATATTGCCAGGCCTGCAGAATCAGTCTAGACTGATGGAATACAAGCTCACAGCAGTGATTTGCACAACACTCTGTACACACACACACACACAAACACATACACACAGACATTTATGGGTTTTAATGTGTATTTTGATGATTTTGTAGCATTTCATTGTCATTAAATAAAGATAAGTAAGCATATTTTTCTTAAATAGTGTGTGAAGGAAATTACTGTGTGTAAGGGGATGATGATGATAAAAGAAAACATATTATCAGGGCAGCATGAATATTTTAGTAGTTGCAGAGAGTGGGTGGTTTCACCAAAAAGGACAGACTGTGTGCGTACATGTGGATGCATATGTGTGTGTGTGTGTGTGTGTGTGTGTGTGTGTGTGTGTATTATGTATGTGAAGCCACTAATGAGCACAGATAATGCAGGAGGCAGGGCTAAGATGGTTCAGTGCACAATATCACCAGCAGAGGGCAATAATGCCACAACAATGATTGTAAAATTATTTAGACAAGATTGTTTGCTAAATATACAAGAGTTTGTTTATGGGGTTGTTGTGTTTATTTGTGTGTATTTGCATATGTTGTGTACCTAAGGACTATTATTATATAGAGTATTTTAGGTGAGACATGAGGCCTTTATATTGGTTTTGAATACAACAGTAAACATATATTAGGAGAACTTTTACTTTTGTCATGAATGCTTTCGAATTCAAGAGATGGAGATGGAAAAAAAAATATGGTTAAAGAAATAAAGTGCACCAGTTTATCTGGCAACAGAGTAATAAGGTCCTCAGCAATGTCTTTAATGGGCTTTTCACTGCATGTGCGTTGCGGTGTGAGGTAGTTGGTTGTATGGTTTCGCATTATAAACAGCCTGGAGATAACTGTACAACCTTCTAGCTTTCCCTGCGGCTGCACGTTTACGGCTATCAGAACCCACTATGACGCCTAAAGCAGCATGGGGTGAGCTCATGTGGACAGCCAGGAGCAATGATTCAATTACAGTGGTTGTGTGGTGGATATGTAAGAGATACTTTTTTTTTTAAAGATCCAGGGGGGTCCCAGATTAAACATGTGGAAATCAATATCTTCTTTCAAATCTTAGGATAAGCAAAGTTGTCAGATGTTGAAAAATCTGATAAAGAAACCTTATGATGTAAAATGAATTATGAATATTGAAGATTCTAGGTGGCTAATCAGACATGCAAATCTGTGAGGCTCTCTTGTGTAGATGGAGAGATGTTCATCTCACCATTTGATTCTGATTTTCCATTGAAGCACAAGATGCTCTTAATTGCTAATTATTTTCAAATCATGTTGGAGAACATGATCATCAGGTTTTACTCAAACCTGTGGAGTTCATGTAAACTCACTCTGAAATTCATTTTAATTGTTCACTTCAACTTTTCACACAAATTATGCTAAATATATAATTTTTAATTAGGAAAAATTACAAAACATACAAACAATGCATATCATACGATATGTAATTTTCAAAATTAACTCTACTGTATCACTGCATAAACTACCAAACACCTTTTATTATTCACTGGAAACATCAACACTAGGTGCTTTAAGGCAGCATGCATGTCGTGAAGTCAAATGATTTTTTGTTTGTTTGTTTGGTGGTGACTGAAGAATGCAAAAGGCACAAAAGCAGCAGCTCTTCATAGTCTGTATCAATTTTAGATCGAAAGGCAACATATTAATAAAAATGAATTTTTCGCACACCAGTGGTATGAGGCATTGTTTATATATCAGCTTCATAGAAATGCTAAGAACATGTTTGTTTTGATTTATTGCTACTGGCCTGCAATTAAATTAAACTCTTATATCCAAGACTTTCAGATCTTTCCTTTAGTTTTTTTTCTCTTTATTTATTTTCTCTAATTTACTTTTTTTTATTAACTTCTATCTGAAAAATGTCCTGCATTCACCTTTTTTTCGACCCAGAAACATGAAAAACTGTAACAAAGCAAAGCACTTTTGCTGGTTGTTTGTGTCTGCACACTGGTGTGTGTTTGTGTGTTTATTTGTTTGTGCCTCGTATTTCTGCATCACCATCCAAGTCACCCCCCCCCCCCCCACAACCTTCCTTCTCCTCCTCCCCATCTCCCCCTGTGTGTCTGGCTGGTGGCTCAGACAGCCAGCATCCGCATTGCGTTGTAGCTCTCTTTTACTCCCCCTCTGTGTCTTTCTCTCTTTTCATTCTCTTTCTCTCTCACTCTGTCTTATTCTTCCTGTTTCACGTCCATGGGGTGGAAAAAAGGGCATGTATCGGCATATATCCTATCAGAGCTGTGCTGAGAGGTTGTTCTGTGGTCAGATGTCGATAGTTTCTGTTGTGTTGACGATTCAGTGTTCATTTCACACTCCATATTGGTTGAAATGATATGTTTCGGGGTCTGTTCGCCACTGCTGTGTGCCTGCGACAAGACTGGACCAGCTCTGCCTTCATATTCGGCTATAATTTTCATATCCTTCACCCCCTTTTACTTACTGCTGTTCAAATCAGCTGCACTAACACAACTGGCATGAGGTATAATAGAATTCAAGTCTTGAAGGTGGTGTGTTTGTGCTTACAAACACCTGCTTGTGCATTTAAACTTGAATGTGCCCTGTGGCTGGGTGAATTTGTATGAGAAAACCAGAGCAAGTTGTTACACCAAGATCTTGTCTCAATCAATCTATAGGTTTGAGTGAAAAATCCAATTACACAAATTAGTGTTTTTATGTGGACTGGTTATCACAGATTTTATTTATTTATTTAGCCAATGGTACAATGTTCGCTGATCTATTTGAAAGGTACATTTAAAGTTTTGTCTATTTCATACGTTTTTACTATTAAAATGTTGCTGAATAGGCTGTTTAATGGCAAGTTTCACTGTGATAACAACTTGCCTCACTATGTCTGCCATTAAAAAAATGTCAGCCCTTCTGATGAACCGAAAATTTTTGCCCGGTTTATAACATTGGAAATATTCTATTATTTCTATGTATTCATCACTTTTAATATATACACTACCTGTCAGTCATATTTTTTCAAAAGAAATGAATAGGCTTACTTTTATTCAGCAAGGACAAATTGCTTTATTCAGTTTCCACAAAAATATTTTCTTTTTTCAGCATTGATTACGTTTTTTTTTCAGCTCCAGATCAGAGCATGAGAATGATTTCTGAAGGATCTAGTGACACTGAAATTACAAGAATAAATTACATTTTCAAATATTTTAAAGCATAAAATATATATATTAGAAATACTAATTTGTTATTTTAATTGTAATAATATTTCACAATATTAATGTATTTACTGTATTTTTTATCAAATAAATGCAGACTTAGTGAGCACAAGAGCCTTCCTTCAAAAACAAGTTAAAAACATCTTACTGACCCCAAACTTTGTGTGTATACTGTACATACAGTAAATGGGCAAAACCTACCCATATATAAATAGTTAAAACGACAGTTGCCTAGAATGACAACTAGCCCCAGTCTTGAGTGGAAATTTTCCTGACATTTTTTTTTATCGTCTTGTGACTCGAGGAAGCGGATGCCTTGGCACGTGATGAGCGGTTCAATTGACAGTGACTTAGAAGTGTGGCCATCCGGCCCTGAAATGGGGAGACCTGCACTGAACACGGTGACATCATTCCTTCAGAGAGGAACTCAGTGCTTTGTCTCAATGTCCTCCCTTACTGCAGACATGCAGCACACAGCACAAAATAGAAGCATCCATCCAAACCAAGACAGAAAGCAGTCCAGATAAAAAAAGGTGATAAAAGCGATACACGACTTGCATTAGAATATAAAAAGGTGGATGAAGACAGAGGGGTATATATATAGAGAGAGAGAGATAATAATTAAGTTAATTTATGAGTGCATAGACACATAGAAATGAACAAGAGCAAGGAGCAGATAAAGCTCAAGCTTTTGCAAATAACTGCCAGACTGCCTGCAGTCAGCAGCACTAATAACAGCTGTTGCCATCCCTCTGAGATGTGGAAATGGATGTTATTAAGCATTCCCTTTGAATAAGCTGCTGTAAAGCTAATGTATAGCTGATCCATACCCTTTTTTAAGTTGGCTCTTTCATGTTCCTGCGCATCGCCATCTGAACATCTTTATCCCAGTCTGTACTGAAAATGCTGTCTGCAGCAGACATTTTGGCTCCAGTATAAGGGACTTTCATACCCGCTGGTTGCGATGGCACGGAAAGGGGCTATAGCTATATAGATATATATAGCTATAGCTCTTCCTCGCTGAATTTTGCACCTATCTTCGTCTTTGTTACTGTTCGCTCTCAAAGCGAAATGAGTAGCCTCCCCCACTCACTGTACCAGCATGTCATAAATCATATTTAAAAGGCTACACCTCCACTGAGGCTGTGGGACTGGAGTGCGACTGGCTAAAGAGGCCATGCGAGGACAATACAGCATTTAGCCGTAGAAATTAGAGTTTTATATGCAGCTGGAATTGTTTCAAACTTTTGATTTGTCCAGCAAACTGTTGATATGGTATGATTTTGCCATTGTGTAAAAATGTTGTACACTTTTTAAACACATATGCACCAGTGCATTTCTGTGACACATGACCTTAATAAAGTATAATTTGACAAAGGATACTGAATATACATAATGCATGTTACGTTAAGTGAAGAATAAGTGTTTTACGCACAGTATCTCTGATGATTTTATTTCTTTTTTTGTTTTTGTTCACGACGAAATGTAAATTCTGTCACGTCACTCCAAACCTTTTTGACTTTCTTTGTTCTACAAATCACACACCAAGGCATTTTGAAGCATGTTTTTGTCTATACATTAAAAGTGAATCGCGTCCAAAACACGGACTTTCATTAAATGAAAAAAAATAAATAAAAATAAATAGCTGTTCTTTTGAGGTTTCTATGTGTCAAAGAATCCTGAGAAAAAATGACCACAGTTCCCACATTGAAAGTCAGTGGGGTCCAAAACAACACTGAACCCAAGTAACTTTTTTATTAAATATTAACAAAAAATAGTGTTCTGCAGTAAATAAGGACAGAGTTATCTATTTTTGCACAAAGTATCCTTTTAATGTCCATTTTAACCTGCTGTGAGTTTATTCAAATGCACAGAGCATGATGCTTCTGGTGCTGAAAAATCTATGTAGTAGCCTATAGTGTGCGAACACGTAGCTATAGGCGATTTGCTGCACTGGTGAAGCCGCAGCATGTCAGGAAGACAGAGCGTAATCTGATGAAGCGTACCCGCGGATTGATTAACAGAAGATTGCAGCAAACGCGGGGAGTAATATTTTCCAGCGCTTTATCATTTTGCTAGTCTGATGCTCAGTGGCTTCTCTCACCCAGTTTGAGATTCTGACCCTCCCCCTTCGTTTCCCAATCCTTCCGACTCTCAGCTCTTTTCTCTTCTCCCCTTTGCCCCCTCCCTGCTCCCTCTGTCTCTCACACACATTTCCTCTCTCAGACGCATGCTTACACGAGTGCACAGACTGCGAAGGGGGGGGGGGGGTAACAGAGACACGATGCCTGAAAAAATGTGAGCGAGGGAAAGAGAGAGAGCAAGAGAATGGGGTTGTTGTAGGCTAGGGAGGGAATGAGGGAGAAAAAAAAGCAAGAGAGTTTGAGATTGGGGACAAGGGATGTGAGTGCATGAGATGCTGAGGAGAGACAGAGTGATGGAAGACTCAGAGGCAAAGGCAGAAAATGTGTGTGTGTGCGTGTGTGTGTGTGTGTGTGTGTGTGTCTGACAGGGAGGACACAGTCTGAGGGGCTCGTGGACTGCTGTAAGGGAGGTAGGTTATGTGCTACATATGGGATCAGCGTGATTGTCTTTGCTCTACCTGCCTGTGGGCTCATTGTCTGTATGTCTGACTGGCTGTTTTTCTCTTTCCAGAGAAAAAGGGAAAGATGACCAGCCACGTAGATTGGACCTACAGAGAGTGGAAAGGAAGGACGTTTTCCGTTTTCTTTCACTTTTTCTTTGTCTCATCAGGTTTAACTTTTCCGAGTCCGACATGTTTCAGCATCCTTCATGCTGTATGTGAACTGTTTTTTTGTTTAGTATGTGTAGTTTTCGACAGACTTTTTTATGTCGACATGCACTTTTTGTTACCACAAAGGTAGACATTGTCAAAGTCTGCATGTTCCAGATGCCACGATAAGGTAGTACATCTCTGTTTTGGATTTTTGCCATTTGCCTCTGCTACATCATTGCGCTTTTTGCCACAGCAGAGGCTTGTATTTGTCGTAGACAGTTTATTGTGATGCCTGAGATTGACACACCTGTGCACATGCATGTATACGAGACGGATAATCATTCTCAAATGCTGAGATGGAGAGATGTTTTGAGATACACTTGTTTGGTTTATCAAAAGTTTTTTTTTTTTTTTTGTGTGTGTGTGTGTGTTTGTCTGTGTTTTTTTTAAAGACAATAGAACTGTTGGTCCAACTACTGCAGTCATTTTCATAATTCATGACGGTGTGATGTTTGAGAAATATTTTAGCGCCATAGTATTTTCGAGTCAAGTATTGCATGTCTACAACACATGAACATCTTAATCGGTTGGTCAACTTGCACATTTTTGGTAATAGTCATGGAAAAGATTTAGACAGTTTGCTGTCTCTACTCACTCAGTCACTGTGTCAGTTGTAACAGCTGTCTACCAAGAAGGGGCACTATTGCACCATTTCACCTTCAGGTCCCCATTTGCAGTTTGTGCACAAATGTAACATAAATCCATCTAATAATAAGTGTTATTCACTTATTTAGCATCTTTAAATATTTTAATTAGATATATTTATATTTGTTTTGTTTTATTTTCACAGGTTTCAACCAAACTCCTGGATATTTGGGGAAAATTGGATTACTTCCCCATACTGTGCTGTAGGTATTCCATTTTGCCCTGTCCTCATGTTACCTGATGGTAGCTGAAATAGTTGAATTGTCAACATGTTTCTAGCTATTTCTGTTGGTTCATTTATGGCTTTTTATTTAGTAATTTACTAAGAATTACTTTACACTGTAAGTTAGTTTTATCTGATTATAGTTTTCTCCTGATTTTTATGTAATATCGTGGAGAAACCCTGTACTATTGTCTCAGGAGTCAGCTAATGTGTCTTTGATTTTCCGTAAGAAAAGCTCCTGAAGCAGATGAGGTTTTACTGAAGCTCCTGGTTGAATCGTGCGGAGGATAATGCCATGGCTTACAGCCTCTGCGGTGGAACATATTGCAGTAAAAGTACCCATCAACAACACCCCATGGTTTTATTATGACTGACACAACACAGTTTGGTGCAAACATTATGTGTTTACTGCTCTCTCTGCACCTTCACAGCCTGAAGGAGGTGAGGGTGAAAATCTGAACAGCGCAATGCAGTCAGAGCCCTTTTTCCAAGCGCTTTAAATTAGGTTTTGAAGATATCAGAACGGAAGAATGAAGTAGTTGTGTGTTTTTAATTCCAGAAACATGGTCCTAGTTTTTTCACAGTATGTCTCTTTGTCCCTGAGACCCTTAACCTGTGAGGTCAAACTAGGTCACAGGTGAGGTCCTCAGGAACAAGGCCGCATGCGCCATCATCCCAAAAAGTCAAACCAAGAAGAAACATTTGCATTTTTATTATGCCTTTATTAAATCATTCTTAGCTATACTTACAGTAACTGATTAAATAAATGCTGAAAAATATTAGTTTTATGTTTAGATTTAGCATTTACTCTAAATGATTAGATTGTACTCTCGCCTTCCAGTTTTGGAAGAGACTACTGGGGACACACCCTATTGGCTGGCTTTGTGTTCTACACAAAGAAATGGTCCAATAAGAAGACAGCCGAGGGTGGTGACCCCATATTATTATCAGCACTGATACTGTCATTTCGTTCATTCAAGAAGAGGCAGATTAATTTTCTGAAGATACAAATGTGTTGATCCATATATGCCATTATCTCTTCTCCCCTTTATCGATACCAGTGATATTTTAGGATCATTTAGATAATATAATAGTTTTTATTAATATTTAGAATTAGTTTTTATATTTATAATTTTAATTTAAAGTTTTTTTTTTTTTTTTTTTTTCTAAATATTATTAGGTTTTTTTATGTCAGTATAGTTTTTGATAGTTTTTATTTCAGTTTTAGTTATTTCAGTACAAGTTAAACTTTATATTTTATTTCAGGTAATTGTTTCAATGTGTATATATATGTGTGTGTGTGTGTGTGTGTGTATGTGTTGTGGTTTTAGTTTACCATAATGGGCATGACCTATACCTGATGCAGGTGCCTTATTTCAAACATATTGGTCAGTTTTCTTACTTTCATATCTGCATAATTTGTTCATATACCTATCAATAGAGCTATTTAAAAAATGATAATCAATGAAAGAGATATTCAACATCTCACAAAGCATTGCTGGAGACTGTTAAGTTGTTTGGTGCAATATTTGCTAATCTCTGTGACCGCTTGAATGAAGTGAGCCTGAAGACATGACTGAATCTGAGCAGTGCAATGCAGTCCCCCTTTTCAGGTACAATTTGTCTACACTTATCTCTGGTCCTGTTTTTAATTAATGCAAGAGAAATGAAACATCCCACAGAGCATAAAAAAGTAACTCTTCCGCATATAATGCACATTCAAAAGCACAAATGAAAAATGAACCTGGGAAAAAAAAGAGACAATCACTTCATGATATGTTCATTTTTCATTGTACCCTCGCTGACTTTCTGGCCTCCTGTTGAAGGGCCAGCTGTAGAATTCACATCTCCACAATGCAGCGCAATGCTACCTGTCTTCTGATCATTGCTGATAGGCCAGCTGACTGACTACACCCTCTTTTCTCTGGCAAGCCTGCGGTGGGGCTCCTGCTTACTATTGATTGGCTTGTCTCTGCAGAGACAGATGAATGCATTAGTACCCAAGTCGCTCCTGCCATTGGAAATATATTAACTTCATGTATTAGGCACTCTGTCTCGTTACCATGGCGACACTTTGGAAAAGACGGGAGGGGTTGTGGAGGGAGAAGAGGTTTTTTTGGGGGGGTGATGGAATGGGGGGAGGGGTGTGGGATATGGGATGCGATGAGCATGTGGGCTTGATTGGTAGTCTCTATTTCTTAGACACGCATTGATTATATGTTGGGAATCCTATTTTATCATTTTTAAATATGTTTATGTTTTAACCTTTATATTAATCTTTTAAATGTCAATTTTGCCTTTTCTAAAGTCTCACCCATTGTTTCAATATTCAGATTTTTTGTTTTGTTTTTTTCCTTTAATTCGTCAGCTGCTCAGAGATCACTAATCGATTACATGCACAGAAAGCCTTTTGTTTTCCCTTTGTTCCGGTCAATTTGGATCATTTGCAATATCACGGCACCCCACCAACATCATCAACAGGCACACAGGCATCACCCTCTCCCTCCCTTTTCCCTTCTCTCTCTCCCTCTCTTTCACACTCACACTCCCCATCTCTTTACTTTGCAGCAAAATGGTGCATAATGGGAGCAGGAAGAGGGTTGAAAAGACAATGCAGTAATATATCTTTATGGAGATACACTGCACAAGACCACCATGTACATCACATGCATATATTGCTTTTGTCTGGAGTCATTGCATGATAAAGATGAGCTACCCTCTCATATTAAATGGATAGTCCACCCAGGAAAACTCTGTCATAATTTATTCACTCTCATGTCCTTCTAATCCTGTAAAACTTTCTTTTTTTTTCTGTGGAACATGAAAGAAAATATTTTAAAGAATGTCTTTATCAATTTTCTATTTTTCAATTTTACTACAGTGGAATCAATGGGAACTGATCATTGGTTACCAATAGACCTTGGTCTGGTTGGCACCATATTTTTTGACAGGAATGAAAATGAGTCTGTGACGGATAGAAGTACATATATATATAACAGTAGACAAAACCCCATGAAACAATTTTTATAGTTGTGAGATGGTGAAAATGATATGATGTGAACTTTATACAGTATGTGCAAAGGTAAAGACTTTAAGTCTATCCCTCACAACCTTGTTTTCATCTAAATTCAATATGACGTCTAACCTGACTATATACATTAAAATATCTTCGTTTATATTCCAAAAAAAAAAAAATAATAATAATAATAATAAATAAATATATATATATATATATATATATATATATATGTGTATATATATATATATATATATATATATATATATATATATATATATATATATATATATATATATATATATTATATTGTCATGCAGATTTGGAAAGACATGAGGGTGCGCTAATGAAAGTTTATATTTTTGGGG
Source organism: Carassius gibelio (assembly GCF_023724105.1). Classification (NCBI taxonomy): domain Eukaryota; kingdom Metazoa; phylum Chordata; class Actinopteri; order Cypriniformes; family Cyprinidae; genus Carassius; species Carassius gibelio. The sequence goes on along the minus strand of NC_068386.1, from coordinate 13,603,195 downwards.
TGGACTATCCCTTTAAGAAAGCTACACAAGCCTACACTGTAAAAAATTTTGCCGTTAAATAACAGTAATTTTCTGGCAGCAGGGGTGCCAGTAAAGTACTGTTAATTTACAGCTCTTAACCATTAATTTACCACTCTTATTTTTTAACAGTATTTTACCGTAAATTCTACCATGGAAATTAACTCCACTCCCACTGCTTCAAACAGTTCGAGTTTTTAAACTAGCATTCCTACGATGTTAGTACTATGAACTTATTTCATTTGAGTCCACTGAGAAGGAATATTTCTTACACTTAATGTGCAGTAATAAAGTAACTAAATACATGACTTTTACTCAAATCACTGCAGCTCATTGTCAGCTGTATTACACATGTATGTGCTGAAGTACTTAACACAGAGATCACCACTGTATCAGCGACTCCACATTTACTGCCTTTATATAAAGCAGCAGAAAATCAGAATTTGTGGCTCATCATTGACTGAAGCACAGGCTCTACTCTCCAGCACAATGGTGAACAACGAAACTACACAACTAACAGATCTCTCTTGTGCAAACACACATTAATACAGTCAAGTTCAGTATTTACTCTCATTATCAGTGTATGACTTTGCCTAATTTTTTTTCTATGGATGTTCACAAATATTTTAGTTAAATTAACTTTTTTTTCATTTGGTAAATCTGACGTTTACATTTTACAGTATATTACTGTTTTTCCTTGACTTGACGGCAAAAAACTGTAGAAAAACACTTTTTTTGCTGGCAACCATTAATTTACGGCAAGAAACAGTAGAAAAACAGTTATTTACTGGCAGCAGGGGTGCCAGTAAATAACTGTTTTTCTACAGTTTGTTTCCTGTAAATTAATTACAGTTTATTACTGTTAAATTATGTTTCATTCTGTTTTTTCTTCATCTTAAATCTTTAACCCTTTAAACCCCACAAGAAAATCCTCAGTTTTAAATGAACACTTATAATGTGTGCACACTACAGAGTGTTAGAGTAACACTGAATCAGTGAAGTTAATGAGATAATTCGGTGATTAATTGATGATTGAGCATTAGTGATAAACACCTGCAGAATCACTGAAGGAAAGAGAAACACAAGAACTACAAATGACTTCAGCCACAGCCTTAGATGAAATCAACTGAATAAAAGAATACATCAAATCTCTCAAGATCTGATTAAACAACTACTAAAACAGCTTCACCAGATTCACAATACTAACCAGACTGACTTTATTTCTGTCAGATGTCTACAGAAGAACTTATGGAGAGTTAAATAGGTTTAGGTGTTTTTTTCACTACCATGATGGAGATCAGTGTTTACTTTAGTTGGGCTCTTGAACGTGACTTTTCAACAACTAAGGTTTTTTTTTTTTTCATGCTGTAACAATGCGCCTTTGGAACCTGTTATAGCAAAAAAAAAGTACACAGAAGAAAAAAAATCTGATATTGTTGTTTATAGATTGACAAGAAAAAATACTATTATTTCTGATCTAATCCTGTATCTCTTCTCTTATTGAATATTGATACTACAGCATGAGAAGGAACACTGCTGAGCCATAAGTTATGAAAGACTGTTAAGAAAATGTCACTCATAATAAATAAAAAAAAAAAAACCTTTGCTGAAATTTAGACAGAAATATCAAGAATCAGCGTATGAATCACAACAATGGTGACAATCCACAAAATAAATGAACAGATCAGTTCTGAACATCACAACACATGCTACTAAAACTTGAAACAAATGCAAAATTATAAGCACATAAGAATTCAAGAAAATAAGTGAACAATTCAGGGGCATAATTTATTCATGCCGCAATGCATGCTGGGAATCATGGATGAGTTTTATCCTGTGCTGGTACCCAGCATGCATTGCATCATGAATCTTTTGATTGTCACCATTGTTGAGATTCATATGCTGATTGTTGATTTCTCTCTTTGAGTGTTGTGGGGACTGCTGCCCGAAATACTTTTTAACTAAAACTAGTCGTTAAATCCATAAATACTGGTTATCACACTACTTTTCAATCTTACAAAATTGAAGTGTCATTCACTCAAATATTTCAACACCAAATTAATATTTGATTATTATAGCAACACTTTAAGTCTAGTAGATCATGCCTGTTAGAAACAACCATAATCACTTGACTATCAAAATTAATACTGCTGTAACAGATGCATCATAAAGATACAAATACAGCAATAAAACAAAATGTAAAGTACAAAAGTCAATGATCAGGAGCCAAACTAAAGCAAACACTGATCTCCACAATGGTTATGTCAAACGAAACAGTAACATTATCATCTAAATCTCTTTAATTCTCAATAAGATCTTTTGATCTCTGTTCTCTGATCTGACAGAAATAAAGTCAGTCTGGTTAGTAATGTGTGAAGTTGGTGAAGCTGTTTGTTGATCGTTTAAATCTTCAGTTGATTTCATCTAAGGCTGTGGCTGAAGTCAGTTGTATTTCATGTGTTTGTCTTGTTATGTTTTTTTTTTCTTCAGTGATTCTACTCATTAACAGCAGCTGTTGATCAGTGTCTGAATTCACTCATTAGTGTTCATTCTCTCTGTCAGGTGGACTATATTAGTAAACTCATGTAGGGAATAGTGAATGAGGGTGTAGGGTGTGATTTGAAACACAGACGCTGATGTCGACTTTGAACGTTGTTAATTTTACGATATATAGCAGCAGCCTACTTCTCGAAAACGATGAATATTACCCAGAATGCACTGTTTTAATGAAAAACAGTATTTTACTGTCGAAATTTGGCCGTTTTTTTACAGCGATTTTTAACAGTGTATAATCGACATAAATAACTTTACAATAATCAAGAAAAATGTTTAAGATTTGTTAATTATTTATACATTTTGTAATGTATGTTAATTGTAGCACAAGTAATCACCACGTAAGATCATTACTTTTTTGTGTATAAATGTGCCCATGTGATAATTATTTCGTCATGATGATGTAATCCTTAAAAAGAAATTTTTAAAGATGTTTAGTTTCAAGCAGGTTGAAGAATAACATGATTAACTGGGCCGGTTGCATAAAAGGTTAAGACTAGTCTTAAAAGTAAGAAAGCTCATTTTTGTCTTTAAGATTAGCCTAGTCATTTTATTATTGTTATTATTTAGTTACATAAAAGCATAGATTAGTCTAAGTTGGATCCAAAAATAATTACCCTTTGGCTAAGTGCTAACTTTAGCTGGACAAAAGCTTTGGTAAAAGCTGGTAAAAAGTTAATGCTAGTGGCCCCAGGTCCAGTAATAACAGAAATATTTGCGATGATCGTAAAGCTGTTGTTTTTCAGCTCGGTAATTAGAACAGCTTTGAATTGCTATCAGTGTTTTATTGATGTCGATGACAGTCTTCGTTTGTGCTGGGGCCATATTCTCACAGAATACAATATAAGGAATGTCGACTCTTGTTTCTACACACTCGATCGCATATTCAACAACGAGTAGAGAGTAACTGAAGCAGGAAAAGTAGGTAAGAATTAAGAAATTACATAGGTTATTATCGGTATTATGCTAAGGCCTGTTGCTTCGCAACAAAACGCTGTAATGTTAGCTGAGCATAATCAATATGTTTCGTTTGGAAGAAGTGTTCACAAAATATCACAAAACATCTCAAAAGCAAACGTTTGACTTCTATTACAAACCTTTGCCATAATATTATATTTTTGGAAATATCATATACACACCGTAATTCAAAACCTAAAGCTCTTCTTTCATGAGCGCTTATGTATATTTCTGTTCAAGATTGAAAGTAATTGACAGAGAGATGGTGAAAAAATTATCGGTAATCACGAAAGCAAGATTGAAACCAAACATTTTTTTTACTGTAAACATTGTGGTTGTGAATACAGTATTACACAGAACAAAAGAAAAATAAATACATCAACCATGTGTAGATCTGTATTTATAGGCCTATTCTAAAGCTATAATTGCTTGGTGTTAGGTAAAGGAGTGAGTGTTTGCACTGATGACGAATTAGCTGGCATTTTGATTGGTTGTGTTTGAAAAAAGGAACTCGAGATACTTCCTGTTAGATTTTTGTTCGTTACATCGAGAATTGTGTGTTGTGTTTTGCAAAAAAAAAGTGTTTTATGAAATTGAAAACTGAGTCAAAAGCTGAGAATTAGTTTATGGTTTTGCAGATTTGGGGTGAGTTTTAGGTGTTTGAGTGTCAGGTTTGAGAAACTGTGAAAAGTAAAGATTTTGTGTGTAAGCAGTTCTGTAAATTCTGTAAAAAAACAACAAAAAGCTGTAAACTTAACATGGACTGAAACATGCAATAAATGTTAAATATAAAAATAGGACTGCAATTAAACTTAATGTTATTTATAGCGAGTTCATAATTTGTACAGTTTGTTATTGTACAGGTAATGTTTTTGTATCTCTTTCTTAGGGACGGGCTATGACGTAATACTGAAGAATATCTTGATGGCTGAAATTATGCCTATAGTGGAGGAATTTGACCAGCAGAAAAATTATGGTAACAGGTTTATCTAAATACCAGAGCTGTGACAATTCATGAGGCCATAACTGGTGAGGATTTACCCTGAGAACAAAGAGTAACTATTCCCTTTCAGCCGTGACCCGTGGGAAATGGTAAACATGTAGACCCTTATCCATGAACTCCAACAATACTTAGATTACAAAGGGAAGACCTGGAGACTTACATAATGTGTACTGTTAAAACTGATATGTCGGCCTACAACTGTGCAATGATTGTCTAAACTCACCGCACCCAGAAACACAGTGTTTATGAGATGCTGGGTGTTCTGAAGCTGTAAATCTGTCCATTCTAGTGGTTTGATTATAAGGAGACAAAATTGTTTATCCCTTGGAAATGCTATATTTGATCATCAGAGACAATACAATTTGAGTGTTTTTCTCCATTAACCCTTTTCAACAAAAACTGCTTACTTTAGGTCATTTCTAAGCATTCAACAATTAAATTGTGGAGCCCATCTTTCTTTCAAACTGAGGAAAGTGGAAAAGACAGAAAGAGACTGGCATGAAACAGACATGTAATGTTTGACATACACACTTTGACTGAAATTGAGATAAAGGGCTCTGTCCTTCTCCCCTCTCCTCCCTTCTTTCAGACACAGTGTATGAGTTCAGGCTTCAAGCAGCTGCAAACAATTTCATTGCTGCAGCCTCAAGGCTGCCCAGAGGTGAGACTTACATTATCACTTCATTTCTTTTGCCATGAAATCCATGAAAAACTTGACCTGAGCCTTCATCTTCAATACAGCTCTCACTTTTCCCTATAAGTTCAATTACAATTTCCACATATTTCTCTCTTAAATCATAGCAAGTTTTCCAGTTCTGAAACACTCTGAGCACCCAGATACCTCAGTATTAAACCTTGCACATGGATACTGCAGTATATAATATCTATTTTTGTATCATTTCTTGCAGCCTCTGGATGTTTCCCCCCATGTGGTGAGTAACACCTATATATGTCATGACTCTCCCGATGAAGCTAAAAAAAAGTGCTTGTTCTGTAATTTGAGGTTTCTCAGATTGTTACACTGAACTCTCTGGAAAAAGGTGCCTCAAATATCCTAGTGAGTACTAAAGAAACTTAATATATATTTCAAGTGCTTTCAAATAATTTCCCTTATGATGGTGGTATTGTAAGTACCACTGACGGTCTTGCAGAAATGTATGGGTTCCATCTTTTCTTTTTGGTTTTTCAGAACAGGCTGTTTAAACTAGTGCTTACACTGAAAAACTATCAGAAAAAAAAAACATATATATATATATATATATATATATATATATATATATATATATACAGTACAGACCAAAAGTTTGGACACACCTTCTCATTCAAAGAGTTTTCTTTATTTTCATGACTATAAAAATTGTACACACTGAAGGCATCAAAACTATGAATTAACACATGTGGAATTATATATGGAATTATATACATAACAAAAAAAGTGTGGAACAACTGAAAATATGTCATATTCTAGGTTCTTCATAGTAGCCACCTTTTGCTGTGATTACTGCTTTGCACACTCTTGGCATTCTCTTGATGAGCTTCAAGAGGTAGTCACCTGAAATGGTCTTCCAACAGTCTTGAAGGAGTTCCCCGAGAGATGCTTAGCACTTGTTGGCCCTTTTGCCTTCTGTCTGCGGTCCAGCTCACCGCTAAACCATCTCGATTGGGTTCAGGTCCAGTGACTGTGGAGGCCAGGTCATCTGGCGCAGCACCCCATCACTCTCCTCCTTGGTCAAATAGCCCTTGATGCCTTCAGTGTGACTACAATTTTCATAGTCATGAAAATAAGGAAAACTCTTTGAATGAGAAGGTGTGTCCAACAGAGCCTATATATGTATATATAAATAAATATATATATATATATATATATATATATATATATATATATATATATATATATATATATATATATATATATATATATATATATATATATATATATATATATATATATATATATACAGTACTGTGCAAAAGTCTTGGGCCACTAGTATTTTCACCAACAGAAATTCAGTTATTTCTATGTTTTGCTGTAGTGTGTTAGTAGGAAGTATCAGTTTACATCTCCAAACACTATTTTTGCCATTAATTGTAATAATCCAGTGAGAATTTTGTTTTGCACAAGGAGTCTGTTAACCGCCAGAGCACACAGAGATCTGATCTCATCCAAAAACGTTTCAAGAAACCTGCAAAGCTACAGTACTGTGCAAAGTTTTAGGCACTTGTGTAAACATACTGTAAAGTGAGGATGCCATCAAAAATAATGCAATAAATATATTTTATTAATTAACTTCTATTGACTTGACTTAATTAAATCAACATTTGGTGTGACCACACTATGCTTTAAAAAAGCATTTGTCCTAGGTGCACTTGCGCACCTGCGCATCTTGAAGCATTTTGGAGACATTGGCACAGTTCTTCTGGATTGAGTCTATCTGAGTTTGTTCTGTTTCTTCATGTTAGTCTAGACAGACTGATTATGATTAGATCAGATCTCTGTGTGTAGCAATGGCTGTTGTCAGACTCCTTGTGCACACAAAATTATTACAATTAATGTCAAAAATAATGTTTGGAAATGTAAACTGATATTGACACACTACAGCAAAAGATAGAAATAACTGATTTAAAACCATTTTTTGTTGGTGAAAATACTAGCGACCTAAGACTTTTTATATTTAATTGTTTCTGTTTAAATTTTTTTATTAAACTTTAGTCAACAAAAAGCAGGTCTAATTAATTGAAATACAATTTTGCACCATAAAATCACCCTAAAAAATATTTATTTCCAAAAATTCTATGTTTTAATTTAATCTTTTAAAATATATATAATGATGATTTAACAATTACTTTCATTCCTTAAAAAAGTTTTCATAATTTTATAATTGCTTTAAGAAGTACATTTTGCTATAAAAATACATTACAGATATTACAGAAATAGTAATACAAACCCGATTCCAAAAAAGTTGGGACACTGTGCAAATTGTGAGTAAAAATGGAATGGAATAATTTACAAATCTCGTAAACTTATATTTTATTCACAGTAGAATATAGATAACATATCAAATGTTGAAAGAGAGACATTTTGAAATGTCAACTGGAAAAGTGAACTGTACATATAAGGAACAGCTGGAGGACCAATTTGCAACTTATCAGGTCAATTGGCAACATAATTGGGTATAAAAAGAGCCTCTCAGAGTGGCAGTGTCTCTCAGAAGTCAAGATGGGCAGAGGATCACCAATTCCCCCAATGCTGCGGCGAAATATAGCGGAGCAATATCAGAAAGGAGTTTCTCTGAGAAAAACTGCAAAGAGTTTGAAGTTATCATCATTTACAGTGCATAATATCATCCAAAGATTCAGTGAATCTGGAACAATTTCTGTGTGTAAGGGTCAAGGGCGGAAAACCATACTGGATGCCTTCGGGATCTTCGGGGCCTTAGATGGCACTGCATCACATAAAGGAATGCTACTGTAATGGAAATCACTCATCTCTTTCAGGGAAGACCTTGCATTTTCCAACATGACAATGGCAGACCGCATACTGCATCAATTACAACATCATGGCTGTGTAGAAGAAGGATTTGGGTACTGAAATGGCCAGCCTGCAGTCCAGATCTTTCACCCATAGAAAACATTTGGTGCATCATAAAGAGGAAGATGCGACAAAGAAGACCGAAGGCAGCTGAGAAACTAGAAGCCTGTATTAGACAAGAATGGGACAACATTCCTATTCCTAAACTTGAGCAACTTGTCTCCTCAGTCCCCAGACGTTTGCAGACTGTTATAAAAAGAAGAGGGGATGCCACACAGTGGTAAACATAGCCTTGTCCCAACTTTTTTGAGATGTGTTGATGCCATGAAATTTAAAATCAACTTATTTTTCCCTTAAAATGATACATTTTCTCAGTTTAATTATTTGATATGTCATCTATGTTGTATTCTAAATAAAATATTGAAATTTGAAACATCCACATCATTGCATTCTGTTTTTATTCAGAATTTGTACAGTGTCCCAACTTTTTTGGAATTGGTTTTGTATATTTCTGACATGATTTCTTCAAGTTAAAAAAAAACTTAATTTTTATGGGTTGTTTTGAAGACCTTTACGCTCCTGTGTGAACAGTATGTGATAGTTTTATCTGATAAGATGTTAAAATGCTTACTGCTTCACTTAGACACAAGTTCACGTGGAGTATCATGGTTGATTGAGTATGGGTATATATTTATAAAAATAATATTGTAACTTATGTATAAATTAGTGTTTTTGAATTTAAAAATTTTCTTTATATTGCCTTTATATTTTAGAAAGGAGATTTTTTTTTAAAGGGATAGTCATATTTGGGGGTACGTCGCAAAAAATTTTTTGAACCCTTAAGGGATCTGCCATTGTGGCGATTGTTAATTTTTTTTCTATGTAGACATAATTAATATCTTCCATATGCTACTCCTCTAAAAATGTTTTTTTTATTATGGTTTTTTATTTTCAAATACAGTTACATTCTTTCAGAGACTACAAATAAAAAGAAAAAAAGTATATTATAAATGGGATAAAAACCTGTTGTTTAGGTTTCCAGCGCAAGGTGCTGTTTATAACTGCATAACCTGTCAGTACGACTCCTGTGAGTTCCTGCTGGATTGCCCCGGTGAGTTGCATGTGTGCAGTTTTGTTTTCAATATATTATGATATGTTATTCTATGCAGTCCCCCACTCACCCATACTCTCCACACTTGACATGATGGATATGTTATAACTCAACCTGACAGAACCACCTCTGTAATCATGTAACAGCATTTACGCAGTGCAAACATCTATAGCTTTTAACTCTACTTGGGAGCACAGCAAAGTTGTTAAATGAAACCTTGAGCCTTGACACACTTTTCCACATAATATCATTCCGCACAGATAGCCCTTTGGGTCACCTAAGATGGCAGGCCTTCTCCCACACACTGTGGTATTCATTTCCACTCAACACAGCTACAATTATTGCTCAGCGTATCGTTTCTTTGGCTGCTCTCACCAGAGGCTTTGCATAAATATTATAATTAGGTGAATGGTGGGCAGATTGTGCTGCCTCTGTTCTTCTGTCGACAAAAGGCATTCAATTGCAAGGTGAAGTGTTACAGATCTGCGTCTAATATATCGCTCTGCGTGTGTGATTTATATGCTTTTACAGTGAAGGAAATCGGTGTAAAGGAGAACAACAGGACTCAGATGTGGTGTAAGGTCCCTTTTCTGCTTCCCACAGATGCAGAGATAGTCTGGAGATACGCAATGGTGATGAGAAAATCACTTCAAACGTGAATAGCTAACATAGTTTATGAGCAAGAATAATAATAACAAAAATTTATATGTAAACAAAAAGAAAAAAGAAAAAAAGTAAATAAATATATACATATATATATATATATATATATATATATATATATATATATATATATATATATATATATTGTGAATTCTGCACTCTTTGACAGTTTCTTGGTTTGATTTTTCAGACAAAATTATGGGACTGTAAAGCACAAAATTGCAGTATGATTCATGTAGAATTTACCAAAATTAGAGGAAAACACAGCATTATATAATTTTTTATATATATTCAATTCCAGTATGTTTCTTGCTGTTTCAATTAAGATTTATTTATTTATTCATTCATTCAGATAAAATTTTATGTTTCCTGCAGTTTTAATTCATAATCATTCATTCATGCATTTTTCCTTTTTTTTAATGTAGACAAAATTACAGTATATTTCCTGCAGAACTGAACAAATTTGGGGAATGTAGCAATATCTGTAATATTTTTATGCCAACAAAATTAGAGTGTTTCCTGCCATTTCAATGAATATTCATTAATGAATCCATCCATTCATTCATTCATTAAAAAAAGGTATATGTCCCACAATTTTATTTAACGGATTTATTTGTTTATTCATGCTTTTCATAAATTTTTTCAGTCTTTATTTATTTATCTGTTTTTTATTGATTAATTTTATTCGAATACAGACAAAATTACAGTATGTGTTCTGCAGAATTGATCAGAATTAGAGCTATAGCTATATTATTTTCATTTTATGCAGACAAAATGACAGTGTATTTCCTACTACTGGTATTTCAATTACTATTTATTCCTTTAGCAATATAGAATGTAGCAATATTTGATATGTGTAAGTCAACATATTGGAATTAAGAGTGACTTACTGAATGTGACTCTTTCTGTACTTACAACCACTGAACTTGACATACAGGAGAGAACGATGTTGATGGATCGGTTTGACGAGGTCACGGTTGGAGTGGATCTACTTTACTTCATCCCCTCTGCCCGGCCAGAGCACTCGGGCACCTACCAGTGTGAAATATTCTCCCAGGAGCACTCACTCGTCCGTATCTACTACTACGTCACAGGTGACCACTCACATCTATGAAAAATTATGTCATTCCTGGGCTGTTGCTATTACTGACCACTGTATATACCAAATGTCTGTGGTTTTCACCTCAGTAGTCCCTATGGCACAGATAGGCCATGCAGAACTAGGATGTTTTTGAACAGGCTCTGCTCCCAGGAGGCCAGTTCTCTTCCCTGTCCCCTACAGTTCCATTCACCTTATGGCTTCCCAGTCCTGCCCTTGTCACCACCTGTCTGACTGCAATACTTCTGCTGGTCTTCATTAGTCTAGGGTAATAATTTCTTAATTTTCAGTTTAATAATTCATTGTAATTCCTATTTATTTAATTTTTAAATGTAATTTTATAAATTTTTTGTACATTTTTGAATAACATATTTGCATGTTCACATACTAGGGATGTAACAGTACATGCATTTGTCCTGAACTGTCACAGTACAGACGTCACGTGATTCTGTCGAATCTCACAATATCTCAACTTAAAGAGATCTTGTACGTAAACAAACATGGATGTCAATATAAAGGTATCACTACTTATTTGTGGTGCAATTTGTTCAGGAAAAAAAAAACATAAAAAGAGGAAAAACCGGCAGGATATGGTTATGGTCCTGTATGGAGAAGCAACATTGATACTCTACAGAAAGAATTAGAGTAAACTAGTGAGTAAACTTTGTTAAATTACGTTCATTTTAGGCTAGGATAGGTAAAGCTAACGATCTATGTAGTGAAATAGGAAAAACAACCTCAACATCGTTTTTGTCACAAATATTTTATTTTTCAAATATATACATAATGACAAAAACTATAGAATACCCATATAGGGACTTTGATAAAAACATTATTAATTTCTGGAACTGTTTGATTGATAATACATGCAGGCAGACACAGGCACTACGCTCCAGTGAGAACTGACCAATGTGAAAGCACAGAGGAGAAAAACAAGCAAAACAAAAAAACTGTCTCGAATTAGAAGTACAAAACGAGGATTTGTAAAGAAAAATGTTGGAGGATTTCAATGTTAGCCAAGAGGAGGTTTTCCTTTGCTGTAAGCAAAACTTGGTTCTCGCGAGACATTTCTTTTTCTTTATGTTTCAATGCCGTCTGACCGTAAATGAACACGATCACACACAGAGTGCCCATGATTTCCACCAGAGGGCACTTCATCCCCATTTATCACAATCCTTTGCCCAAACTTATCAGCACTCATCAGGAGTTCACAGCTTCAAAAAGACTATAAAGGGTCCACTCAGTCACATACACATCAATGTTGATTGTTAACCTGTAGCGTACCCCTGTTGCCGGTGTGTGACATGTGAAGTTCCCGTTGCCACAGTTGCAGAACCTCCAGAGGTGACGGCATCCGCTGCAGAACCTCCAGAGGCAGCAGGGGTGTTCGCCTCAGCTCCTCTCAAGACAGGGGTGTCCACCTATGAACCCTTCGTCTGTCCTGACAAGGTCATGGAGACCGTCAGTGAATCCCCTGTCAAACCTGTCACGGCCATCGAAGCCAATCAGTAACTATCAACCCTGCCTGAGACAATCGCAAAGACTGCCTCTGAATTCACTCAGTGCCTTTTGTGAACTCTATGATTGTGCCGTTGTGGCTAGGGAGTCTCTCTCTGAGCTCATAGTTTGTCCTGTTATGGTCAAGGAGGCCATTTATAAACTCTCTGCCTGTCTTGTCATGGCTCTGTAGTCTGTCTGTGAACTCTCTGTTGTGGTCATCTGCTCTGCCATGGGGATATTCAGTCCTGTATGCTCTGCCCTGGTAGATCTCTGACTGATCTGTCCAGTCCACCCTGGTGGTCCTCAGTCCCACTGGCTCCACCCTGGTGTCCAGCTCTGTCGGCTCCACCCTGGCACTCTGTTCTGCCTGCTCCGTCTGCTCTGCTGGGGTTGTTTTTAGCTCTGCCTAATCCGTTCTGGTGGTCTTCAGCTCTGCCCAGGCACAGTAGTCCGTCCACTCTGTCTGCGCCGACCTTGTGGTCATCAGCCCCACTGGCTCCGACCTGGTGTCCAGTTCTGTTGGCTCTGCCCTGGTACACTACTCCACCCGCTCTGTCTGCTCCACCGTGGTGGTCTTCAGCTCTGCCTACTCTGCCGACATTCACTGCCCTTATAAAGCTTGGAAGAGCCTGGACAATGTTTATGTATATAACTCCGATTGTATTCATCTGAAAGAACAAAGTCACAAGTAATTTTAAATTTTGGGGTGGACTGTCCCTTTAATTCTACAGTTTAAGACTCCACATGCACATGCACTCCACAGTTTAAGAACAACATTTTAATTTAAACGCAGGGCAGAGTTTCTGATGCAGATGCAGAGCATTGCACCCTTGGAGAGCATTTAGTCAAACAAGTCACTGAATCTGTCCGCACACTGAAAAATATTTCATATAACACCAAAAAAATTATCTTAAAAATGTTGTTTTTATTACAAAAGTACAAAATATTAAAAGTGCAAAAGCAGAGATTTCAGCCCTTGCTTTCTTCAGTGCTCATGGAGAGGAGGAAGAGCACATAATGCCAGCCATCATGCCAAACATTTTTCCAGATTTGAAGTATTTTTGCCCTGATTAAACAGATGGGTGTTTGATTGTGGAGGGTTTTCTTGATCAAAAAAAGGTAAAGGAGTTGCTTTCCTCTGACAGGTCATCTTGATTGAGGGGGTAGTCATCTGATTTAATTGATGAAGCGCATATTTATAATTATTATTATTAATATTATTACACTACTATTATTATTATTATTTTATAAAGCAGCACCCTACTTATTTATAGTACATATATAGGCTGATTTATACTTATGCATCTCATCTACACCGTAGCCTACTGTATGCACTCCCTTATCTCTGAGACACCACATGTTTTGGTTTAGGGGTTAGAAATTGCGCTTGCACTGCTCTAGGTTGCCCCTTCTCCGATTTTTTTCTTATGTGCTCTGTGGCTTTTAAATTTACTAAGTACGTCAATTCGCCAATTAAAGACCATCTGGAGGATGAGGAGACAGTCAGATGACAACACCCTCGATCAAGATGACCTGTCAGAGGAAAGCAACTCCTTTACCTCTTTTGATCAAGAAAACCCTCCACACTCTGTTTAATCAGGGCAAAAAAACTTCAAAGCTGACAAAAATGCAGGAGGCATGATGGCTGACATTATAGCCGCTTTTCCACTATCGGGCCGAACAGTTCTAAGAACTGTTAGGTAAAGTTGCGATTGTATTTCCACATTAGCCTGGTACAGTGTGGCACATTTACAAACCGTGTGCGTGCGTGCGTGTGCATGACGTCGCCACTCTATTGCCTGGCTACCAGTTTTGCCATAGCTGGCTAAGCAGAAGCATGCTATATGATCAAATAGCCAAGTAAACAACTACACTACGTTCAATATGAAAAAAGAAACAAATGACTGAGACAGTTTGTGGGGGACACATTTGTGCTTATTCTATTTATTTATTTATTTATTTTCACGTCAAGAGTGTTTCTGTTAAGTAAATATAAGATTAAAAATAGATACCCAAAAACATACCATTGTCTACATTACTTACATTACTTACTTACTCAATATTATTGTCCTTAAAAGGCAATTCTTTGTGTAGACAGCAGTACACATGCATGTAAAGTAGCAAGACAACACACATATAAAACACATACTTTTCTAATAAATCATTTAAAAGCCTAAATTGCAGCAGGTACAAAGGAATTTTTATATCTGTTTGATTTGCACAAAGGGAGTTTAAATATCCGGCTAGAAAGAAGCAGTTAAAATTCATCACACAATGGATGAGTGGCATCAGACATGACTAACTGGCCCTTCTCAGTCACCTCATATTCATAAATTTGTGTGGTAGTCCTTAAATCAATACATTATACTTGTGTTACCAAGGCAAGGACTGACACATTTTTATTACATTCCTAAGAGCTCTGTTATCAGCACTACAGTGGAAAATTAAACCATATCTGTGCTGACTTGCCAAGGATCAGCATGGAATGGAATGGTTAAGTAAAGAGAACCGTTTAGCCCGATAGTGGAAAAGCAGCTCGTGTGATCTTCCTCCTCTCCAAGGGTGCAGTGCTCCGAGTTCCCTTCTCCACTAATGTGCCACAAATGCAGTGTCATGATCTGCTAGTCCTGGCGAGAGGTATGCCTCAGACCCACAATGCCCTAAGTAATTGTGTAGACACACAGCTGCCATAGGTATTTTGGTGACTTAATCTGGTGATATCAGCATTGTTGATTAGAACACAACCATTGGTTGACAAGGATGCAGAAGGCATTCTTTTTGGTTGTGGGACATTAATCAGCTCATCATCTAATGCCCTTTTAAGGTCTAAGTTCTCAAACAGACCTGCATCAGAAACTCTTACCTGCGTGCCTACATTCACATAAATAAAATTGCAGTTTGCATCAACGGCTGCCAACATAAGGACAGAGAATCTGCATTTGTAATTTCTGAATGTACAGCTGCTTTGTGCTGGTGGCTGGATATAAATATGCTTTTCATCTAGGGAGCCCAAGCACAAACTGCCATTTTTTTTCTTGAAAGCATTTGGCAATCTTCAGCCCCTCTTCCTCAGTCCTATTTGTCTGCATAAAGAAAATAAATAAAAAAAGTTAAGTAATTGTTTCAGCCACTCGCAGACCTTGGATGTACATTACTGTATAACAAAACAAAAAAGTGTAATCACATTTTCTCACTGATTTCAGTAGGTCCTCCAAAGTAACAGAGACTCTGTCCTTACAATAGAGCACTTTTTATATTAAAATTCTAAATTCAGAATTTTTATTTTGTTCTTTAAATGTGCAGCGCAAGTGGGAACAGTCTTAAACTGTAAATTTAAAGGTACAGTTCACCTAAAAAAATGAAAATTACCCCTTGATTTATTCAACATCAAACCATCCTAGGTGTATATGACTTTCTTCTTACAGAGGAATACAAATCAGAGTTACATAAAAATGTCCTGGCTCTTCCAAGCTTTATGAGGATAGTGAATGGGGGTCATGATTTTGAGGTAAAATAAAGTGCATCCATCCATCATAAAAAGTGCTTTGCACAGCTCCAGTGGGTTAAAAGGATAGTTCACCCAAAAATGAAAATTAGTGATTAACTCACCCTCAACATATCTTAGGCACATCTGATATTCCTCTTTCAGACAAATCCAATTGGAGTTATATCAAAAATTATCCTGGCTCTTCAATCTGTATAATGGCAGTGAATGGTGCAGCTGTTTTTGAAGCAAAAAAAAAGTGCATCCATCTACCATAAAACTACTCATAGTCTTTGTTGATGATTCAGAATGCAGCGTCAAGACTGGTCTTCAATGAACCCAAAAGAGCCCATGTTACACCTCTCTTTATCTCCTTTCACTGGCTTTCGGTTGCAGCTCGCATCAAGTTCAAGACATTGATGCTTGCATATAGAAGAGCCACAGTTCACCCTATCTACAAATGAGCGACACTTCACAGAGAAGCTCAAAATCACTTTCCAGAACATTCTCGTTCAACATTCCTGTCTGGTGGAATGATCTTCCCACCCCTATCCGAAATGCTGAATCCCTGACAATTTTCAAGCGACAGCTGAAATCTCTTTCTAAACTACTTGGCTTCATAGTTAAAACAAAAACAAAAACAAAAAAACACTTTCTCTTTATTCCTTTGTCTAAAACATTGGTATTACAAGCACTTCCTGTGTCTGTTTGCCTCTTAGGATAAAAGCGTCTGCAAAATGACTAAATGTACATGTAGCCAACTATGGTAGAATCCCAAAAATCAAGTCAAAACAGGGAAAATCAAGAAAAATATTGGACAGGCAAATCTCGTGGTCTCACAAATCCAGCTGAAAGTGGTACCGATAACATAATATGCTGATTGTCGGTTGCTTTTAAATGAACTTTAATTTATAAAACAAAATGTATTTGGCCAAATTAACCTTCACTTACTTAATAACATAAACACAGGCTTTACTCCCTTCAAACCTTTACTGGATTGTCACTGTTTCGATCACTTCAACATCCCATCCAGGCGAACACACAAAAATTAAATGTGTGATGATAAAATGCATTTAAAACTATCTGATCCGTGGATTATCCGTAGAAGATACAACTATCATCATACACCGGTAAAGGCATTTCCATTTGATTTAGGACCAGTTTATTAAATAATAATTTAAATATTATTATATAGAAGTCAGCTTTTGAAAATGAGCAGGAGAATATGTGAGAGGCAGTAAATATGAGTTTATGAATGAGGCTGTACCACTAGGCTACATCAAGTTATATACCTCCTTTTATATGACTAAATATAGCCAGACGTGACTTAAGGCGTTGCTCTGTTTTCAGTCTTTACTCAGTGTTTTGCAGCGGTTGTCCCAACAACACATTACATCCAAACTGGGCGAGAAAAATACTTAATTGTACAGTATTGCAATTTTGTTTAGGACAATGTGTTTTTAGAGCTGCAATTTCTTTTACAGTGTCTGAATTTTATTGCAGGGCTTAAGATTTAAAGACCTAATGTTTTTTTGTTTCTTTGTTTCATAAATTTCCAATACATTTAAGTAAGCAGGTTTTTAGGAATTAACTTTGCTGATCACTTTCATCACCACTGGTCATCGCCAACTCAGTGTTGAGGTCATGACTGCTACATGGTGCCAAAGTAAAATGGACATAGGAAATTTTAATTCGAAGAAGCAACCTCTGTTTTGATTTTATTTACAGTTTTAAAAAAGTCATTGTCAGGCATGTTCTCAAATGCAAACTGTTAAATAATTGGTATGATGGAATCATTACTAAGTTTTGAATGTGAAAAAAGGTTTGGGATTAAGTACTCTCAAGAGTTTCCTTGAAAGAATTAACTATCCTAAGTGTCAGATGTGACATGGAAACTCATGACTCATGTCTTAAAAGATGTTTATGAGGACTGTTCTTTCCAAAGTTATAAAAAAAGACTGTCAAAATGTTTGATGACAATCAACATGTAATGACTGTGGAGACAAGAGTGTTTTTAAAGCACTGCTGGAATCCAGCAGAATGTGTCTGAAATTAGATTTCAACAGAGGGGCAAAAATTATTTATAGGAACTGCCAGTTCTGTGAAATCAAACCATCTTACTTATTGCAGGAAAAAAATATTAAGAGTTTAATATTTAATATTAAACAGATTTTATTTAAATTTTTAATATATTTTAAGTAAAAAAAAGAGAAAACTCCCATTTACTCACTATCATGTTGTTCCAAACCCACTATTTTGAACAATGTTTCAGCTGTTTTTGCCCATTCAGTGAAAGTGAAATCAGCTTCGAAATACTAAACTCCACATACAGACAAAAAACGATAGGGCTTTTCCTGTATTACAACTTTGTGTTCTGAATTAAGCAGAAACAACACAAACAACAAACTGTAAAACCTAAGTAGAGGACCACATTATCAATTGTTATTTGTTGTAGTTTTCAAGTGTACAAATATCATCATATATAATGGTAGCAGTTACAGTTTTGACATTTAAATTTATCAATGAATCTGAATCATTTGTGGTTGCTGTAGTGGTCTAGCTTCAGCGTGTGAGAAGTGAAACACAAATAACAGTAGGATGAATGCACTGTCTGAGGTCTACACAGCACCTCTTACTCACATCTGTTTCCTCTTTTAATCATTCCCAGATGTAAAGTCTGGGTCTGTAGACCCTCTGACGCAAGAAAGGGAAAAGAGAGAGCATGATCTGAATAATTACAAACATTTGTCGAGGGTGAAGCATAACATTTGCCATGGGCTGACTACCAGTAACAGAAAGAGATTTTCTCAAGCGTAATCACAATTGCGTGTTTGAGTCATTGTGAGTCATATATCAGTGCCAATCAGTATCTGACCAAATAAAGAAACCATTGGTTGGAAAATCTCTGGTTGACCGCAGTAGTGACCGTTTTATCAACCTCTCAGAGTTGAAAGAGTAAGAATGATACAGGGCAGGTCCATTACTGGAATTTCACTATCAAAAAAAATATTTTGGCAAATAGAAGAACTGCATTGCATTACTAAAGAGCTCAAGTTGGTTTTCTTAGTCATTTCCCACAGAATATGTGTTTTATGTGCTTAAAGGCGCGGTCTGTTGCTTGGAAAATCTTCGAAAATCCAGTCATTTTAATAAGAATCCATGCATCCAGGAGTTTCCAGTAAGGGCGATAACTTCCTGCAGATTCCATTTGAATTCAAGCTGGACACTTGAATTTTCTGTATTTATTAACAGAAAGCTTCTTGGTTTGAAAGTGACTTTTATGTGAACTGGGCTTCATACATCTTTACACTATTGACAATGGACCTTTTTTCTTAAGGACAAAATATCTCACCAAACAAATGTGTATTTAGTTTTTCACAAATAATTTTTCATGTTGACCGACAAATTGCTACTTGGTTTGAAAGTAACTTCTGTGAGCAGTGCTTTATGTATCACTACACTTATTAATATTTTTGTCAGCAAAATCTCACAAATGTGACCACACCTTTAAAACCTACAGGGCCCTTTTTTAACGATCTAAGCACATTGTAATATGCTCAGCTAACCTAGAGTTTCTCATGGTTATGTGTAGACTTTTTCATCTGCGATGGGAGTCCACTTCCACCGTTATAACTGCAGCCTATATTTCACCGGATGCTAACAGCAAGCTTGCCATGAACAAACTGCATGCGGCCATTAAACAATAGACTGCTCATCTGGAGGCTCCTTTTGTAGCGGGTGATTTTAATCACTCCAATTTACAGTGCTCCCCGTGTGAAGCCATCAGTGAGGACCATCAAAGTGTGGCCAACTGGAGCAGACTCTTCACTTCAGGACAGGTTTCAATACACGGACAGGAGTATGTTTGCATTTTAGGCTGCCTGTGGCTCTCAAACAGACATTAATAATAAAAATATTAATATGTTTTATATATATATAGTGCCTTTACTGAGCTCAAGGACGCTGAACATGATACACCAAAGCAACAAATATTGACAACAAGGAACAATTTCATTGGACATTTGGCAAATAATTCAGTTGCAAATAATGCAGTAGCATATAACACAGATTATGTAGTAAAAACTTAGAAATGGAAAACAAAATGGACAAATACACATGTAAATTAGTGATGGTGTTGATTAGACAAATAAGTTTAAGTTTTGACTTGAATTCGTCAAAAGATGTGATTGTTCTGAGTGCCAGGGGAAGTGAATTCCAAAGTTTGGGTGCAATAACCGAAATAGGCCACACCTGCTCCAGCACCATCACATTCAACACCGGCGTACCACAGGGCTGTGTGCTGAGCCCATTCCTTTACACCCTCTGCACACACGACTGCAAATCTGTGCATGGATCCAACTCCATCATTAAGTTTCAAATGACACCACTTGATTGGCCTCATCAGAGACAATGATGAGACTGCCTACAGGGAGGAGGCACAGCACCTGGCCGCATGGTGCGCTGACAAAAGCCTGCTCCTCAACACCAGTAAGACAAAGGAGCTCATTGTGGACTTCAGGAAGAAGAAACGAAGCATGCATGATCCATCCACATTAATGTTGTCCCATTGCTCAACTGTCTTAGGTCTTCTTTGTTGCATCTTCCTCTTTGCGAAGATGCAACAAATGTTTTCTATGGGTGAAAGATCTGGACTGCAGGCTGGCCATTTCAATACCCGGATCCTTCCTCTACGCAGCCATGATGTTGTAATTGATGCAGTATGTGGTCTGCCATTGTCAAGTTGGAAAATGCAAGGTCTTCCCTGAAAGAGACGACGTCTGGATGGGAGCATATGTTGTTCTAGAACTTGGATATACCTTTCAGCATTGATGGTGCCTTTCCAGATGTGTAAGCTGCCCATGCCACATGCACTCATGCAACCCCATACCATCAGAGATGCACATTTCTGAACTGAGCGCTGGTAACAACTTGGGTTGTCCTTGTCTCTTTAGTACAGGTGACATGGCATCCCAGTTTTCCAAAAAGAATTTCAAATTTTGATTAGTCTGACCACAAGACAGTTTTCCGCTTTGCCACTGTCGAATTTAAATGAGCCCGGTTCACGACACTGTTTTCTGGAAGTATTCCTGAGCCTATGTTGTGATTTCCATTACAGTTGTATTCCTGTATGTGATGCAGTGCCGTCTAAGGGCACGAAGATCCTAATGCAAAGAGATTGTGTTTATGTTTATGCACTGTAGATGATGATAACTTCAAACTCCTTTATGATATTGCTCCACTATTTTACACCGGAGCATTGGGGGAATTGGTGATCCTCTGCCCATCTTGACTTCTGAGAGACACTGCCACTCTGAGAGGCTCTTTTTATACCCAATCATGTTGCCAATTGACCTTATAAGTTGCAAATTGGTCCTCCAACTGTTCTTTATATGTATATTTAATTTTTCTGGCCTCTTTTTGATACCTGTCCCAGATTTTTTGGCATGTGTAGCTCTCATGAAATCCAAAATGAGCCAATATTTGGCATGACATTTCAAAATGTCTCACTTTCAACATTTGATATGTTATCTATATTCTATTGTGAATAAAATATAAGTTCATGAGATTTGTAAATGATTCCATTCCTTTTTTGTACAGTGTCCCAACTTTTTTGGAACCAGGTTTGTAATCTAGTATAGTTTGACCTGCTGAGACTGGCATTCAACATTTTCTCAAGCACTTTCTTTCATTCCTTATGATACAAGCCTTAGTACCACCTTGCTTTTCTCATTCTTATTTTCATAAATAAGAATACTACAGTCTAAACAGTCTAAACATGTTACAACACTTTAACTTTTCTCATGAAATGTTTTACATGAAGCAATTCCCCCCACCCACCCCCAAACGACACCCACCCTGCTCTGATTCAGCCTGTGTTAAATCATTTTAAATCATTTACTTTGGATTGAACATGCATACATTATCCCACAGGTTTTTTATGGCCAACCATAACTTATTTGTGGGCTGTTATCCTACAGTGTTATTGATTTTGCTGTAAATGACACCTAAACTGATTTATATCACAATATTTACTTCTATGTTGTTTACATATTATTTTAATCAGATAATAATTCATGGTGAAATAGTTTTGTCAAATACCTGTTTGAAATAAATTTAGAACATTTTCCTTTAAAAACAATGTATTATTGAAATAACACACATTTGTAACTTCACATTTACACAATATTTGAAATGACGACATAAAATACCCTGTCAAGTTACATTAGAAAGCATTAAAATGTATTTTAAATCAATACACATCACAAAACACATTTAGAAATACCTGCACAGTTTTCTCATGAAATATTTGCCATATTTGTGTTAGTAGTCATTTTGATGATGACAGATGCTAAAATATCATCAACATCACATGATCAGTGCTGTAACTATTTATGTTCTACAAATAATGTGTTGTAACAGTATGTCTTATGGCGCTTTTCCACAGCGTGGTAAGACGTTTCCACTGCAGTTTAGTACTACATTAGATTTGGTGGGATTGTTCACGTCGTTATAGTTGTGCCGCCTACTACTGCCACCAATCGTGAAAAACTTTGTAATTTCCACGTCCCCCATCAAGCTCTCTCTGGATCCAGTCCTCTGCTATCAGAGAGAGGAATGTCTGTACTTCCTCAAGAGTCAACGAAACTGCCATTTTTGGGTTGTTAAAAAAGGAGCGCTCATTCAAAATAGTTGCTTTAGCTCCTTCGCTGGCTGTTCTGATTTCAATCTAGCACTTATTTTATGTTTGTATCGCAAGCATAGACTGTATCATAGACATATACACCAGTGTACATGTCTATGAGACTCTATAATAGGGCTATTCAAATCTTGCCCTGGAGGGCCAATGCGGTGCAGAGTTTGGCTCCAACCCTAGTCAAACACACCTGAGCATGCTAATCAATGTTTTTGGGATCATTAGAAAATCACAGGCAGGTGACTTTGATCAGGGTTGGATCCAAACTCTGCACCGCATTGGCCCTTCAGGGCAGGATTTGAATAGCCATGCTCTATAAAAACAGGTCGCAAGTTCAGTGATGCAGGTAGTGACGATTCTCTCCTGCAAATCCATGATCAGTAGTGTTTACACATCATGTTTTGGTAACGGTTCATTTGGAACCCCAACCAAGGTGGTACTAAAAAAAGTACCAGGTACTGTAACCAGTGGAAATTCTCTCACTAATAATAACATATTTGTATTATTTGGGTTCAATGCTATGTTTGTTGAATTAAAAAACCTACAGCATCAATTTTGACTCTGTATGCATGCTTTCTGCACATTTCATGTAGTCATTATATTTGATAAAGACTGGTTGTTTCAAGTCATTCCCAATCTCTGAATACTTAGTGGACATCGTAAATTGCATACATTATGTGCAATATTAAAATAAATCATAAATACAATTGCAAGTTTAAAAACAGTCCATAAATAAAATTGCATGTAAACCATTTAGAAAAGAAAAAACAAGTGTTCTTTAATAAATAAAAAATGTGCCCAAATAATTGTCTTATACATTCACAGTATAACTCTGTGAGCGTTTTCGGAATAATCTCCGAAACCACATCCAATAGAGGCAGATCATTACCAGCCAGTAGCACACATAAGCTGTAGCTCCAAATATCAAAAACTTGATCTCCTCTTTCTTTCCATCTGTTGTCCAGTCCATTTTGCTTTCCCTGTAGATTGTGTACACCAGGCCTCCCAACAAAATGGCAGCCCACACTGATAGAGGTACCAGGGGGATATAATTCCCCACCATTTTACGACGGCCCGATGTCCCCCAGCTGCTTTTGTTCATGGTGATAATGGCAAAGTATTTTGCAGGCAGGAGGCTAGTCATATAGAGGGCAGAGTATAAGGACATGAAGAGCATCACTGCTTTCTGTCGTAGGATGCAGGCATATGTTGCCTTTACCAGTCCAATCAACTGGATGCAGCACAAGACCCACAAAATGTCCCACAGAGTGCCTGTCCAGAAGAGCTTGATAATGGTGGCAGTGACAAAAAAAGGAAAGATGCCTGACACAATGGATTCATAGGTCATCCACAGGTGATGCTTGTGCCACCACATAGCATTATAGAGCCATTCACGAAAGTAGGATTTGGTCCAACGCGTCTGCTGATTGAGCCAGCGCAGAGACTGGGCAGGAGTCTCCGTGTAGCACTTTGAACGGGCAGTGTACCTTAAAGAAACAGAAACTCTGTCAAAACATGCCTGTTTATTAGAATTGATAAGTATTTGACAGAAAAAGGATCTCATGATTTATATGGTACCAATGCAGTCTAATGGTGTCAGACTATTTTCCACCATTTGACCAATTGGTTCTTGCTGTCATTCCCATTAAAGATCACATCATTTTTACAACTTTCAAAACTGTTCAACAAAGTTATTGTCTATTACAATTATTGATTTATTTTTCAGAAAGACGTTTTGTTAGCTGAACAATTGGTAAGTTAAACCACAGTCATGGCCTCTTTTTCATTCCTGTCAAAAAGTAAATATGGAGCTGATCATTATGTTTTGGGGTAATTTGTACAAACTTATTCATACATTTATGTACAATCTGTTTATGCCCTACTGATGGATAGGTATGGGGTGTGCCTTCGTGCTTATTTTTTTCTCTCTTAAAATGTTTCCATATAAATCCCATCGTACAAATCCGTGAAATTGCCACCTCATAAAATAGTTATGTTCTCCTATACTGACATAGAGATTGTGTTAATCACATCATGAAAGGTAGACTTCACAGACTAGCTACAAAGCACATTTATTGAAAAAGTATCAATGTGAATCTGTTTGAACTTTCTTATCTGTTCTGTTTGCCATAATAATATCTTGATATTATCATGTTGACCCTCACATCACTACAGACAGTCCTGTTTTACTGAGCTGGGAACGGTTTGTAATGGTAGTGTGCCAAACAGTGCTCAAGTTGAACATTTCTGCCAAAAGATGGACAGCTACTCATTGTGTATTTAGCTTGTAAATAGCCAATTGTGAATCATACTGTCACTACTTACTTTGTAGCATAGCCCATGCTTAGCATTCGATTAGTGAGATGACGATCATCACCGAAAGTACAGTGGGTGCCAAGAAATTTCTGGTTGTACCAGGATTCCAGAAACTGCTGCAGCAGGTCATTCCTATAAAGACCTGAAGGAAAGATCATGATACTCAGTTATTCCTACAGACGAAATGTTAAAACTCAAATCAGAGCCTGCTAGGGTAGATCAGATGAGAACCGAGCAATTCCAACATTTTTATCAGTGTTTCTCAACAACAGTGCTCTGAGTGAACCAAGATTTGAATTAATTAAAAAAAAAAAATTATTTATTTTTTTACATATTAGAATGGAGCCAAATGTTTTAGTTTGCTTCATCAATGCCTAAATACCATTTGGCTGTTGATTAATATAATCCAATAGCCTGTAGTGACATCCTTTGTAAAGTAATTTTATTTCCGAGGTAGTTCAAGTTATTGGATTAAATGTGTTTTGATTAAAAAAGTTGCACGGATGACTCAGTCAGCATTAAGACCAGAAATATGCATTTAGTACATAGGCTCAGATTTGATTTAATGCAGACTTTAGGTTGTTTAATTTCTGTATTACCTAAGGGGCCGCTGATACAGGAGACGCAGTCGAAGAAGGACTGGCAGGACCTCTCAATGTTAAATGCCATCCAGTAGCGCAGGCTGCTCATGAAGCTGATATAGGAGTCTTTGAGGTTAAGGATCATCACATCGCCTCCCACGGCGCCGTATTTCTGGTTGCTCTCCAGCACCTTGCAGAGCTCAGCTGTGGCCAGGGGATCTAATTTTGTGTCCGAATCACATACCTGATTAAACAGCAGAATAAAAAAAGAAATTTGATTATTCCCTGTATTAAGTTTTTTTTTACATACACACATTGCTTTTTTCTCTAACATTCAATGCTCAAATTTGTACTTAAATTAAACTTGTGTACTTGTCAGTATTACTCACCTGTATATAATCTACAGAGGATCCTAGTGCCTTGAATGCTGTATACATCACTTCCCTCTTTCCTCCCCATTTCTGCATGATGCACACACACTTCTTGGTCCTGATGAGTTCTTCAACCTCTAAGCGCTGAGTGTCTTCAAACATAACTCCGTCGACTGCTTCTGGAGCATAAGTTTCTGCTTCGGGAGCATCAGCTTCAGCTGCATCCTTTTCTTTGCTAGTGGGGTTCCAAGAGTGATAGTTGTTTTGCCATATATAACAGCCAGGATCCTGGTCTGCAAAGACCTCACGGAACATCTCCATCATGTAGCGGTCATCATCTGAGTTCCCATCCACCACCATGATGATGCGTAGCAGCTCAGATGGGTACTGCAGCGCCCGTACTGACTGAAGGCACTCACGAAGATAAGCAGGGTCCTCCTGATAGGCTGATATAGTAAAGCCGATGGTTTTTGTGTAAGAGCATGGTTTGCGTCTGGCATTCATGCGTCTATGCTCCACAAAGGCAAAGAAGCTCTGAATTAGGACATGGAGGCTGAGCAGCACTCCATAGAAACCTAATGAAATGATGTTGTATGGAGATGTGGCTATCTGGAAACCTTCGATGTATGCCCATAACATCACCCCAAGTACCAGAAGAGCAAAGAGAAATGTGAGAATGGCCCGGACCAGAGAGCCAAATCTCCTTAATACTGGCTTGATATCCATTTTATAATGAAAATGCTAGAAGCAATGGGGGGGGGGGGGGGGGGGTATTTAGAAAAAAAGAATAATTAATTTGTAATAATCATCATCTCAGTGATGTAATGCTTTAGTCCAAATATTAACCAATATTGTAAATGAAATTAATGTACATATTATGTATTATATATGATTATACAAAAATACAAGCAAAACATTTGAAATAAACATATAAACATATACATATAAATAGATTTAAATTAATCTGATGAAATTAACATACCTATTCAATCGAACCAATCTTTACGCAGGTTCATTCACTCCTTCTTTGACCTGCTCTCCTCCTGAACTAACTGGACAGTCAACTCCTAAAATCTCATAGTCTGGCTCAGGGAACATTCCTTCTGTAGATGTGTAATGAGCTCCAAATGTGCCTGAGCTCAGATGACGCCCCACTCACAGGACTTCCATCCGTGACTCACACACTCGACGTCAAAACTCAGAACTCCTCTTTCTGAAATTCTGAGGTACTGGGTGTCCTCCAAAAAGGTTAAGAGATTGTAAACAAAAACTGTTTAACATGAAACAGTACACATGTTAATGCTATAAAAGTGTGCACATTGAGAGAATTAAACAGCAGATGTTTCTATTACCAACTTCTTTAAATTGCGCAAATGCTGCTGTGACGAGTGGGGTGGGGGCGAGAGCCGTGGGAATGGAGCGAGGCCGGTGGAGTAATTGGGAAATGAGCGACACCTGCGAGACTCACCGGTCTCGAGTCCCACGGAGGAGATCAGAAGGATACAAAAGAGGAGCGACGACAATGAAGGACGAGAGAGGACCAGGCCTGGGCTTTATTTTGTGTTTGGTCTTTGTTTGTGCGCGACAGTCGTCTGCGAGAGGCTGTCACACTGTTTTGTGTTTATTTTATCCTTAAAGTTTCATTTAAATGTCTGTCGGTTCCCGCCTCCTTCTCCCCATGATTGTGAAGTTTTATACCGTTACACTGGTGCTGAAACCCGTGAAGGAAGGAGGGACGCGCTGCCGAAGATCCCTTGCCGCTGGGTTGAATCCACGGTGCCATCGAGCAGGGCGTAGCAGTCTGGCGCCAGGGATGCTTGAGGCGGTGGGCTGGAGTGAGCTGCCGGGGACGGACCAACAAAGGAGTCGGCACTGTTCGCCGGGGGCCAGAGCCTGCTGTCATCCTCCAAAATGGGGAGTAGCAGGGAACGGGGGACTCCTGCTGGCTGCCCGAACATGGAGGATACGTTGCCGTCCACTGGGCGGTGGAGGTGTCTTTCCGTCCAACGAGGGCAATCCAGTGCCACCGCCAGGCACCCGGGGCGGAGTTCACACAGCTACTGGAGGGCCGAGCGGCACTGTGTCGGGGAACCAACAGTTTTTTTTTTTTCTACTCTCTCCTCTCTCTCATCTCTGTCGCTCCTCATCCTTCCATCTCCTGTTCTCTCACCTCGTCTGTCTGTCATTCAACCCAGCGGCAAGGGATCTTCGGCAGCGCGTCCCTCCTTCCTTCACGGGGGTGGGAGTAGAGCGCAGTCTTGGGAGTACGGGGCGGGGCCGAGAGCCGTGGGAATGGAGCGAGGACGGTGGAGTGATTGGGAAATGAGCAACACCTGCTCGAACTCACTGGTCTCGCATCCCACACAGGCGATCGTAAGGATATAAAAGAGGAGAGATGCAACTGAAGGATGAGAGAGGACCAGGCCTGGACTTGTGTTTGGTTTTTGTTTGTGCGCGTCAGTTGTCCACGAGGGGCTATCGCGCTCTTTTGTGTTTATTTTATCATTGAAGTTTCATTTAAATGTCTGCCGGTTCCCGCCTCCTTCTTACAGCTGCTAATACACATACATTTGTTAATAAAATTAATAAAACAAAAACATCTATGTTTTCATGTTAGTGAATGAAAGGAAACAATCCACTCGCATGCCTCTGTCCAATGATGGTGCATCTCGGGCCAATGACATCACTTCCAGGGAGGCATTACCAGGCCTGTTGTACATGCCCCCTTCCCTTGACTCCACCTCCATGTCAACACAGTGCCAGAAAGGGAGACACAGAGAAACGTGAAGCACAAAAAGAAAAACAGTACTGCAAGTTTAAACTAGACTGAAACGCAAATTAAAAGCAGTAATGCAAATACTAAATACTCTCTTTTTTTTTTTTTTTGCAAAACATTTTTTTTCTATCAATAATTATTTTTATTTTTTTTGCAATTCTTTATTTTTGTTTGCAAAAAGCACATTTATAGTTTCTCAATACTTTCATTTTTGTTTGCAAAACTTAATTTTCTTCTGCAATATTTCAATACTTTTGCAAGCATTTGTGGCCTTGTTTTGACTCCATATAGCTGCTTCTGAAATTAGTTTTTATTAAGGTATTGTTTTCCTGTAACACCATGTTATACCAGCAGAGGACAGCACCGCATTATCGACCAGTGACTCGGTCGCCCCTCTCGTTCTAAATGCGTCTGTACAGGTACATCTACATAAATTAGAATGTCGTGGAAAAGTTCATTTATTTCAGTAATTCAACTCAAATTATGAAACTTGTGTATTAAATAAATGTAGTGCACACATAAGTAGTTTAAGTCTTTGGTTCTTTTAATTGTGATTATTTTGGTTCGCATAAAACAAAAACACACCAATCTCAACAAGTTAGAATACTTCATAAGACCAATAATAATAATAATAATAAAAACACTTTTAGTGAATTGTTGTCCTGCTGGAAAGTATGATCATTTACTGTGCATGTACTCAACATTTGGTAGGGACTCCTTTTGCTTTAATTACTGCCTCAAATTCGGCGTGGCATGGAGGTGATAAGTTTGAGGTGAAGATAAGTTCAGGTCTGGTGAGTTTGCTGTCCAGTCAAGCACACCAACACCATGGTCATTTAACCAACATTTGGTGCTTTTGGCAGTGTGGGCAGGTGCCAGATCCTGCTGGAAAATGAAATCAGTATCTTGAAAAAGCTGGTCAGCAGAATGAAGCATGAAGTGCTCCAAGATTTCTTTGTAAACGGTTGCAATGACTTTGGTTTTCAACAAACAATATGGACCAACACCAGCAGATGACATTGCACTCCAAATTATCCCAGACTATGTTAAACTTCATTCCTTATGAAGATCACTCAAATTCTTTTAATCGATTTTGCTTGACAATCCTCATAAGGCTGCGGTTCTCTCGGTTGGTTGTGCATCTTTTTCTTCCACACTTTTTCCTTCCACTCAACTGTCTGTTAACATGCTTGGATACAGCACTCTGTGAACAGCCAGCTTCTTTGGCAATGAATGTTTGTGGCTTACCCTCCTTGTGGAGGGTGTCAATGATCGTCTTCTGGACAACTGTCAGATCAGAAGTCTTCCCCATGATTGTGTAGCCTAGTGAACCAAACTAAGAGACCATTTTGAAGGTTCAGGAAACCTCTGCAGGTGTTTTGAATTGATTAGCTGATTGTCATGTCACCATATTCTTATTTGTCTAGATGAATTGGTGGGTTTTTGTTAAATGTGAGCCAAAATCATCACAGTTAAAAGAACCAAAGACAACTACTTCAGTCTGTGTGCATTGAATTTATTTAATACACAAGTTTCAATCTGAGTTGAATTACTGAAATAAATGTAATAAATAAATTTCCATGACATTCTAATTTATTGAGATGCACCTGTATGTGTAAGTGAACACAATTTTTACATACAAAACAATATAAAATAAATGGAACAATGTTATCTGGCTATTAAAAGGTTGGTTCATCCAAAAATTAAAGTGATGTTATTAATAACTCACCCTCATGTCGTTCCAAACCAGTAAGACCTCCATTTATCTTCGGAACATAGTTTTGTTACGATCGGAGACCCAGGGAAACACAGGAGAAAAAAGATCCAATCGCAGTGTGGGTTTTAATGGGTTTTAATTCCAAATCAGAAATCAACAAGCAGGGGTCAAAACCATAAATCCAAACAGTACACTGGCTGAACTGCTGTGAAGAGAGAACTGAAGATGAACACGGAGCCGAGCCAGATAATGAGTTCTCTCTTCACAGCAGTTCAGTCATTGTACTGTTTGAGTAAATGAATTACTCCAGAATATTGGTTTGTTTGAACTCAGAGGGAGTGTCAGCCACATTAAAAAAGTTAACAGCTTAAGTCATTTGTGTGTAAATGCTTATTGGAGATGCAAACCGTTTAAAACGATTCAGTTCGATTTGGTGAACTGGTTCAAAAAGATCCGTTTACATCGAATGATTCATTCGCGAACCGGATATGACAAACTGCTTTGTTTTGAACTCTCTCACAACAGACACGGAAGAGAAGACAATGATGAATAAAGTCATAGTTTTTGATATTTTTAGACCAAAATGTATTTTCGATGCTTCAAAAAATTCTAACTGACCCTCTGATGTCACATGGACTACTTTGATGATGTTTTTCATACCTTTCTGGACATGGACAGTATACCATACACACAGCTTCAATGGAGGGACTGAGAGCTCTCGGACTAAATCTAAAATATATCAAACTGTGTTCAGAAGATAAATGGAGGTCTTACTGGTTTGGAACGACATGAGGGTTATTAATGACATAATTTTCACTTTTGGGTGAACTAACGCTTTAAGCTAGGTCTACTATTAAACTTAAGTTAGTAAAGAAAAAAAATGTAATACATATTTCTCTATCAAATTACATGTCGTTTTGAAACACCTTCGGTTTACATAGCACAGCTGATTCAGTGTAATATCTAAATATATGGGGATTACATTTATATTATTTTTGTTTTGATTCTATATATATATATATATATATATATATATATATACACACACACACAGTATAAATAAAGCATTAACAGCAGTACAAACTGATGGAAATATCTATGAACTTTTAAAATATTCAGCTAAGCTAGTTGTTTTTATTGTTGGATTTTATTAAATTTTAATATTAGGAATGTTAGTGAGAAGAAGATAAATAAAAAACTTTTACATATCAGTCTGCATTAGTGATGGACATCGGTTATGATCATCTTTATTATGTCTTCTGAATAAAACAGCTCCCTCCTCAGTGTAATGAGAAATGGTGTTTTAATTTGTGTACTACTGTTTTATTAGTGAGTTATATCTGTGAGGATCACTTCTACTGCTGGAATCAGGATTTATAAGGCAACAAGAGGATGCGCTGAGGACTCCCTCTTTAAGGCCTTAAAGGGGTCATATGATGTTGCTAAAAAGAACATTATTTTGTGTATTTGGTGTAATGAAATGTGTTTATGTGGTTTAAGGCAAAAAAAAAAAGACATTATTTTTCACATACTGTACATTATTGCTTCTCCTCTTTGCCCTGCCTTCTGACACACATCGCTTTTACAAAGCTCATCGGTCTGAAAAGCGAGGACTTCTCTGATTGGCAAGCTATTCAGTGTGCTGTAAATTGGAAGAAATACCTCAAGTGTGTCGGAAATGTTATGCCCCTCAACATACTGTGATTATGTGTGTCCCGGCACGACAAGACAAAAACAAGAAAAATCATTTGTTGCATCTATTAGGGACATAAATACTGATTATAAGGGCATGGACAAGTCTTAAATTTTATAAAGAATCTCCTTGGATTTGAGACTTTAGTCTTTGCAACTTTATAGTTCCCTTTCAGTTGGTCACGTTCGACGTTACGAATGGGGATCTCGCCCGAGAGCCCAATCACCTTTGAGTGGTACAAAACGAGCCAATGGTACACAAAGTACCTTGGTCTGCGGAATTTGCATCGCGAGCTCCACCCCGCAGAGGTGTATATAAGGAGCAACGCGAGCAACTCGCATTCAAGCTTTCGCTTCGGAGCCGAGCACATCGCTTGCTGCAATCACCGGAGTGTTTACAAGCAAGAGCTGGTGTTGGTGTGACGGTGCAATTCAGCGGTTCGTCTGGGTTTCCTGCGACAGCTCCCGCGTTCCCCTGAGCGCTTCAACACCTCTAAAAGAGACACATTTCTCTCACAAAAGAGATACGGGCCGATTTGCGTCTTTTTAAAGATGTAATTTTGCCCGTGTGTTTCTGGGTGCGGTCGATATATCGCTCCTCGTGACAGTCACGATCGTTGTGTCACGTGTCTGGGCTTCCAGCACGCTGAGACTGCATTCGTGGATGGCTCATGTTCTCATTGCGGGGACACAACCATCTCGGCGTTGAGATCGAGATTTCCTTAAAAGGTATAGAGTCCCCTCTGCCACACCCCATTCTAGCTCTTCTTCTCGTAAGAGAGCTACTTCGGCTGGTGGCCAGGGTGATCTGAGGGTTACCGTGTGGGCTTCCCCGACGAGCGAACCTCCTCGGGCCACACCCCCCTCAAATACGCCGCAGCCGGTCGAGTTCCCGGATGAGTTTGCTGCACCCTCTCAGGCTCCTGACATCTCATTCGGGGCTCGCGAAGAGGACCATATGTCGATCACCGCATCACAAGGCGGGCTTGAGTCCTCGGGAGATGAGGGTTCGGCTGCGTTGCCTCCCTCGGGAGTGCCAGCGTTGTCCGAGTCCGATCCCGAGCTGACGGCCGTGCTTTCCCGGGCAGCGGAGAGCATCGGGCTTGAGTGGAATCCTCCACCCTGTCCCGAGCGCTCGAGGCTGGATGATTGGTTCCTGGGGGCTGCTCATGCGGATCGTCAGCACCCCCCTTTGTTTCCTTTCTTCCCGGAAGTGGACCAGGAAGTAACTAGTTCATTGAAGGCACCTTTAACTGCCCAAAACCGTTCTGGTTCTTCCTCCGCCTTCACTGCCCTCGATGGCGGGGCGGCCAAGGGGTATGCTGGGATTCCCCCGTTCTGTTGCGATGCAACTGTGTCCACAGAGAGCCTCCGCTTGGCGTGGTGGTCCCTAGCTGCCCTCCAAGGCCTGTAAGTTCTCATCCATGCTTGTGGCCAAGGCTTACAGAGCTGCGGGCCAGGCCGCTTCTGCCCTGCATGCCATGGCCTCACTTCAGGTCTATCAGGCCAAGCTGCTCCGGCAGCTGCACGAGGGCGGTGCTGACCCGGGGGTTTTGCAGGAGGCGCGCACTGCTACCGACCTCGCTCTCCGGGCGACGAAGGTCACTGCGCGCTCCTTGGGTCAGGTGATGTCCACTTTGGTCGTCCACCTATGGCTGAACCTGGCAGACATGAGGGAGTCTGATCGGGCTCAGCTCCTCAACTCCCCGGTCTCCCAGGATGGCCTCTTCGGTGGTAGAGAGCTTTGCCCAGCAGTTCTCTGCTGCCCAGAAGCAGTCTGAGGCCATTAGACACATCCTGCCCCGGCAGCCCACTGCTGCTTCCAACCCGCCGCCGGCGCAACCTCAGCCTGCTCGTCACCGAGGGCGCCCCCCTGCGGCCTCCTCCACTCCCGCTCGGCCACAGCAGCAGCCTTCACCCCGGCCGCAGCGAGGAGATGGCCGCAGAAGGGCGGCGCAACCCGTCTCTGCCCCTAAACCTGCCAAACGCCAGGCCAAGCGGCGTTCCTGAGACGGGCGACCTGGAGTTGGAGACGTCAGCTCATCAGGAGATGGTATCAGGACCACTCCTTCCCCCAGAGGAGGGCCGGGGGAGAATCCTTTGTTCTCGTTTTCTTTTTGTTTCTCTTTTCTTCACTAAAAGAGCTGTTTCCTCTACCTCCGGGTCCCAAGAGGCCACGAACGACAGCTGGCGACGTGCTTCCTCGCCGCTCTCGTTCTCCTCTCCCCTTGCCAGTTTCCACACAACGACGGCTCAAGAACGTTTCGCCTTCTCATGCCCTTTTTGCCACTTGGAGTCAGACGAGTGCCCGCACTCCACCCCCGCTAAGGGACGCTATGCCTCCCATGCCGGGGCTGTCTGCTCCACCACGCTGCCCCACTGTGGGTATGCCTGTAGTCCCCTTGACCCCGCCGGTTTGGTTCCTGGGAGCCTGGCTAGAGCTCCCCAGGCCTTCCCGCTGGCTCATCCAGACACTCAGGCTCGGCTACGCGATTCAGTTCGCCCGGCGTCCCCCCAGGTTTCGGGGTGTCCACGCGACGATGGTGGGCAAAGATGCCCCTGTCATGCGCGCGGAGGTCGCGACCCTGCTGGCAAAGGGCGCGATAGAGCCGGTCCCTCCAGCCGACATGAAGTCCGGCTTTTACAGCCCTTACTTCAAAGTACCCAAGAAGACAGGTGGGTTACGGCCAATCCTGGACCTGCGTGCCTTGAACCGAGCTCTGCACAGACTCCCGTTCAAGATGTTAACGCCCAAGCGCATTTTCGAATGCATTCGTCCGATGGATTGGTTTGCAGCGATCGACCTGAAGGACGCGTACTTTCATGTGTCCATTCTTCCTCGACACAGACCGTTTCTTCGGTTTGCTTTCGAGGGGCAGGCATATCAGTACAAGGTTCTCCCATTCGGGTTGGCCCTGTCTCCCCGCGTCTTTACGAAGGTCGCGGAGGGAGCCCTGGCTCCTCTCAGGGAACAAGGTGTCCGTATCCTCAACTACCTCGACGACTGGCTGATCCTAGCTCACCCTCGAGAGCGGTTGTGCGAGCACAGGGATCTGGTGCTCAGACACCTCGCCCGACTGGGTCTTCAGGTCAAATGGGAAAAGAGCAAACTCTCCCCTGTGCAGAGGATCTCTTTTCTCGGTATGGAAATAGACTCGGTCGCCATGTTCGCGCAGCTTACAAACGAGCGCGCGCAGTCACTGCTGAATTGCCTGAGACAATTCGAGGGCAAGAGAGTGGTTCCACTGAAACTGTTTCAGAGGCTCCTGGGGCATATGGCGTCCGCGGCGGCAGTCATATCGCTTGGGCTACTCCATATGAGACCGCTTCAGCACTGGCTTCACGACCGAGTCCCGAGATGGGCATGGCAACAGGGCACGCTCCGAGTGACCATCACTCCGGCCTGCCGCCAATACTACACCCCGTGGTTGGACCCCTCATTTCTATGGGCCGGTGTGCCCCTAGAACCAGTGTCCAGACATGTTGTTGAGTCAACAGATGCCTCTGCCATGGGCTGGGGTGCCATGTGCAACGGGCATGCTGTGTCAGGCTCCCCGACTTCAGTGGCATGTCAATTGCCTCGAGTTGCTAGCAGTACGTCTTGCTCTGCACCGCTTCAGGGCCCTGCTGAAGGACGAGCATGTTCTGGTCCGTACGGACAAGACTGCGACCGTAGCGTACATCAACCGTCAGGGTGGTCTACGCTCCCGCCGCATGTCGCAACTCGCTCGCCATCTCCTCCTGTGGAGTCACAAGCATCTGAGGTCGCTTCGTGCCATTCACATTCCGGGTAGGCTCAATCGTGCAGCCGACGAGCTCTCATGACAGCAGTCTCGCCCCGGGGAATGGAGACTCCACCCCCAGTTGGTTCAGCTGATTTGGGAACACTTCGGAGACGCTCAGGTAGACCTGTTTGCCTCTCCAGAAAATTCCCACTGCCAGTTGTTTTACTCCCTGACCGAGGGCACCCTCGGCACGGATGCCCTGGCACACAGCTGGCCGCTGGGCCTGCGCAAGTATGCGTTTCCCCCAGTGAGCCTTCTTGCACAGACGTTGTGCAAGATCAGAGAGGATGAGGAGCAGGTCCTCATGGTTGCGCCTTTTTGGCCCGGCTGGACCTGGTACCCCGAACTTGTACTCCTCGCGACAGCCCCTCCCTTGGCTAATTCCTCTGAGGAAGGACCTTCTTTCTCAGAGACGGGGGCACCCTCTGGCACCCACGTCCCGATCTATGGAACCTATATGTGTGGGTTCTGGACGGGTACCTTGCCACCACAGGTGGTAGCTACCATCACTTCAGCTAGAGCCATGTCCAGCAGACATGCCTATGCTTTGAAGTGGAACCTCTTCGTCACTTGGTGTTCTTCACGGCGTGAGGACCCCTGGAATTGCCCGATTGGGTCAGTGCTTTCCTTTCTTCAGGAGGGGTTGGAACAAAGGCTGTCTCCTTCCACCCTCAAGGTCTATATGGCTGCCATTTTGGCTCACCATGACCCTGTTGAAGGTAAGTCTCTTGGAAGGCACGATCTGATCATCAGGTTCCTGAGAGGAGCAAGGAGGCTCAATCCGCCTCGCCCTCAGCAAGTCCCCTCTTGGGACCTCGCAGTGGTTCTATCAGCACTGCAGAGAGCTCCCTTCGAACCCTTGCTCTCAGTAAAGCTAAAGTCTATCTTTGAAAACTGTGCTCCTGACGGCTTTGGCTTCGGTGAAGAGGGTCGGGGACCTGTAGGCATTTTCAGTTGACGAAGCGTGCCTGGAATTCGGGCTGGCTAACTCTCACGTTATCTTGAGACCCCGGCCTGGGCACGTGCCCAAAGTTCCCACCACTCCTTTTAGGGATCAGGTGGTGAACTTGCAAGCGCTGCCCCTGGAGGAGGCAGACCCAGCCCTGGCGCTGCTCTGTCCAGTACGTGCGCTCCGCACCTACATGGACAGATCTCGGTGCCTTAGGACCTCAGACCAGCTCTTTGTCTGTTACGGAGGCCAGCAGAAGGGAAAGGCTGTCTCCAAGCAGAGGTTATCCCACTGGATAGTGGATGCTAATGTCCTGGCTTATCAGGCTCGAGACCTGCCATGCCCCCTAGGGGTGAGAGCTCACTCAACTAGGAGCGTAGCTCCCTCCTGGGCGCTGGCGCATGGAGCCTCGCAAGCAGACATCTGTAGAGCTGCGGGCTGGGCGACACCTAACACATTTGCGAGATTTTATAATCTCCGTGTAGAGCCCGTGTCCTCCCGGGTACTCGCCCCTTTGGGCAAGTAAGGACTTGCTCGGTGTCAATTCGCTTGCTGCGCCATTCCACTCCGCGGACTGGATGTGTGCGCTATTCCCCTCAGGTGAGTTCCTCAGTCAGAACCCTGGGCTCCTCCAGCACTGTTGATGTCCAACACTTGCGTACATGCCCTTTGGTCAGCCATGTGTGGGACTAGGTGCCTCCATGTGTCGTGATTCCCCTTTCTGGGTAATCCCACGTGTGTATGTCCACAGTAAGTCTCCCCACAGCATGTGGCGTTTTGTAAGGGACCCCATTCGTAACGTCGAACGTGACCGAGTGAAAGGGAACGTCTTGGTTACGTATGTAACCCTCGTTCCCTGAAGGAGGGAATGGAGACGTTACGTCCCCTTGCCACATCGCTGTTCCGCTGAACGGCCGGGTCACTGGCTCGGCTCCTCAGCGAAGACTTGAATGCGAGTTGCTTGCGTTGCTCCTTATATACCCGCTCTGCGGGGCGGAGCTCGCGATGCAAATTCCGCAGACCA
This sequence comes from Carassius gibelio, assembly GCF_023724105.1. Taxonomy (NCBI): domain Eukaryota; kingdom Metazoa; phylum Chordata; class Actinopteri; order Cypriniformes; family Cyprinidae; genus Carassius; species Carassius gibelio. Next base: position 13,565,373 of record NC_068386.1, on the reverse strand, counting down.
AGGTACTTTGTGTACCATTGGCTCGTTTTGTACCCCGTGAAGGTGATTGGGCTTTCGGGCGAGATCCCCATTCGTAACGTCTCCGTTCCCTCCTTCAGGGAACGAGGGTTACATACGTAACCAAGACGATCTTTATTAAGAGCTTGTAACATTCCAAAGAGAAAGGAAAACTTAAAATTGCAACATATAACCTCTTCAAAGGAACGGACCACTATTTAGAACATTTTCCAACTCCCCTAGAGTGAAACCGTGTGAGCTAACTTCCAACGATAGCCTATTTTTAGGTCCTGTGTAATTTCATCAATGATCTATGTTAAGCTACAGTGAATGTGCTACCGCCAAACCCAAGAGATTGGCAGAATGGATTTGAAAATGGTAAAACTAAACTGTTTAACTCTAGAGGGAGTTGGAAATAAATAGAAAAAAGGTGGGGTGTACCTTTAAGGCACACTGCTTACAATCTACTGAACCTAAAGAGGAATCACTATTTATAGCCGCGTTTCCACCGCAGGAACTTTACCCAGGAACTAGGGACTTGGTCCGGTACTTGGTGTGTTTCCACCGCAGGAACCAGGAACTAAATAAAAGTTCCGGGTAAAAAAATGCCCCCCAGAAAGTCCCTGCTGGCGAGGTGGTACTTTTTTAAAGTTCAGGAACTTTCGGGGGCGGGACTTTGGCGCTAAACATGCTGATTGGTTGAGTTCACGCAGCATTGGTTGAGTTCAACCACCATTTATTCGGATCAACATTTTCAAAATATTACTGTTATTGTGTCATGAAATGTAATTTTAAAAGTATTTCAGGCGAGAATGTAGTTGTTTGAAACTCAAATCTGTTGTTTATTTATAAAGACAGCGCCTATTTAAAAATGTGTTTCGCCGATCTCGTAGACGGTGAGCTCCACTCGATCAGCGAGAGCTCAGTCCTCATGTATCCGCAGAGAGCAGCCTCATCTCGGATAGATCTTCTGATATGTGCCGCTGGCTCTGATGTCTCTTCAGTGGTTAAACATAAAATATAATTCAGCTGCGGGGTAAATCTAACAGGTTTTCTTTGGTCTGTATTCAATTTATCTATATGTTAAAATGAAAATAAAAAAGGCAAGTCTATATAATATTTCGTTTCATTGCCATGGCTGTACATAACATTACACATATCCCTGAACTAAGTACATTTCTGCAGCTGTTATTATGTTTAAATGAAAACGAAAGGAGGCAGTTGTAATTTATATCCTATTTAGTTTTATTGTAAATATACTGAGGGGGAAATAACAGTAGCCAAAGCGATCTGAGTTCACGCAGCATTGGTTGAGTTCAAACACCATTTATTTGGATCATTTTCAAATATTACTGTTATTGTGTCATGAAATGTAATTTTAAAAGTATTTCAGGCGAGAATGTAGTTGTTTAAAACTCAAATCTGTGGTTTATTTATCAGACATGGGGACTTGTGACTTGGTGACTTGGACTCGAGTCGATTCGAGTCGCTATTTTTAGGACTTGAGACTTGACTCGGACTTGGAAGTTAAAGACTCGGGACTTGACTTGACTTGAGACACGATGACTTGAATGACTTGAGTGTTAATTACATCATGTTTTCAGTTTGAATATAAAATATATAAATTATTTTTTAAAATAAAGTTGATTACTCAGCTGGAGCGCAGCCTGAGAATAGCGTCGTGACTGGATCAGGACACAATCATCAGTCATGCCCTCTCTACCTTACACACACCACGCCCACTTAAATCAGATATCACATCACATCAACATGTCAGCCTGAGAGGTACCGAGGGTCATCGCTTTTGTCTTCAATAGTTCGCGCCTAAAAACGCGTGGAAAACGCTAGTCGCGCCGCTTTCTCCTTCTTTCCAAAGCGCTCGGGCAGAAGTGCTCCTTGGGCGTCTGTCGTTGCTAAGCATCCATGACACGCTCTCTCTCAATGAAAACGCGGAAATTTCAGCAAAGGATAAATGGATTTGCAGCACTAAAAATCGCTCGCAGTAGCTCTGCTACTAAATTCATTTCAAAATGGCAATCCATATACAGCTATGAACAGCTGCTCCTTCATCTTAGCTGAGCTTTCAACGTTGATACGAGAAAGGATGAAGCTGATTGGTTAGTTATTGTCACATGACCTGCGGTGCGCTTGCGGCATTCTGAAAAGTTTAGATGTTGAGCGCGTTGCTTCCATTATAAGCGCGCATACCGCGCGCCTACATTGGAAATAACGAACTTGCGCGCACAAAATACGTGATGTGAACAGCCCCTAATGATCCGCTAGCAGGCCGTCAAAAAAACGCATTCCAGGGTTGGGCTAAGGGTGCATAAGCCCCGAATATTTTGTTACCTTGTCTTTCTCATAGAGCAAAACAATTGATCAGAAAAACAAATGTAGCTTCCGCGATTACCCAGTCATGACAAGTGCATATTACACACATATATATATATATATATATATATATATATATATATATATATATATATATATATATATATATATACACACAGTACAGAATATAAATATGACGTATTTTCAGTTGTTTCATACTTTTTTGTTATGTACAGTACAGACCAAAAGTTTGGACACACCGTCTCATTCAAAGAGTTTTCTTTATTTTCATGACTATTGACTATTGTAGAGTCACACTGAAGGCATCAAGGGCTATTTGACCAAGAAGGAGAGTGATGGGGTGCTGCTCCAGATGACCTGGCCTCCACAGTCACCGAACCTGAACCCAATCCAGATGGTTTAGGGGTGAGCTGGACCGCAGACAGAAGGCAAAAGGGCCAACAAGTGCTAAGCATCTCTCAGGGAACTCCTTCAAGACTGTTTGAAGACCATTTCAGGTGACTTCCTCTTGAAGCTCATCAAGAGAATGCCAAGAGCGTGCAAAGCAGTAATCAAAGCAAAAGGTGGCTACTTTGAAGAACCAAGAATATGACATATTTTCAGTTGTTTCACACTTTTTTGTTATGTATATAATTCCATATATAATTCCACATGTGTTAATTCATAGTTTTGATGCCTTCAGTGTGAATCTACAATTTTCATAGTCATGAAAATAAAGAAAACTCTTTGAATGAGAAGGTGTGTCCAAACTTTTGGTCTGTACTGTACATAACAAAAAAGTATGAAACAACTGAAAATACGTCATATTTATATTCTATACTCTGAGAGAGAGAGAGTGTGTGTGAGAGAGAGAGAGAGAGAGAGAGAGAGAGAGGAGAAATGTAACAGTTTAATGTTGTATGTAAACTGTGTTTGAGAGAGAGAGAGAGAGAGAGAGAGAGAGGTGTTCAGAGAGGAGTCTGTTGGATGTTTAGTTTTATGGACTCAATGTTGAAAATGTAAAACATTTCAAACACTGTTGGCAGAAGTGAAAAATAAATAATTTTAGGAACTTACAATTTTGTTTGATTCCATGATGTATTTTACTGAACATGAGTATTTGCATTTAAATTATTTTAATTTACTGACAGTTACTTATATCTTGTCTTTTAACTTTATTAAGATCAGATTATGCAGGTAAAATAACAATATTAAGGTGACTTGACTTGGACTTGACTTGACATAGCTTGTGACTTGACTTGACTTGACTTGCCCAAGAAAAAAATACTTGGGACTTACTTGAGACTTGAAGGTTAAGACTTGAGACTTACTTGAGACTTGCACATGTGTGACTTGGTCCCATCTCTGTTATTTATAAAGACAGCGCCTATTTAAAAATGTATTTCGCCGATCTCGTAGACGGAGCTCCACTCGATCAGCGGAAGCTCAGTCCTCATGTATCCGCAGAGAGCAGCCTCCTCTCGGACAGATCTTCTGATATGTGCCGTTGGCTCTGATGTCTCTTTAGTGGTTAAACATAACATAATTCAGCTGCGGGGTAAATCTAACAGGTTTTCTTTGGTCTGTATTCAATTTATCTATATGTTAAAATGAAAATAAAATATTATAATATAATATTATAAATATAATATTTCGTTTCATTGTAATGGCTGCATATACACATATCCCTGAACTAAGTACATTTCCGCAGCTGTTATTATGCTTAAATGAAAACCAAAGGAGGCAGTGGTATTTTATATCCTATTTCGTTTTTATTGTAAATATACAGAGAGGAAAATTGCAGGATTCGCGTCGTCGCTGACATCACACTCCCCAGTCAAATGCACGAAGTCAGAACTAACTACCGATGATGCACGTCCAAAATCAGCGTACCTTTTTTTTTTTTTTTTTAAATCAGCGGTACTTTGTATTGAGGAACGCGCAGACCTACGTCACCAGTCTATTTGCCTAATCTACCCGGTACTTTACACCGTGGTGGAAACGCAGAAAGCAACAGGTCTGGGGGGAAAAAAGTTCCTGGGAAAAAAAGTTCCTGGTACAAATGTTCCGGGTAATTTCGGTGGAAACGCGGCATATCTAACAACACATATGTGCCATTATGTATATAGAATGCGGTATATAGTCCATTTGCAATTAGTGGTTCAACTGTAACATTATGAAGCGACAAGAATCCTTTTTGTACACTAAGAAAAAAAAAAACTTGATTCAACTATTCAAAACAATTCACCTTTGGTGTGGCTGACACAGAAGAGTGTACGCTGCCTGCATTCAGCTCATATTCTCCAAAAAATGGCGCTATGATCTGGACTTTGACAGTGTAAATTACTTGGCAGTGAATGGTGTAATTTACTTGACAGCCATTAAGCCACAAGCCTCACGGTTTTCATCCAAAATATATAAAACTGTGTTCTGAAGACAAACAAAGCTTTTACAGGGTTGGAACGACATGGGGGTAAGTGATTAATGACAAAATTCACATTTTGGGGAGGAGTAACCTTATAAGTTGTTATTTGCTCTGACATTTTATCAAGCCTTATAAGCCTTAAAAATTGTACATCTGACTCAAGATGAGTTGGCAAAAATCCTTTGAAGAATAATTGTATGTCCCTCTAGGAAAGCTTAAATAAAGGGGTTAATTAAAAAGACATACATGGCAAGAGCTGTGGGCATTGGAAGAAAAGGGAAGATACATATATGAAACAAATAAAGAAGGAAGTTTGAAAAATCTATGGCTAAATAAAGCTGGGGTAGGGAACTTTTGACGCTCTAGCGGTTAATAAACAGAACTGCTTGCGTCTTGCGGAAGAACATCGTAGCCGGAACTACTTCTCTCTGTTTATGTCTATGAAGAATCACCAAAGTACTGGGTTACTCCGCCGCGGTATCCCCGAAGCAATCTAAAATAGTCCGAATATAAACACTTATTATAAGTGCATCCTAGTGATTCAGGACAAGCCAAAAACACGGTTTGGAAAATGGATTCATGGTGTACTCGCTTATTATATACATTTTTCTAAATTTTGAACACAAACAAAGTTACGGACCGCAGCTATTATTGGTTGTTTTTTACCGGGAGTGATGGAGTTTCTGCAAATGGCAATAGGACCACTGGGAGGAGCCAGAGGAGCTTGATTTTTTTCACAGATTATCTGTCTCATATTCTACTGTCAGGACATAATGACAGGTTTAATAAATATGTAAAAAATATTTTTTTTACAAAAGTTCCCTACAGCACCTATAAGGGATGACACAATTTCACAATTTCGTTTTGGAATTTTTTATTTATTTATAAATTAACAGAATACAAGATTGTACCGAAAATTTGGATTACCAGAAACAGTTGTACCAGAAACATGTTCTCAAATGTAAAATGTGCTGGTTATTGTGAAGAAAGGTATCATCTCTAAAAGAGGAAGTTAAAGCTATGAGGGGGAAAAAATAAATTAACATTAAAAACCTACTGATTAATAATTCAACAATAACAATTTGAATATCTTAAGAAAACAATATTAATTATAAGAATTTAGTTTTTTTTTATAATTTTGTAGCGTATCAGACCTGAACCAGACAAATGAAAGAGTCGATCAGGACTGTGGTTGAAACACGAGCCAAATTCCTCAGAAAGGCAACAGGAAGTCATGAATCATTCCGTGCCACAAGTCAGAAACAAGTTAACCAGCCAAATCAACTCTTTCACAGAACAGCTTTCGACATTAACACCACTAGAACAATTATTGACAGTTTCAATTCGTAGAAGAGAAATAATTGAGTTGCAATGCCAGACATCACATGTATACCCATGAGAGTTATACACAATATCCTTAAACACTTTCCCCACCTAGCAGAACCAGACTGAAATTCCTAAGGGGGGCCTTTTAACCTATGGTCTCCACAGAAATCTTCGTCAGAGAATGACACAGAAACTGTCTTTTCTAGATATAAAATGGACCAAAATGAACTCAAAATGACTTATAAATGAATATCAGTCCATCACTGTTTGAATCTGTTTGCTTGAAACAGTTCTGACCATCAGTTATTTGTCAAATGTATCATATTCTTGTTATAGGAATCATGTCCAAAATTATACCCTCGCAGGGCGCCTCAGTGATCAGCAGTGAAACAGTGGTTCTGTTCAAATTCCCTAAATCTAAAATGATTCCCTTTGAGCTAAATTGACCTTGTTTCCCTTATAATTTTTTATAAATTTTTTATCAACGTTTCACACTCCACCCCAGTAGGTGGTGGAAATGCACCAAAGCTGGCTTGCAAACCACCGGAAAATCCAAAAGAAGAAGAGTCAGAAGAGATAATGGGAAAATTCCAAATGGAAGTGAGCATCTATGCCCCAATCTATACTTTCATGTTTTCGGACATGAAAGCATTTGTTATCTTTTGTTTTGGTGTAAATTAATTACTAAATGCTAAATTGACAAAAATGTCAGCCACAGGAAGACTAGACTACTGTGTTTCATTGTATAGCATTAATAGAAAGCAAAATAATATAAAAATTGGTAATACAAAGTATTTTTACAAAACTAAGATTTATTAGTGTTTTTGTGCTGTGACGGTGAGGGCAGGAACATATGTGACTTATTAACGTATACTTACTACTAGACTGTCTTATTCTGGCATTTAATGCCAAGGAGGACTCTACAAGACTCTGAAGGACTGAACTAGGGAGAACACAGCCTTCTGTTTGAGAAGCACCCATTTATTCTGAAATGTTGCTCAAATGCGGTCACAAAAGAGATTGTTAAATGCCGTTTCAAAGTAAATTTAGGACATTTAGTTGCTGTCTTTTGTTTTATTTTTGTATAATTTTTGTATTTTGCTATTTTAGTTACTGGCTGAAAAGGAGCTCAAGGTCTGTTAAATATATTTAAACATTTATATGGCATATTTTGTTTTTATGCTGATTTATGCTTGGCCTTTATGTGTTTGCATTATTAACTTTAAGTTGTTAATCATTGAGGTAAGTTTTAATTTTTCTAATTTTGTTATACCCAATTGTTTCTTTTCATTTCTGTGAATTTCTTGCAAATACTGATATTGTTTTGTTTGTTGTAGCTCTTATGGTGTTGTGGAGCCGAATAGGGTGTATTGTGTTCAGCACGGACAATAAATGAATGACGGGACAACACTAACCGTGCAAGAGCAAATTTCTTTATTTCAATGTGACTGCTACATTCACCAGAAGCACATGCTTCATGCTGTCTAAGTTCTGTGTAGCATGTGGCTGTGTTTTTCACCGACTGAACATTAAACATTAAAATTACATTAAAAAAAGTAACATTAAAATTATTGAAGATGAAAAATAGCTCAATTGCATACATCAATAACTCATTACAGGGCACTGTAATTTACTAATTAATATGTCAATATTCCATTCTTCATATCAATTATGGTGATATCTCTTACAGTAAATTAACGCAAATCAAACAGTGGTTTGTCCAGCAAACGGCCGTAAGATTAACTTATCAATTTTCAATAGTGTTATCACTTCTTATAATTCCAGGAAAAATATTCTCTGGCCATGAAAACATTATCCTATCATTATGATGAATTTAGTTGCTTAAAGTAAACAGCGTGTAGCTAAAGATCAGACACTTCATTGACTCGTAATGTGAGCTGTTCAGAGGCAATCATGAATATATATTGGTTTTTAATAATTGAACTAATAATACATCAAACTACAAATCACACAGAGTAAATATGCGTACGACAATACAGACAGTAAACTTTGTACAAGACATAACGGAATCCAAATAAGGAAGAGGGAGAGAGAGAGAATGAATGAGAGAGAAAGGGTGAGAGGGAGGTGAGAGAGAGAGCGTGATCACAGAATGAGCTCAGTTATGCAAACTCACAGACAGTAACCTTTGAAAGACAACAATGATTCAAATCATAGACAAACTTTAAGCAGCATTTAAATCTCCCTAGAAAAAGATACTTGCAAGTCTCCAGCGTGCGTGAGCGTAGTCTTTTGAGACCAGCGTGTGGGTTCTCTCGTGGTGCTGCTGCGGAATCGCACGGTATTTGAAAGGTCCAACAAAGCAGTGTTTCAGAATTCGTCTTCCTCGTGTGGAGAGGTGAATAGGCGAATAAACTTAGTAATGAAAAGAAACAAAAACAACGGAATGAGAACGGCTGTCCTCTCAGCCTCCGTGCTGAGAGGGACGACGATAGGAGAGTGGCCCAAGGCCGCTCAGAGGGACGAGCAGAAGCGACGAGGGTCGAAGCAGGACAGAAGAGAGAGGGAGGAACTTCCTGTGTCAGCTCTTATGGCTTGAAATGGTTCACACATCTGTTCGCATGAAAAACCAATGAACGTCCGCGATCTGAAGCGGGAAAAAGTTCCTTTGTCTCTGTGGAAACACCCACTCTGACTTATAGCATTTCAGTAGTGATATTCTAGCAAGTTCGTGGACCCACTTTATATTAAGTGGCCTTAACTACTGTGTAATTACATTTTAATTAATAATTTAGTACAATGTACTTATTGTGTACATACATGTTTTTACATTGTACTCATATTTAAAAAAAACAGTCATGTAATTACATATGTATTAAATTTCTGTAATTACATTTAGAGTTACACTGTTGACCCATACTTTACACCTTAACCCACCCTTAAACTTACCCATACCTCCAACCCTCTCCCTAACCTTACCCCTATCCCTCAGTAGCAGCAAAAGTGTTTTACAATACAATATGAACACAATTAGTACATTGTACTTATTTTTTTATGTAAGTACATAGTAGTTAAGGCCACCTAATATAAAGTGGGACCAAAAAGATATAAAAAATAACATATAGAAATGATCAAAACATGAAGTTACATTCAAATGCAGAATTACACACATTTAAAGTTTGATTAAACACACAATATAAACTGCAGATACTCCAATTTATATGGGGAAACATCTAATGCACCAAAAAGCAATACTTAATACATTGAGAATACATTTGAGTATATTTTACCATTCTCTTTCTAAAGCCCCTTTCACACTGCACGTCGGACCCACAATATTTCCAGAACATTGCCGGGTCGCCTTCTGTGTGAAAGCAACCACGTCCCGGAATTGATTACCGAATTGAACCCGGGTCGGGGACCTAGTAACATTGCGGTAATCGATCCCGGGACGAGCGCTGTGTGAACAAAAGCCAGATCTAATTCCGTGTCGAAGTGATGACGCGCGTTATCGCGCGACTCTTTTCCTGGCTGTTTTGAAGAAAGATCAACATTAGCGACAAAAACATATGTGCAAACTGTAATAAAGCAGAGATCAGTTAGTTCCTCACTTTCCGCGCTGACACCGAGATCGTTTGCTTTCTTCAGTGAAAGTATAACGTGCCTAGCGTTGTCGACTCGTACATTACACGTCACGCGCTGATGTCACATGTTGTTACGGGATCTTCAAGGGTTGTGTGTGAAAGCACGCACATATACCGGGTCATCACTGGCAGTGTGAAAGTGCCAAATCTAGCGACCAGGGAACAATTGCAGGAACACTTTACCCCTGTAATTGCCGGTATGGCAGTGTGAAAGGGGCTTAAGAGTTAGCTTTCCTGTCCTGTTTGTTAGCTCATAAAATTTTACGACCTTGTCAGGAGTAGGGTTACAGAATCATGACTCTATTTGAGAACCTTAAAATGAGGAGAAACATCTCCAATTTGCAAGTCAGCAAAATTATAATCCTCGCATAACAAGGATTAACCATTTTATGCAACGCACAAACATATTCAAAATACATATTATTAATAAAATGACGAAGGTAAAGAACTTTAAGAAAGGTTTGTTTGTGTGTGTGTGCTTATGTGTGTGTGTGTGTTGTGGAATGTGTTTCGTTTCTCCTTTGAGGCTGCTCACGGGTATCCCTGGACAGTCTCAATAGGTGTAATAACTGTCACCCACAGCAGATGTTACCGACTTCACGGCACCCCAAATGGTGAATTATGTTGTAAAACGAAGGTCCTTGTTTACTCACGTTCTGGTCTTTGAGTGCAGAATGTGTTAGAGTCAGGATTCATTAATATGGAACAGATGGAAATACCATCAGCTCATTAGTGTTACAATTTCAACTTGACTGAGTCTTTTTGGATGATGAACCATTTAAACTGTTCATCCAAAGAAGCATCAACATTCAGTCCTTTCTTCAAAAACTTTGCTTGCTTCTTGTTCTTCTTTTCCATGTACCAAGCAGATATGGTTCTGCTGTTGCAGCCAGTCTCTGATATTTTTGCAGAGGATCTGTGTCTCAGGCTCTCAGCAGCAGGGATATATTTAACTCTGTGTATGTGTGTGTGTGTGTGTGTTGCTGAAGGGATGGGTCCTGCCCTCTACTCTCTTCCTCTTTCTCTAGCTGACAACGCAAAATAAAACAAAGAAAGATAAAGAGAACAAAGTTAAATCCAAAATATTCTTATAATTCAATTTTTTTCTTTTCAGTTGAGCTGATCTGTCTCTTTCCCAAACATTGAACAGCTTTACTATCAAAATCAGAAGGCCCACGATTCTAGCCACTATAATTCATAAAGGTACCTTTTACTTTAGCGTGTTTAAACGTTTTAGGGTTCTCAAAACAGCACTACCTTTATCGCAGACCCGCCACTTTAAACTGCTCCTATTCTTACAACTTATAACTTTCCCACACTTTTCTAAGTGCGGCTTTTTAGTGAATAGTCATGTTTGAGAGTTTAACCTGCCCCTTATAGCAGAGTCGCCACATTCTACCACTTCTAATCACAGCTAATTTGCTAAATCGCATTACGGCTTATTCTCTTGAAAATTTGACTAAATGGCTTTTTACTCTAAAAGATCCACTTTTACCCCAGCTTCATTCAAATATCTTGGAGGTCCACCGATCAGAACGACTCAATAAGTTACATCAAATTAAATTACTTTAATTTAGCTATGTCTGACACATTTATTGGCAACACAACTGGTATTTTAAAATTACACAGTTCTTTTCAGCAGTTCTAGCCACCGTCTCAACATCACATATGTCATCAGGCAGACTTAGATTTATTTTTAGGAAAAAGAAAAATGTCTTACCTGATGAATCGTGATAATTGAGACAAATGTCTGAAATGGATATCCTGTTCTTTGACGCCAAATGTTGATCTAAAATCAGTCTTTGTCCCCTTACAATTCAATCACAATACCAGTTGCCTCGTCAGGCATAGGAGAGAAACTTGTTGTCTTTGCCAGCTGTATGTTCTTTTCTCCGTTTCTCAGTTTCTCTGAGGCTTTAACAGTGACCGTAGCTTATATACCACTGACCAAATTCCTTACAAGGTACAGAAACATGTTTGTTTGTTTAAAATAGAATGTATACTTCATGCTTACATCAGTTGGTATATTTATACATACATGCATTGGTGGAAAGAAAATGCCACCCTATGCATCAGTGGAACACATTACATGTACATACGTTCCTTCGTGTACACATTCTGGTACGGTCAAAATTAGCTCCTCTCCCTGTGTTTGTCATATGATCCTACATATTCATGCAGACTTTAACTCATGCACTAAAACTTTAACTCATGCACTAAAACTTCACAAATAAATATAAGTAATATTAAAATAAGAAATTTTTGGTCTACAGTTCTCTCTCATGCCAGGGTGGGCTCTCGATCCCAAGTTCAGCCCAGGGAGGGCTCCTGATTCTTCGTTAAGCCCAAGGTCAGCCCAAGAGGGGTTCCAGATCCCTGCTCCCGATTCCCCATTATGCCAGGGGATGGCTGCCGATCCCGGGTTATGCCCGGGGAGGGAACTAGGCCCCGTGTTCAGCCCCCGAAGTTCCCCCAAGTGTTTTTTTTTGGGGGGGTGGGGGGGTTAGACATAGGGATCCAGCTATAGGGGCCTCGGAGTCAGTTCCGCCATGGCCTCCTGGGTCTCCATCTCTGCCATGGCCTCCCGTGTCCATCCTGGAGGACCTCCAGAGTGACCCCCAACCCCCCCCCCCCCCCCCTTGAAAGTTATATGGTGTGGGGTCATGTCTTCTGGAGGGGGGGCATCATGTCAGTGTTGTGGACTTGAGTTTCCTTGTTTTACTCTGGTCTTAGTTTCGGTTTTCCTTTTTTGGTCAGGTTCCAGGTGTTCCCCGTTTAGTTAATTTGGTTCCAGCCGTGTCCCATCAATGTCTGTCTTTTTATATAGTGTTCTCTGTCCGCTGTTGAATGTCATTATTTCTATTGTGTGTATCTCCTTGTGGGTTGAATTAAAATCAAACTTCAGTATTCTCCTGGGTCTTCTTGTTCCTTCTCTCCAAGTGAAGTATGACAGTTATATCAATATATAGAATTGCTCCCTATTCTAATAAGTTCAATTTATGGTTTTTAATTTATGAGCATATATTGATATTTCATATGGGGCAAACACCTCAGAAGACCACAGATGATGCCAACCCTCAGACAACAAACCAAACTACCAAATTTTGCTTTAAGTTTGATCGTGAGATATAATAATTGCTGCTAATAGTGTTCAGCATCTGTTTGATTGCATGACATTAACTAACTGCTTGATTTTTATCATACATGTCTGCCATATGTACATGAACTGGAGATAGTCACCACTGATAAGCTCTTACAAAATATATGTAGAAACTTACATTTTCTGTAAAGCTGCTTTGCAGCAATTTGCATTGTGAACGGCCCTATACAAATAAACTTGAATTGAGATGAATTGAAAGAATTGAGTTCTTCTGCACTGTGTGCTTGATCCTGTACAACACGTTACAGAATACCAAACCTTAAATAACAAAAAGATGGACTCACTAGTAGTGTGCCATCTCCTCCTCCTTGAACAGAGGAGTTTCCTTGAGTATTTGGGCAGGGTATGGCAGTGTTTCCATCACAGCCTGTGACCCCAAACCCAGCCAATCATCACCCTGCTGCATGGGCGCTAAAGCCCACCACTAACGGAAAGCGCAAGCCCGCCACAACATGAGTCAAGCATTTGAGAACGCTTATACAACATATGTGTATGAAAGAACCATTTGTGGGAGAAAAAAAACAAACAAAAAATAAATGAGTGGCAGGAAAAAAATCCCAAAAAATATTACAACCAGACAGATACACATGAGAGCATGAAATCCACAAAAAAAAAAAAAATATCCAGAACTGTTAGATGTTAGCAAAACAAGGTCGTATGCAACATTCTGTCATTTTTGTTCTGTTGTTTTTAAAGTTGCTGATGTTGTTCTTAAAGTCACAATGTTGTTTAAAAGAAAGATGCTACTGCATTTCTCTTTCCAATGATATTGTATTAATATCCAAACGGAGTATCACAGATGTGTTACTGAAATTGAAATATGGCTCCATGCTCCTACAAAAAAGCAGCAGGTGTCTAACATGTATTGCACATGTTAGACACATGCTGCTTTTTTATCGGAAATGTGTTTATAGGCCATTATTTGTTTATATAGGTCATGTTTTTGCCAAAGCTCTACAAGTTTGCTTTCCAGTTCACGTTTCTAAATTTACCAAGGACCACCTGCGTTCCTCTTCAAAAAACAATGTACGTTTAATTTGATTGACCTTTCTCCATTAATACCACCTTCATTGAGATTGACTGGATTAGTTCCATCTTGTCATTGTGTCGCTCACATTAGCCTACGAGATCCCGATGCTAACCACAGCCGGTAGCCAGTGCAAGGATATAAAGAGAGGTGTAACATAGGCTCTTTTGGGTTCATTGAAGATGAGTCGTGCCGCTACATTCTGAATCATTTGTAGTTTGATTGTGCTTGATGGATAAATGGAGTGTTACTGATAATACCCTTAAAATTATAACTAAAGGTTATCTTAACTTAAGGTGGTTAGTTGCAGTTGAGAACTTCATTCTGCATGTTTGCATACAAAACCAGCTTTAAATATACTATTGCATAATCTCTGTCTGCTGATTTATATAATTAAGGTTGTGGGCAGAAATTAGCAGTCTCTTATGTGCACCTTATAATGAGCCATCTGACAAACAGAATGTGATTTGGAGATCTTGATGCAAGTGGGAAATGATGATAATTGCTGGAGCCTTAAGTGAGCCTGGGAGACATGACCATAACAATAGTTCTGGGTTATGAACCAGTTTTCTGGAAAAAAATATAAATTAATTCCAAACCACCCAACCTACCAACAAATGCATAAATAATATTATAAGATGTGATATATTATAAAATAATAAGAAATGGAAGGTTAGATAGGTTTGTCTTAAAATGTTTTAGGCCAGAAGTTAAAGGGAGGGGGGGGGTGAAATGTTTTTTAATGTATTCAGAGTTGTTCGCAGTGTTAAAGAGATGGATTCTCATGCTAAACATGGCCAAAGTTTTAAAAAATAATTTAGAAGAATGACAAGAGAATTTCTTTGCCGAAAATCTTACTTCCGGGTTGGTACAAGTTTCGGCTGTTTTTTTCGATCGTAGATCTAATGACGTAGACAAGAACGGAAGTCCTTATATGAGCATTTCTCCCGGAAAGGCGCGCCCGCGCACACACATTGACCAGAGAAGAGCGAGACCGTGGACATCAACGTGCTTCAAAATTGTCGGCAGCGCTGCATAGGATTTGTTTGAGAATGCCTCCAAATAAGTGCATTTTTGAATGTGAGGGAAAGTTTACCGTGTTCAGCTTCCCCAAGAACCCAGTGTTACATGAACAGTGGATGCAGTCGACGCTGGATTTGCACATTGTTTGCTATTAAAACATGGAGACGTCCCTGTGATAAAAGACCCCATTCATATATGTACAATATCGTCAGATTTCTGTATTTTGTTGGAAATCAGCACATAAGTGAATATATGTTAATGGAAACCAAACGAAACATCACTATTATAACTCCGCTCACGGCATGCCTCCGGAAAGAATTGGAAAGCTGTATTTTTCTTTTATAAGTATGAACTATATGAATAAACTAATAAACTAAACTAAGACTTTTTGGATATATGAAGGATGCAGTACTACTCTATAGGTATAAGATTAACATGAGATTAGGTGAAACTGTGTATGTTATGTACCCTTTAAACTATTTTTAAAGGTGTTTAAAAATGTTTTTAATATTTGAAATCAAAGGATCACACCTTTATCTTGATAGCCCCACCCCCAAATTCATGAACATGATATGCAACCCAGGCAACTCCGTCATCATGAGTGAACACGTACTTTACTGGTGAGAAGTGTGTTTTGGTGCTCGGTCTGATACACTTTCAACAGTGTTTTTCAGAAATTGCTTATTGCAATTTTAAAAACTCTATTTATTATCCTCAGAGAGGTTGTTGAATTTTTCTGCAGAAAAATGCATTTTACTGCCATCCCATAGAGCATTTGACTTACCCTTGCCTTCCTTGTTCTTCCGAGTTCCCATTCCGTTTAATCCGGTTCTGTCTTTTGTTTTGTTTTGTTTGTCACCTTGGACTGTTTGTTTTTGATTTACCCTTTTTGTTAATAAACATACCAGCATTTGGATCTACCCTCTCCTTGTGTTTTCCTATAACACACCGTCACTGTTTTTTTTTTTGTGGGTTTACATCTACAAACCCGATTCCAGAAAAGTTGGGACACTGTACAAATTGTGAGTAAAAAAGGAATGGAATAATTTACAAATCTCATAAACTTATATTTTATTCACAGTAGAATATAGATATCATATCAAATGTTGAAAGTGAGACATTTTGAAATGTCATGCCAAATATTGACGAATTTTGGATTTAATGAGAGCTGCACATTCCAAAAAAGTTGGGATAGATAGCATTAAGAGGCCGGAAAAGTGAAATGTACATATAAGGAACAGCAGGGAGGACCAGTTTGCAACTTATTAGGTCAATTGGCAACATGATTGGGTATAAAAAGAGCCTCTCAAAGTGGCAGTGTCTCTCAGAAGTCAAGATGGGCAGAGGATCACCAATTCCCCCAATGCTGCAGCGAAAAATAGTGGAGCAATATCGGAAAGGAGTTTCTCAGAGAAAAAATTTGAAGAATCTGAAGTTATCATTATCTACAGTGCATAATATCATCCAAAGATTCAGAGAATCTGGAGCAATCTCTGTGCGTAAGGGTCAAGGCCGGAAAACCATACTGGATGCCTGTGATCTTCGGGCCCTTAGACAGCACTGCATCACATACAGGAATGCTACTGTAATGGAAATCACAACATGGGCTCAGGAATACTTCCAGAAAACATTGTCATGAACACAATCCACTGTGCCATTCGCTGTACTGGCTAAAACTCTAAATGTCAAAAAAGAAGTCATATCTAAACATGATCCAGAAGCACAGCCGTTTTCTCTGGGACAAGGCTAATTTAAAATGGACAGTGGCAAAGTAGAAAACTGTTCTGTGGTCAAACGAATCAAAATATGAAGTTCTTTTTGGAAAACTGGGACGCCATGTCATCCAGACTAAAGAGAACAAGACAACCCAAGTTGTTTTCAGTGCTCAGTTCAGAAACGTGCATCTCTGATGGTATGGGGTTGCAAGAGTGTGTGTGGCATGGGCAGCTTACACATCTGGAAAGGCACCATCAATGCTGAAAGGTATATCCAAGTTCTAGAGCAACATATGCTCCCATCCAGACGTCGTCTCTTTCAGGGAAGACCTTGCATTTTCCAACATGACTATGCCAGACCACATACTGCATCAATTACAACATCATGGCTGTGTAGAAGAAGGATCCAGGTACTAAAATGGCCAGCCTGCAGTCCAGATTTTTCACCCATAGAAAACATTAGGCGCATCATAAAGGGGAAGATGCGACAAAGAAGACCTAAGACAGTTGAGCAACTAGAAGCCTCTATTAGACAAGTATAGGACAACATTCATATTCCTAAACTTGAGCAACTTGTCTCCTCAGTCCCCAGACGTTTGCAGACTGTTATAAAAAGAAGAGGGGATGCCACACAGTGGTAAACATGTTCTTGTCCCAACTTTTTTTTAGATGTGTTGATGCCATGAAATTTAAAATCAACTTATTTTTCCCTTAAAATTATACACTTTCTCAGTTTAATGATATGTCATCTATGTTGTATTCTGAATAAAATATTGAAATTTGAAACCTCCACATCATTGCATTGTTTTTATTCACAATTTGTACAGTATCCCAACTTCTTTGGAATCAGGTTTTATCATTAAATACAGAAACATTTCACAGATAATTTCCAAAAGGTTTGTGACCAAAGGTTTGTGAACCCCATATAACTCTAGACCCAGAAAAAAGTTCACATACTGGCTGCCAATATTCACAATACACCCACACAGCAAGTATCTGTTTCGATGGTCTATAATAAATGAAGATGTGTAGGGGGTTTCCGCAGCACATTCGCACCTCTGTAGATTGGGTGTGTCTTAAAAGAAGCCATCCGATTTCTGTAACCTTCATGGGAAGGAGGGATGGAAGGGAAACTGTAATCTCACAGCAATCATCCACCTAGATAGCACCTTTCTACAGCTGGGATTGATTATGATTTTCTTATCAGTCATTGCTGTGTTTGCAATGTTTGACCATTAAGACTATCTTGTGGTAGTGCAGATGTATATTGTGCAATAAAAGACAACTGGAACAATGAGTTTATAATGAGAAAAAGTTCTCTACACCCCTTTATATCAATTCCAGGTGGTAAAAACTGATTTAACTGAAAAACTGGCATCATAACAGGCCTACCAAGTTGCGTTTTGTGTGTATTCCCAAAAATACTGTTACATGCACATACAACTCATGTCTGCGTTATTTTTCTAATAATTCAACGGCCCAGAGTCAACTATTTCGCTTATAATACTTATATAATAAATTTATGCCCCCCCTCAAAGTGATTAGTGCTACTACACTAGTGGGGAGACGGATCACAAAACTTATCACGGATCCGTGGTTTAATTAAAGTCAATTTAATTTTTAAATGCGCTACTTTGGCTGGCTCTGATATCTGCCGCGCAGCCTCTCTGTATTCACCACTCTACAGACTTGCTCAATGTCCCGCCCACAGCGCTATCTGATTGATTACACCTCACGAGTAATACCCTATCAACACTTACGAGACGGTTGAAGCCGGTCCGCTGCAAGTATAGAGCATCACAGTCCCGCCCACAGTTTGTGCCGGAAGTAAAAATTCAATGCAATTTCTGCCTTGACATTTGGGGTATAAGCCATAAAAACGTAACCATACATGGTAGACTTAAAACCAGCTACGGCTGTACTAAGTGATAGTATATGCTCATATAAATGCAAAAGGATCATGGGGCACTAACCTTGTTTTGACATAAATGCATTTTATTCACAATGTCTTGGCTAAGTACTTCATTACCCACAATCCTGAACAATCCCACAATCCCACAGTGATGCATCTGATTGGTGGAGCTCATGTAACCATCTGGTTAAACCCCGCGAAGGTCCGTGAAGACTGAAGATCATTAAGAGAGTTTTGCAGGGAGGTTGGTAACATCAGTTAGCATTATCGTCAACTTTAGCTAGGCTACTGTAGCCTTCATATGGTATGAGTCATCAAGCATTTTATAAAGCCACTGTCAAAACAATATTTAGCCTAGCCATACCTTTTTGTGTATTTACTGAACATTTGTGTAATGGCAACGACATGTGTTGACGACTGAGCGGTGATTGCAGTCAGGTACAAAGCACTGCACCATGTTGCTGACGTACACGATTAATACTGAAAGAACTGCTATTACTGCACATTCACTATATAAAATAAAATTCACTGGAGGAAAAAGTTCGCGCGGGCGGCCGTCATCAGATTCGAAAGTCGCTCAAAAGGCTCGTTCGCGGTTGTGGCTTCAGTCGAATTCAGTGAGGCGCGGTGGTTTATAGGATGAGTAGTTCCTGCGCTCGAAATGAAAATTTGTACACAGGCTTGTACCTTTGACTTTTTTGGATTTTGTCTTAATTTTTTCACTTGAAATGATATGTTATATGCTTATGAGTTCAGCTGTAGCTGGTTATCCTCACACATGCTCTAAAACTCTTTAGATACGGATTTTTCCAAAAGTCAATGGGAGAAATGAATGGGAAATTTACTTCCGGCACCAAAGCTCTCTTGGGCTGTGGGCGGGACTCTGATACTCTATAGCTCTCTGCAGGAAAGTAATGGGAGTTACCAGATCAAGGTGTTTTTACACCATGATACCTGATTGGTTGATGTAATAGTGACGTTAGGTTTAGGGGTGGGGTTGGGTAAGGGGGATCATTTAGATTGCATGATTCAGAAACACTCAGCAGTTTGAAAACTCCCACATGGTGATAAATGCCCACTTTTGCTCTACAGAGACCTAAGTCTCGTCCGCTGGGCAGTGGAGTTGCTAACTTGGCGTCTTTGTCGCTAGATTTAGATTTAGCACAAGCATGAGGTCTCTCTTTCCCAGATTAATGTTTGAGAGCTGGTTCTTAATGGACTGCGTTTCAGTCATTACAATATTAATTCCGTTGTCTGACAACAGAAACTTCAAACTATAGTAATAGAAACAGTTTTATTGAGAATTTAATTAAACGGCTAAATTAAATTGCGGTATGTGAGCATATGGAGGCAATACACTTTGAGGCAATGCACTTATGTCATAAATAAGCTAATTAGCGCATGACGTCATCTAGTTCATGTTCTCATGGTTTATTTTTATGAATTAAAATGTTTCAAAACAAGTTTTTTTTTCCACAAATCACACCCTGTATACTACGGTAACCACACCTCAAGACATCGATCAGAAGATAGGGATTCTTCCGGTTTTTGTTCTTAAATCGATATTGTGAGTAGGATTATTACATATGTAGCAGAATAATGCAGTTATTAATGAGATTATTAGAAAGAGAGCGAGAGAGACAGGGACACACAGAGAAAGAATGAGAGAGAGAGCTTGTGTAGGCTACCTCTGTGTGTCCCTCAACAGTGTTCTGCAGCAGCATCTTTAAATTGCACTGTTATTACCTCACTAGTGAAAAATTTAATGTGTACCAGTATTTACTTTAGGAAAATCATCTCATGTTGTTGTTTTGAACTGTAATGCGCTCAAGAGAGCTGCCTGGAACTACATTTGCCATGTTTTCCCCTGAAAATAACTGCACAACTCAAAACGTTAGTCAGCCAATCAGATTCAAGCATTCAACAGCCCCGTGGTATAATACTAATTATTTTTTACACAAGCTCAGGCATTTTTTATTATTCACTGTATTATACATTGCCTGTGTTTTCAGTGACTTAATCACAAAACTTTTTAGACTTTGTTTTCACCCGTTTTTGATGCTGACCACTTATGAAAATTCATCTTAATATCAGATGGAAAAAGGTCCATCCATACACAACATACAGCTAGACCAGGGGTGGTGAACTCTGGTCCTGGAGAGTCGCAGCCCTGCAGAGTTCAGCTCCAACTCTAATTAAAACTCTTCTGCCTGTAGCTTTCTAATAACCCTTCATACCTTGATTAGCTTGTTCAGGTGTGTTTGATTAGGGTTGAAGCAAAACTCTGCAGAGCTATGGCTTGACGTACACCACCCCTGAACTAGAAAAATCAAAGGAGTCACCATGACACACGGGGCAGCTGTTACCACAATAAATCCTAAACAGATGCAGTTACTAGACTTTTCATGTGTCCTGCTGAGAAAAATAAAACATACACATCCATGTTCATTCAATCACCAGTCAATGCAAGGCCTGCATTTGAACCTCAAGCAAACATTTCCTTAAAAAAAAAACATGTTGGGGAAACCAGGGGCCTGTACCATGAAGCCGGATTATTTGGCTAGCCAGGTAAGTTTCAGTTTAGTTTGCACCAATCCTGGGTTTTAGTTACCATCTAAGTGGCTTGGCTTTTAGCTGTGTTTATTGCCATAGTAACTTACACTCCACGGCTGACCTGCTCTGGGGCAAGTTATGTTGGTTAGAGATCTCAAACTGAAGCTGGACCAGTCAGATGTGAGAGAAGTGACACATGTTTGACACAGTCACTCCAGTTTATCTTGCTCCAAATTAAAGGTCACTAATGCTAAAAAAAAAAAAATAAAAAAAAAAAAATAAACAACAACAACAACAAAAAAAAGATAATTACTGAGTCTTTTTATGATTTATATAATTATTGTGATTCATATTATTATTTATCTTTTACACACAAGCAATTTTACTTTAACAGTTATTATAAATCGTTTATTTTAAATAGTAATATATACAGATAAGATACAGATCAAAAGATTGCACTATTTAAAAAATATATATATTTTCACTATATATTTTCATATGTGTAAACTAAGTTAACGAGATTCACTTGTGACTTATGACGTTTAAATTTGTCATATTCTTCAATCTCTTAACCTTTAGCAAAACCTTTAACCTTCAGTTTTGAATCTCGCTGGGTCTCTCGCGAGAAGTAAATCAAACTTGATTTGTATTGCAAGGCCATGATTAGCTGTTCACCAGTGATGTCACATATTCATGTGCACGCGCTCCACAAACTCAGGATCAAAGCCTGAGTTGACAAAGAAAGTTGATGATCAGCATCATGGTACCAACAAAGCTGGACTGGAGAGGTTTGGTTTTGTCCACTCAAAACTAATCCTGTAACTCTGAATTTGTTCAGCTACCATCATGGTACAGGCCCCAAATGTGTGAAAAGCGAGAAATATTTTGTGTGTTGGGAGAAGGAAGGGTGTTGGAAGTAAAATGGTATGGAGTCTTCAGTTAAGTTTATTACAACTGTAAATATGAAACAATATCATATGAAACATATTAGAAAAGTAAAAAGAATGGTCAAAGTAACAAATAATAACTTAAATTATACTACATTGTAAAAATAAAAATAAAAATAGAAGACCTAGTAAATAATAATAAAATATTTAGCTGCACACTAAAAAAAATCCCTTAAAAAAAATTCTGTAAGCTGGGGTCCCAGAAAAATAGCGTAAAATAAAGGGCACATTAAATAACATTAATTTTCCGTAATTCAAAAAAAAAGTTTTTTGCTGTAATTTTACATTAAATGTTCTGTATTATCTTCAGCTTTTAATGTTCAATAAGATGTTTTACTTAAATATTGTGGGAAGTTAAGTAAAAACCATTGAATTATCATTAAGTTTGAACAGTGCTTTAATTCAAATAATCAGCCTTAAGTGCGGAACAGTGTTTTAACAATCTATTGACCTATCTGCAAGAATATACAATCTTTTACTAATATTTTTTGTTCAAAACTGCAACAATATACCAGTAAATAGATTATAGCACTACTGCAACAATATTTCAAAGCTTTTTCCATAACTGCAATAGTATAAAAAATATTTTTTACAAACTATCTTAACTGCAACAATATTCCAATTTAAAAAATTAGTCCAAAAGTTAAAACTAGATCACAACTGCAACAACATACCAAATCAGTTTGTTCATAACTGCAATATTAAAAGAAATATTAAATATAAAAATATATATATTTAAAAAAATATTAAAAGAAATATCATAACTGCAACAACACACAATAAAAGGAACTGTTAAAAACTGCAACAATATAATAGTTTGGTAAACAAATAATTACATTTTTTTCTTAAAACTGAACCACCTCTGAACAGATTAATTAATTTAGACAGAATAATTCAACCATGAAAGCAAATAATCAGAAAATATTTCAAGTCTGTGACACTGACAGGAATTCCTGCTAGGCAATGTAGAAAGATCTGACACTCAAAGTTTTTACTCCATCTATTCATAGTCCATGATCTTATTAATCAATGAAAGAACCTTTGGACTGACTGCCAATTTCTTTCTCGATGTGATCTTCCCCATTTTCGATCCCTTCTTGGGGTTCATCTTAAAAAGGCATCTGTTGAATGCAAAACAATCCTTAGTAATAAAACATGGACTGTGAAGATGAATCACATTCAATTATGAATGCAATATTTCGTAGCATGTCAGTTAATTACAGCTCTATGTAGTAGGGGTGTAACGGTTCACAAAATTCACGGTTCGGTTCGATACGATACACTGATGTCACGGTTCGGTTCGGTTCGATACGTTTTAGATACAGCAAAATGTAAAAACATCTCAACTTTTCAGAATGCCGCAAGCGCACCGCGGGTCATGTGACAAGAACCAACCAATCAGCTTCATCCTTTCCCGTAACAAGGTTGAGAGCTCAGCCAAGATGAAGGAACAGCTGATCATAGTTGTATATGGATTGCAATTTTGAAATAAATTTAGTAGCAGAGCTACTGCAAGCGATTTTTAGAGCTGCAAATCCATTTATCCTTCGCTGAAATTTCCGCGTCTCATGGAGAGAGCACGTCATTGTTGCTTAGCAAAGACAGACGCCTCATGAGCGCTTCTGCCCGAGCGCTTTGGAAAGGAGGAGAAAGACGTGCTTAGCGTTTTCCACGCGTTTTTAGGAGCGATATGTGAACGGCCCCTAAGGCGCTCGCTCACTCAGCACGCGCTGAAGGCTCGTTGCAAAATGTCTAATGCATTTAACAGACCAGAAATATAAGATCCTAAAATAACCAACAGGTCTGGTGTTTGGGTTGGATTCCCTGTAAGCTATAGTGTCTAAATGCTGCAGGGATAGTTTGCTGCGTGCATGTTTCTCCTTTTTTTCGTCTTTTCCCAGATAGTACTGACGCATATATCCCAGATATTCCCGCTGGTGTTTTTTTTTTTTTTTTTTTTTTTTTTTGTATTCCCGCTGGTGTAGCCTACCCTGTCATGTTGCAGATGCGACATACCGTTGTTTTTTTATCCACCACTCTCTTGCCATCACCATTATAGCTTAAAGGGAATCCAAAGTGCACCCAAACACCAGACCTGTTGGTTATTGGGGGATCTTCTCATTTCTAGTCTGTTAAACGCATTGGCTATTTTGCAACGAGCCTTCAGCGCGTACTGAGTGAGCGAGCGCCTGCTGAGTAGCCTAACATAAACATATAAGATGGTGTTTTTTTCTTCTTCGGGAGTGTCAGGGGCGTTGCCTGTTACGTTGTTTGGGTTATTGGGCTACCTTGTTGAACGCATATCATTATATTTCTATCTCTCTCTCTTTTTTTTTTTTTTTCCAAATATAATTAATTACTCCAACGAACCGTTCGGTATACATAATGCGTACCGCGTACCGAACCGAAAGCGTCGTACCGAACGGTTCAATACGAATACGCGTATCGTTACACCCCTACTATGTAGTAAATGCTGCTCCGTTTGAAAACCAGTGATGAATATTTACTACTAATCACAGGACCAGTTTTATTGAAGAGACACGCATGACTGTCTTCTGTGAGGGTTTTGTTTGTTTGGTGCCATGTGTTTTTTTCATGTCTTTTCTGACCCCGCCCACCTTGTCACCTCATTATTGTTTAGTTGCTCCACCTGTGTTTCTCCCTTGCTCCGACTCATTACCTTCACTCTGCACACCTGTCTCTCAATCACACACTCAGCTGTTGCTCATTGTCTTGGATATTCTTGTCTCACACACTACTCTGACTGGCTGTATTATTTGTTGTTTGTTTATGCTGTGGTTGCTGGTTTCATTTCTTCATGTCTGCGGCATCCACTCTTGTTACTGCTGTTTTGTTTGTGTTTTGTTTTTTCCCGTGTTGGCTTTTTTTGTTCCGGTTTATAATTAATGAATAATTTCCCTGCATTTGGACCCAGACCCTGTTTCTTCCTCTGCACGTCCTACCGTGCCGTGACAACAAATGCATGTGATTAATCGTGCAGTCCTAGAAACATGTGAGGATGCTCATGTCAGAGTGTCTATGTGTAAGGATGCTTGTGTGGTCATGTATGAATGCTTGTGTGGATGCGTGTGTGTCTATGTAAATGTGTATGTGAGAGTGTCTGTCTGTGTGTGTGTATATATGTGAGGATGTTTCATGTTTGTATGAGGATGTGTGAGTTTATGTGAAAGCGTGTGAACGCTAGGACGTGTTTGTGGGTGCATGTGACAATGTGAGTGTGAGGACGCATTTGTGAGGAAAAATGTTGTGAAAGTGTGTACTTGTGTTTGTGAGAATGTGTATATGTGTGAGTATTTGAGAGGGTGTGTATGAGTGTGATGGTTGATGGTTAATGATGACATATAGTGAGATCACAAGGATGCAAGATTGCTGAAGAACACCTACTGAGAAACAGCCAAAGTTCTCTGTGGTCAAAAGGGTAATTTCCTGTTGTCATGCATAAGAAAAAGAGATCAACAATGTGATAAACGTACTGCAAATATTAAAGAGTTTTCCTTTTAAAATATTAAATATATCACACACAA
Source organism: Carassius gibelio (assembly GCF_023724105.1). NCBI lineage: Eukaryota > Metazoa > Chordata > Actinopteri > Cypriniformes > Cyprinidae > Carassius > Carassius gibelio. Next base: position 13,539,807 of record NC_068386.1, on the reverse strand, counting down.
TTATGTTTCTGACAGTTAGTAACTTGCAGAGACTCGCACTGTTACGCAGAAGATAACTGCCGATGATGGTGACGGTAAACATGACATTTAATGCATTGTAATTTCTGAACCGTAACTTGCAACCTGCTATGCAACAAAATGTGCCTTATTCATTTCTGTGTAACCCTTAATGTAGTATGTAACCGTTTAGAGTTTTCACAGAAACACTACAACTATTACAAGTGTAATCTGTTAACATATTTGCATTGTGCAACTCTCACCCTTTCAAGTTGACCTTGGTGGGTAAAAATACAATCTCTCTAACCACTAGGCCATGACACAAGGAAAGTTCAAAGATAAGGATTTTTATTTCCCAACAATTATGGCAACAAAAAAAAAGTCAAATAAACAGATGGTAACTAAAGCTCCAAACAAAAAATTCAAAAATACAACTGACTTCCTACAAATGAAACAACGGGGACTTATATATTGGCTGATCAGACCAATTTAGACACAGGGGAAGACTAACAACAACACTACAACATAAGCTACAAATAAAAGCAAAATCTACCTAAAACTTATTCCAAAAGGAATGTACTTTTACTTAACCTTAATTCAACAAAAGTACAATATAAAACTAAACCTAAAATATCTAAGGAGAGAATGAGCTACTCCCCCGGACATAACAACAATGGTAGTGTCCAAGTAGGCCACCTCGCCTATAAAAATGCTCCAAATGCCACCTGTTTAAGCCAGGGGGGCAGAGTTTCATATTTACTTGGCTAGCGGACCCCCATCTGCTGTTAGCATTCCATTGACTCCCATTCATTTTGGCGTCACTTCGAGAGCAAATAACTTTACATCTGAGGCATTTAAAGACTCCATTTGTCCATTAATTATTTCTAAAGAAACACGAAAATGTATAAAAGGCTCAATTACTTTGTATTTTACGTTATGGTCCCGTAGAAGCAGTTTTTATAAAAAATAGGCTAATGATTGCGTCGTAACCAGTGACTCTCTGTCGCACAGTAGAGAAATTACCGTATGGACAGGAGGAGAAGCTCGCAGACAATCTTTTACTGTCTATGAGGAAATCGGTGGAGGCATAAAGTCAAGGGAGATAATTAATCAGAACACTTAACAAAATTTGCTCCAGTTCACACTCGCCTTCTCTGGAAGATTCGGTGGGTGATTCAGATTTCACTTGGCACAGCAATTACAAGACTTACAGGTTGCTCATGTGATATCTATTTCATCAAGCTCAGTTTGAGTCCGCGCAGTACGCCCGATCCCCAGGAAGTGCGTGCTTCTAATTGACTTCACTTGTCTACGTTGAATCTAATGGGGTCGCTGTGTCTATTTCTTTTACTGTCTATGCTTTAAGCCAGGCAACTTCCTGGTAGAGCTGTAATCGGGCCTTTAAAGTTAGGCCCGACAGGACCCGAGCCCGACAATTTTGATTGACAGCTTTTTAAAAGCCTGAACCTGTTTACAGCCCGACATTATTCAAATGTGCACACACACACAGCTCTTTATCTAAAATTTTTAGATACATTTTAAATTAAAATGGGTATTTGGCAATAACGAAATTTAGATAAAGGCTCCGCCGGATTTCCTTCGCCACTAGCAGCTGACATTTCATAAAAGAATAATGCCAACATTAGCGTAAATACTCTGTCCACATTATTGAGTGTTCGAATTGAGGGGGGAGGGCTGGGACCCCCATAAGCATCAAGGGACCCCCCATAAGGCCCAAAAAATGACCTCGGGGGGTCCCCTGGTTTTTCATTAAAACTAAAATAGAAACAATATTTGACATAGTCTTATCTATTCTTTATCTATCCGCTCCCATTAAAAGCTACTTCAAATTAGATGTGAGTCTGAAAATACGCTCAAGTGTGCCACACACTGTTTTCTGAAGGAATTTACAGGCTGCGGGCGTGACGTCGCTGTGTGGACTGACAAGCCCCTTTCACACTGCAATTCCGGCAAATTCACGGATAAATTGTTTCAGCAATTGTTCCCGGGTCTCTAGATTTTGCACTTTCACACTGCCAGTGATTACCGGGATATGTGGGCTTTTTACACACAACCCTTAAAGATCCCGTAAGCGAACGATCTCGGTGTCACCATGGAAAGTGAGGAACTAACTGATCTCTGCTTCATTACAGTTTGCACATATTTTTCGTAGCAAACGTTGATCTTCCTTCAAAACAGTCGGTAAAAGAGTTGCGCGATAACGCGTGTCATCACTTCGACACGGCATTAGATCTGGCTTTTGTTCACACAGCGCTCGTCCCGGGTTGAACCCGGCAATGTTACTAGGTCCCCGACCCTGGTTCAATGCCGGAATCAATCCCGGGATGTGGTTGCTTTCACACAGAAGGCGACCCGGCAATGTTCCGGCAATATGCCGGGTCCGACGTGCAGTGTGAAAGGGGCTCAATTGTTCCCGGGTCGCTACATTTTGCATTTTCACACTGCCAGTGATTACCTGGAATATGTGCGTGCTTTTACGCACAACCCATATAGGTCCCATAATGTCACGTGACATCAGGGCATGACGTGTAATGACATGTAATGTTTTCTTGGGTTAAATTCAGTATTTTCTTGCATTAATTTGCCTTTTGCATTGAATTTAAAACCCCTTTCTCCATTTAACCTTAAATACTACACTAATTATTTTAGGCTATACATAATAACGGAAAATAGGATACAATTTTACCGTTTTAGGATACAAAAATGGTTGATCCTGCATGTTTGTCTTCGGTGTAATAATCTTTGCATGTGTGTCTCACGCACAATTTGTGAGTTATAAACCCTGCTTTGTCATCGTTGACACAGAAAAAGCCTTCACCTGATGAACATGTTAATCAGTAATAATGTCCTTAATTAAATTAACACTGTTTTTGAGCAGTTAGGCCCTGTGTCCACCAAAGCGTTTTTAGGCAGCTGAAAAAGCCACGCCCAGCTGTGAGCACTTGAGAGCGCTTTTTGTGGCCTTCTTTTTTTTCCGTTGAGACCACTGATCTATACCGTATTTTCCGGACTATAAGTCGCACTTTTTTTCATAGATTGTCTGGTCCTGCGACTTAACGCATTCATCCACATTTATACGATAGTTCATCGCAATTACCTTCAAATAAAATAGCGTTGGAAAATGCATGGAGAGAGGTTGCAACCGCGATGGGAAAACCCATAGATAAAGTAAAAACGAACTGGAAAAGTGCCCGTGACAAAATCAAATTACATACATTCACAAAAAGTGGAAGGTGGCGTGCAGAAGTGGTGCGGGGCAGCTAAGTTTCGGCTACCCAAAAATATTGACTCAACTTAGCTGGCTGAGTGAATTCATAAAGCATAGGACTACAGAATAAATTTTTTTGGTATGTAAACAACGTTGTGTGTGTAGCCTATCTAGAAGTCAATGCTGTGTGCCCTTCTCGAGAAGCTGAAATAGTCTACGGCAGGGGAGAGAGAGGGAGGGACATGTGTGTGTACATCCAAATCCATTCAATTTGTACATTTAAATTTAAGTTATATTATATTTTATTATTTTGATTCCTTTATAACTCATTTACTGAGAATGGAAGGCTACTGATTTGGTCAGGACGTTTGAAACAGGAGTAGGCCTACATTTTCTTTCTGTGTAGGCAGGTGAGGGAGACGATGAGGGCCACGATGATAATGATGATGAGGAGGAGGAAAGCATTATTGCACAGGGAGATCAGGCACTTCCATCTACCCCCAATCCCGACTCATCCATATCCCAGTTTCCCCCACTTCTGACCCTCCCACCACCCCAACACTAGTGGCTTCGACCGTTTCTACACCATCTCATCCCCCTACCACCCCAACATCATCAGCCTCCCGTGGTGGTAAAAGGAAGCGCAAAAGCCACAGGCCGATTATGGATCCATGTGAGCGTACGCTCCTCGATAGGCTGCAGGAAATACAGCAGGAGAGAGAGAGGGAGAGAGAGAGAGAGAGGGAGAGGGAAAGCGAAAAGAGGGACATACACACCACTTTTTGTAATTACCTGTGCCATTTTCTACAAAATCTCCCACAGGAACAAAGTGCAATTTTGATGCGTGACATTAAACAGCTCATGCGGCAGTATGAGCCCTTTTAAAATTCGACTTAATTTGTCTACCAATTTTGTAGGCTACATGCTGTTACTGACGTTATTTGTTACTGACATTTTTTAGGTCATGTTCTGTGTAAAACATGTTAAAGTTCAGTAGCCTTCATATGAAAATGAATTACACTGTCACCATTTGGTTTTCACAATGCCATATTAGTTAAAATGTGTAATGATTTTCACAATGCCATATTAGTTAAAATGTGTAATGATTTTCACAATGCCATATTAGTTAAAATGTGAAATGGTTTTCACAATCCCATATTAGTTAAAATGTGTAATGGTTTTCACAATGCCATATTAGTTAAAATGTGTAAAGTATTAACTAATTTAAAAAAATCATGCTTCAAAGCGACCTTTTATCAATTTATTGGTCAGTGCTACCCAATCGTAGCACACTGTACTGGTGGGGAAACACGCCAGCATCTGATAAAAAGAAGTCAGCCAGCTGCTCCCTGACAAGTGCCGCTCTCCGGGAGGGTCTGCTGCTGCCGACCGAACACCGTGGTCCGTCGACCATGTTCTGGTCCCCTGCAACGTGCTGCCTCCACTGTCCAGGCTGGACCTCTCCGGTATCAGACGTCGCATCCACAAAGGTGGCAGGCATATATCTGGCACGTTCAGTGGATGCCAGAAAGTTGTGGAGAGCCACGCACGCCTTCATGAGCTTCACCGCTTTTTCAGGTTTGCAGTCAATCGGGCAGCTGAAAATTCGGAAGCGAGCAGCCAATTTTTCCCGAAGGCATTCTCCACCACGCGTCTCACCCTGGCCTGTCGGTAATTGTAAATACGCTTCCTATCCTGCAGGTTTGTGCCTTTAATAATGAGAAGACAAATAATGTTATTAACTATAAATATATAACAATCTATAAACAAGCTAAGACCAGTGCATTCTTTTTCATTGCTTCTGGGCTATTTTATTGAGAGGGCTGCTATCAATTATTTTTATTCTCACCTGGATAGGGTCGCATCAGGTTCTCCTGTAAGGGAAATGCCTCATCCCCCAGAAAAAAAAAAAGGACTGGGAGTTGTGGTGCTCGGTAGGACAGCAGGAGCAGGTAGATTGAGACTGCCCTGTGCCAGTCTGGATCCAAACGCACTGCGGCCCAACACACCTCCATCAATCTCACGCCCGAATGCGCCAACATCGACGTAAATAAATCTGTAGTTCGCATCAGCAGCTGCCATAAGGATAATAGAAAAAAAACTTTGTAATTGTAGAAGTCGCTGCCTGATTGTGGTGGTGCTCTGATGCGAACATGCTTCCCGTCAATCGCCCCGACACATAGGGGAAACTGCCACTGTCTCCAAAAGTCCTCCGCTATGTCTTGCCACTGACTGCTCGAAGGAAAGGCCATGTACTCCCCCTGAAGGGCATCCCAGATGGCACAACACATCAGACTCGTCCAGGCTTCGCATGGGAAGCACCAGAGACACAAACTCCCCATCCTGATCTCTTTTTTTATTTAAAGGGCGAACATACCACCATACCTATTTTTGGACTGATGCGACTTATACTCAGGTGCGACTTATAGTCCGAAAAATACGGTATATGATATCTATATTATACATCAGCGGTTAAGACGCGTTGGTTGCTATGATACAGAATAACCACTAAACTGTCTGTTTTGGTAAATCTTTTTTTTCTGACTTAAATTCTCTGGATGCTCAGAAACCAGCAATATTAATTTATATTCCATTTTTCTTGTTGTTGCGCTTGTTGACACATCGTTGTAACAAATAACAGTTGTGACAGTTGATCGGTGTGGAATTTGGCCAGCCCCTCCTGCACTCTGATTGGTCAGCTGACTAGAAAGTGACAGTGATGAGCGCAGTGTTTTATCCAAAGTCGAACAGTCCCGTCGGGTTCGGGCAAAGATCTTCAGCTCTACTTCCTGGATCTCTCACGGGGGTAGAATCCAACACTGGTTATCTCAGAAACAAATAGTTATACAAACAGAATGACAATCCAAAAGTAACTAAGGGTGCGTGCTCCCAAAAATATACTTCTGGATGGTCAACTAAATAAAGTATAATGTATGTGAAATGAACTACGTGTCCTGTGAGTTATTTGTAACTAAATATTTACAGCAAATGTGTATGAAAAAGTATATAAAATAATCCTAAAGAAAAACCACAAAAACTCAAGAAAAATATAAGTGCATGTGTTTACCGCTCTTGAACTGGTTTTGAGGCCATGGCTGTGGCCATCACACAAAGCATTTACAAAGGAGATTTAAAGGATCATTTATCTTCCAAACAGAAAAGTTAAACACACCACAGAGGGATTAAAATCACAGAGATATTTTTTTCAAGATGCAAATAATGAAACTGTACAGCTGTACACTTGATAAAAAAAGAGGACTAAACCTCTGCAATTTCAAAGAAAAAATTATCCGAGTGTACAGTTTCATTTTATTGCATCTTGAAATAAATATTTTAGAGTTCTGTATTCCTCTGTGTTGTGTTTGTTTATTTATTTTGCTAGGAAGATAACAGAGGCTTTAATGTCCTTTGTAATATATGTGCTTATAATTCAAGAGCAAGGCATGTATATTGTATAGCTATATTTATAAACTGCTAATGACTATATTATTGTTGGGATAAAGCTTTAAAAAGGATGAACTGACTATCCAGACGCGCTCAACACAAAAGCCTACTAACCAGCCACTCGTGTTTTTCCAGGAAAAATCGGTACAGACTATCTTTCTCTTATGAATATAATAAAACTAAAGACTTTTTGGAGTTATGAAGGATGCAGTACTACTCTATAGGTACTCAAGATTAACAGGATATTGAGTGAAAACAAGCATTTCACCCCCCCCCCCCCCCCCCCCCCCCTTTAAAGCTTACCTAACGATTCATATAGAGCAGTTATTATAAAGTGTTACCAGTGCAATGTTTACAAATGAAACGTTATTTTAATGTGTTACCAAAACCTTTAATTATTTATGTGTTATTTAACGATTTTATTAACCTTTAAGGATTTGTGTAATATTTTTGCCTGCATTATAGGTTAGTCTTTATCTGTGACCTGAGCTCAGGGGCGTAGATTACGCGGGGGCGTTTTATCATCACGGAAATTCGTCTCCCGCACTTTCTCGGGCAAATGTGTTCGTATAGAGGTTTTCAATAAATGGTGTGAATATATATAGATTTAAACTCAAAGAGACAGGATAGTCTGCGCATGACCTGATGTTTTTTCGGACCGAGAATGCGAGATGAACATCACAGAGCGCTAAACACTCAATGTGTGTGTTTCATTCATACTCGAAGCCGGAGGCGCTCTCGCGCAGAAAGTCTTAACAGGAAACTCCTAATATGGACAACAGCGTCCAGCTATCGCTGCATGAAAACAGTTGTTTTTGGTTTTGTTTTCTTCAAGTCCAAAAAAATCTTCAGCAGGTGACAAAGTATATGAACAATGCAGTGCTAATTGACATAGCATTTATTGCAGTATATAAACTATTCTGCCTTATTATGTGATAACAAGTGTTTGTAGTATATAAACAAATCATTATTATTTGTTATTGTCCAGCAGTTTTGTAAGAAAACTGAAACTAAACTGAAACTGAAATCAGAAATAATTTTCAGAAATAAATAAAAATAAAAAATTCAGAAATAATTCTGATATTCTGATTTGCTGCTAAAAAAAAAAAAAAAAAAAAAAACTTGTATTAAGATAATGTTGAAAACAGCCGAGTATATTTTTTTCAGGTTTCTTTGATGAATAGACAGTTCAGAAGAGCAGCATTTATCTGAAATAGAGATCTCTTGTAAAATGATGTCTGTATCATCACTTTTGATCCATTTAAAAAATCCTTGCTAATACAAGTATTAATTTCTATCATTTATTTAACAAAACAAAACAAAAAATCACATAAATGCTGATCTGTGGATCCTTCTATTCATCAAAAAATGCTGAAGAAAATGTACTCCTCTGTTTTAAATCAGCAAATTAAGAATGATTTCTGATTAATGGGACACTGAAGACTGGAGGAATGATGCTGAAAATACAGCTTTGATCACAGGAATACATTATATTTAAAATATATTCAAATAGAAAACAGCTATTTTAAATAGTAAAAATATTTCAGAATATTAATGCTTCTGCTGTATGCTTTGGACAAAATAAAGGCAGGCTTCGTGAGCAGAAGAGACTTCTTTCAAAACATTAAAAATCTTACTGTTAAAAAACTGTTGACTAGTAGACTATATAGATTACAGAAATGTTATATCGTAATGTTATATATATATATATATATATATATATATTAGGGGTGTAACGGTTCACAAAATTCACGGTTCGGTTCGATACGATACACTGATGTCACGGTTCGGTTCGGTTCGGTTCGATACGTTTTAGATACAGCAAAATGTAAAAACATCTCAACTTTTCAGAATGCCGCAAGCGCACCGCGGGTCATGTGACAAGAACTAACCAATCAGCTTCATCCTTTCCCGTAACAACGTTGAGAGCTCAGCCAAGATGAAGGATCAGCTGATCATAGTTGTATATGGATTGCAATTTTGAAATAAATTTAGTAGCAGAGCTACTGCAAGCGATTTTTAGAGCTGCAAATCCATTTATCCTTCGCTGAAATTTCCGCGTCTCATGGAGAGAGCACGTCATTGTTGCTAAGCAAAGACAGACGCCTCATGAGCGCTTCTGCCCGAGCGCTTTGGAAAGGAGGAGAAAGACGCGCTTAGCGTTTTCCATGCGTTTTTAGGCACGATATGTGAACGGCCCCTAAGGCGCTCGCTCACTCAGCACGCGCTGAAGGCTCGTTGCAAAATGTCTAATGCATTTAACAGACCAGAAATATAAGATCCTAAAATAACCAACAGGTCTGGTGTTTGGGTTGGATTCCCTGTAAGCTATAGTTTCTAAATGCTGCAGGGATAGTTTGCTGCGTGCATGTTTCTCCTTTTTTTAGTCTTTTCCCAGATAGTACTGACGCATATATCCCAGATATTCCCGCTGGTGTTTTTTTTTTTTTTTTTTTTATTCCCGCTGGTGTACCCTGTCATGTTGCAGATGCGACATACCGTTGTTTTTTTATCCACCACTCTCTTGCCATCACCATTATAGCTTAAAGGGAATCCAAAGTGCACCCAAACACCAGACCTGTTGGTTATTGGAGGATCTTCTCATTTCTAGTCTGTTAAACGCATTGGCTATTTTGCAACGAGCCTTCAGCGTGTACTGAGTGAGCGAGCGCCTGCTGAGTAGCCTAACATAAACATATAAGATGGTGTTTTTTTCTTCTTCGGGAGTGTCAGGGGCGTTGCCTGTTACGTTGTTTGGGTTATTGGGCTACCTTGTTGAACGCATATCATTATATTTCTCTCTCTCTCTTTTTTTTTTTTTTCAAATATAATTAATTACTCCAACGAACCGTTCGGTATACATAATGCGTACCGCGTACCGAACCGAAAGCGTCGTACCGAACGGTTCAATACGAATACGCGTATCGTTACACCCCTAATATATATATATATATATATATATATATATATATATATATATATATATATATGTGTGTGTGTGTGTGTGTGTGTGTGTGTGTGTGTGTGATTTTTGTCCCCTCACTTCTGAAAAGATTGCTACGCCCCTGCCTGAGCTGATTTACTGTTACATCCGTTTGTGTAAGATCAGATGAATGTCATGTCACAGGAAGTCATAGGTCATCATGTCCTGTGATGGTTGAGAAATAGTTTAAAATAAAAGTTTTTTGACATCTTTGATGTCATCTGGCAGCAAATTCCATGTGTTTTCTGCACATCCTGTCTAAATGCATCGTCTTCTGGATGTTTAAATGTGTTGCTGCATAGTTTAAGTGTATATATAAGCCTGCATATAAATGAATCACATACCCATCCATGAAAGATGCTTAGGGCCCTATCTTGCACCCAGCGGAATTGACTTTGTACACCGACGCATGTGTCATTCCTATTTTGCACCTGCGCAAAGCGCGCTTTTCCCTCCACAGAAGCACGTCGCTAAACTAGTGAATGAACTTGCGCTCCCTGGGGGGTTCGGCGCAAAAAAGGAGGCGTGTTCCGGCGCAAACAATCCCTGGTGCTATTTTGCTGTTCCATTAAACAATTGCGCCACTGACCAGAAAAAACCTAGTCTAGTCAGTGGCGCGTTGCGCATTGTTCATTATGCTATTTTAAGGCCGCATGCTTGACCATAATGTATAGCGTGCACAACGCGCATACACTTTGCTCATGTAATCTACACAGATGCAACAGTTATTTTTGCAAATCATAAATTGTTAAACTAAAAAATATTAACACATGAGATGACGGAAATCATTGTGGTGTATTTTGGGTGGGTTTCTCCCATCCCCATACAACACAACTTCTCTGTCTTTCACTGCTCTTACAAGAACATCAGTCTCCTCGGCTGTGAACCGCTCCTGGCGTGCGCCTGGTAAATACGCCATAATAATAGCAATCCATAATGGAACTTGCGCACCCGCTTTTAAAGGGAATGTTGGATGACGCTCTGATTGGTTTATTTCACGTTACGCCCAAACCACACCTATGAAAATGAAGCTACTTCAGACCAACCCATTTTAGATTTGCGTCGGGCGCAAGAGCCATTTATCCCGCCGGGAAAATAGCAACAGCGCCGAGACCCGCCCACAAACTTACTTGCGATTCGCGCTTTGACACTTGCGTTTCAGATCGTTAAAATAGGGCCCTAAGTGTGCTTGGGCCTAGATCATGCACAAGCAGCGCTTAGTGGCCATTCTTCTGGTCCTCATTGTGAGAGCCTTCGGCTTAAAGTACTGTTCTCGAAAGTAGTAGTGTTTTCAGGGGTTAAAGTGGAAAAAAATCCTGAGCCTGAACTTTTTTTGGGGGGAACACGTCTCTCCCACGTGTTCAGTCTCTCACATCATGCCTGCACTACTTTAAAGCAGGTCGCTCAGTGACGGGTCTAATGGCAGCAGCATCCCCTGTAATCCGTCTGGGCTTGCTTCACATGTGCCAGTTTCAGTGGTGGATGAAAAGCCAAAAGATTTCACCTCATTGTTTTCCGCATCGGATGATTTTGGAGACACTGAGGTGTGTTATGTCAATAAAACTTTGGATGTCAGCCAAATTCCATCGGACTGGAGTTCGGTTGGGGATTTGTGTTTCCCATGACACTGTCACGACGGACCAGTTGGGAAGCTGTTTGTCAAGGACGCCCAGCTCACGGAGTATAGATGTCGACACAATGTGACTGGCATATAAACAGGTTGGAATTGCTGGCAGTTTTTCTAGCTCTCCATTATTTCTTGAATCTGCTGCTCGGCCGTCATGTATTAATCAGGTCAGACAACATAGCGGTTGAGCCTGGAGGAGGGGGAATGGAGGTAGCACCCCGAAATGGTGAGCCTTTTATGGCGAGTATTTGGAGAAGCAAAAGTGGACTTATTCGCATCGAGTATGACGCATTGCCCGCTGTGGTTCAATTCAATTCAATTCAAGTTTATTTGTATAGCACTTTTTACAATACAAATCGTTACAAAGCAACTTTACAGAAAATTATGTTTCTACAATATTTAGTAGTAGCTTATGGTGGTGACTGTCAGTTTGTGCACGTTTGACAGGATTTTTAGAAAAAATTAATACAAGACGTAGTCAGCTAGATGATGAACATGAAATAGTATTAATTAATAATTATTTTATGATGCAGTCACACATGTAGCAATAATTGTTAGTTCTGTTTGTTGATTCAGGGTTAGCATCATCTGAGGTCCTCTGAGGGTCAGCATCATCTCTTCTCAGGTTTTCTGGATCCAGAATGGAGCTTGTGTATATCCTAGTACATCCCTGGCAAAAAATAGAAACAAAGTAGCGACATCATTAGCATAACTGATGATCCAGTAAACTAAAATTAGTTTAACCAAAGCTAATATATAAAAATGCACATTTGATCAGATGAAACTACACTCACAATTTAAGAGATACATTATTCGAATGCTTGGCGAAAGAGATGCGTTTTTAATCTATATCTAAACAGAGAGAGTGTGTCTGAACCCCGAACATTATCAGGAAGGCTATTCCAGAGTTTGGGAGCCAAATGTGAAAAAGCTCTACCTACTTTAGTGGACTTTGCTATCCTAGGAACTACCAAAAGTCCAGCGTTTTGTGACCTTAGGGTGCGTGATGGGTTGTAGCGTGGTAGAAGGCTAGTTAAATACGCAGGAGCTAAACCAAGGGCCTTTTAGGTAAGTAAGGATAATTTGTAACTGATACGGAACTTAATAGGTAGCCAGTGCAGAGACTGTAAAATTGGGGTAATATGATGATATTTTCTTGACCTGGTAAGGACTCTAGCTGCTGCATTTTGGACTACTTGTAGCTTGTTTATTGACGAAGCAGGACAACTACCTAGAAGTGCATTGCAATAGTCCAGTCTAGAGGTCATAAATGCATGAACTAGCTTTTCTGCATCAGAAACAGATAACGTTTCGTAGCTTGGCAATGTTTCTAAGATGGAAGAATGCAGTTTTTGTAACATTGGAAATATGATTTTCAAAAGTCAAATTGCTGTCTAATATAACACCCAGATTTCTGACTATAGAGGAAGTAACAGTACATCCGTCTAGTTGCAGATTGTAATCTACAAGATTCTGTGTAGTGTTTTTTGGTCTAATCCGAATTTAATTGGAGAAAATGAATTGTCATCCAATCTTTAACATTTTTAACACACTCTGTAAGCTTAGATAATTGAGAAGTTTCATCTGGTCTCGTTGAGATATATAGCTGAGTATCATCAGCATAACAATGGAAGCTAATTCCATATTTTCTAATAATATTACCAAGGGGCAACATGTATATTGAAAATAGAAGGGGACCTAGGACGGATCCTTGTGGCACTCCATATTTTACTGATGATAAATGAGATGACACCCCATTTAAGTAAACAAAATGGTAGCGATCGGACAGATAGGATCTAAACCATCTTAGAGCCTGCCCTTGAATACCTGTATAGTTTTGTAATGGATCTATGAGTATGTTATGATCTATGGTCTCGAACGCAGCACTAAGATCAAGTAAGACTAGAAATGAGATGCAGCCTTGATCTGACGCAAGGAGCAGGTCATTTGTAATTTTAACAAGTGCAGTTTCTGTGCTATGGTGGGGCCTGAAACCTGACTGAAATTCTTCATACAGATCATTTTTATGCAGGAAGGTGCTCAATTGAGCAGACACAACTTTTTCTAAAATTTTTGACATAAATGGAAGATTTGAAATAGGCCTATAATTTGCCAGTACACTAGGGTCTAGTTTTGGTTTCTTAATAAGAGGCTTGATAACCGCCAGATTGAATGGTTTTGGGACATGACCTAAAAATAACGATGAGTTAATGATATTGAGAAGCGGCTCTTCGGCTACAGGTAACAACTCTTTCAGTAATTTAGTGGGTACAGGATCTAATAAACATGTTGTTGGTTTAGATACAGTGATGAGTTTATTTAGCTCTTTCTGTCCTATAGTTGTAAAGCAGTGCAGTTTATCTTTGGGTGCGATGGATGAAACTGAAGTGTTAGACGCTGTAGAATCTACATTCGCTATTGTATTTCTAATGTTATCTATTTTATCAGTGAAGAAATTCATAAAGTCATTACTATTTAACGTTGGTGGAATATTTAAATCAGGTGGCATCTGGTAATTTGTTAATTTAGCCACTGTGCTAAATAAAAACCTTGGATTGTTTTGGTTATTTTCTATGAGTTTGTGTATATGCTCTGCCCTAGCAGTTTTTAGAGCCTGTCTATAGCTGGACATACTGTTTTTCTATGCAATTCTAAAAACTTCCAAGTTAGTATTTCTCCATCTGCATTCAAGACTACGAGTTTCTTTCTTGAGAGAGTGAGGATTACTGTTATACCATGGCACAGTACAGAGTAATTTCATTTAAAGCAAAAAGTCTACTGAACCTTTCGTGTCCTCGTCGATACATGGGCAGTGGTCCTGACACAATGATCGTCGCCGCGGGCGTCATGCTGCGAACCGTCTCGATCAGGCTGCTGAAGTCCCTCTTCAGCGTCTCCGTCTGCAGCAGCGTGGTGTCGTAAACCCCGGCGTGAAGCATGACTGCTCTGGAGCTCTCATCGGCCTTCAGGATCGCGGGTATCTGCGCAGAAATGTCGCGTCCTGTCTCGCGGAGGGGAGCGAAGCGGTTCCGGATGGAGATCTCGAAGGCAGGAGGGGGAGAAGTCGTCGCCCGGGGCCCAGCTCGCGTCCTCCGCTGTGGATGCACCCAGGGTCCGTGGTGTCCCGGCGTCGGAGTGAAGGACATCTGGGAAGATCGGTTCCTGGGTGCACCAGGCCTGTGCAGAGAAACACACGGAGTAGACGTGGTGGGACTTGTAACAGAAATGAGTCGAACCAGACAAATTAAAGAGTCTATCAAAGCGATGTTCGAAACACGAGAGCCGAATTCCTCAGGAAGTCATAAATCAGTTCTAGTGCCACAAGAACCAAGCAAGATGACCAACCAACTTGTTCAAACAACAGTTTTCAACATGAACACCACTAGAGCAATTATTTACAATTTCTATTAGAAGAAGAGATTGTCAAATTTGTTTTTCGTAATTGAAATGCAACGCTGGAGATCACATGAAAACCCATGAGAGTACTGCACAAGTCCCATTGAGCCCCCCCCCCCCCCCACCTAGCAGAACCAGACTGAAATTCCTAAAGGGGGGAAGGGCTTTAAACCTCTGTCTTCACAGAAAAGTCTTTTGTCAAGAGAATGGCAAAGAAACTTCTTTTGTACATATATATGGACCAGAATGAACTCAAAAAAACTTATAAATGAATCATTCCATTGCTTAACTCCATATTCATTTATGTGTAACCCACACATTTGACTATCATCTATAATCACTTATTGTGTATGTCTTTTGATAACTATAGGATACATAGTCATGTCTAGTATTGATATAATCGAATTTTCTTGCTTGATATTGTCCTGACAATCATTTATTTGTAAAATATATCATAATCGTGTTATAGGAATCATGTCCAAAATTAGACCCTACCAGAGCAGGAACATTCGGACCACATGCTTGGTAAGATAAACATATGATTTATGATACCCCCCTGAGCCAAGACAATATCTGATTGGTTAAGACAACATTTGAGGTGTGGCCAACAGGCCAGTTTAAATACCTAGGACATCGTAAAATCTTTGCTTTTAGTTCTAGCATTGCTTGTGCTATCAGTCATGCCTTGCTTTCAGTCTGCTTTTTAGTCCCTGCTATCAGTCATGCCTGCTCTTAGCTTTTAGCTTGTAGCTTTGCTACCTAGCTTTAGCTTTTAGCTTCTAGCCATGCTGTGTAGTCATCATTGTTCTTTGAGCGCGGTTCTGCGTGCTTCAGCCTGCACGCCTGCTGCTACTTAGCCACGATGAGAAGGAACACGACCTAGTCTCGTCAAACTTTATTTCTTTTCTTTTCCGTTTGAGAGTTTCATGTTCTGAGTTAAGTTTTGTAACGTCCGTTCAACTTCAACCAGCCCACACGACTCTGTACTTTCAGCCAACGCCCAACAACCACGAGCTTCCCAAGACGTCACTTCAGCGACTGAACTTCCAGCCAATCAACGACCTCGGGATAGCCCTTTCACCGAGGCTCCTTCTTCACAGGAGATGCAAGTAACTTTACCTCCAGACTGTGACCTTTACTGGTGTATCTAATATAATTTTAACCTCATAGGCTTGAATGCTTTAGCCCACGATTGGCCCAGGACCAGCTTACATGCTTTTCCTCCAATTCGACCAATTTCAGTGGTGCTATCCAGAATACGACTGGACAGAGAGGAGCAGCTACTGTTGGTGGCTCTGTGGTGGCCCACGCAGCCGTGGTTTGCGGATTTGGTCAATCTGCAAGCGGGCTGTCCATGGGAGATTCCCCTGAGACAGGACATACTATCGCAAGCAAGAGGAATGATTTGGCACCCACGTGGCCTCTGAGTGGAGTGAGTTAATATGTCACGGTCTTTCAGTTGAAACTACAGAGACTATAATGAATTCTAAGGCAGCTTTTACAAGACGTTTTTATGCTTTTAAATGGAAACTTTTTACTGCCTGGTGTGGAATTCATAATATGGATCCAGTTTACTGCGCCGTGGTTTCAGTACTGGAGTTTCTTCAAGACCGTTTTTCTGATGGAGTAGCACCAGCCACTCAAAGTTAACGTGGCAGCCATTTCTGCTAACCACATATATATATATATATATATATATATATATATCTATATATATATATAGATATATATAGATATATATATATAGATATATATAGATATATATATATAGATAGATATATATATATATATATATATATATATATATATATATATATATATATATATATATATGGTACTTCAGTGGGCTGTCATCCGCTGGTCTTTCACTTTATGCAGGGTTCGTGACGGCTGAGACCTTTCCGCCCTATGAGGCATGCGGACTCGCTTCGCTCTTAGGAATTAGAGGTCATTCCACAAGAGCAGTGGCTTCATTGCATACTTTTTTCAGTGGAAATTCTATGGATGATATCTTTGCTGCAGCAGGATGGTCCTCACCTAGCACTTTTGTCAAGTTCTACAGTCTGGACGTGAGGATAGCTCCTGGCTCCCGGGTTCTCTCTAATTGAGCAGATGCTTTCCTTGGATCCCAGCTATCACAGGTACATCAGGCATCATTGTATAGGGTTCCCAAATGGTGATGTCACCGAAGTATCAAAATGACCAATGAAAGGGAACATCTCGGTTACGTATGTAACCATGGTTACCTGAACAGGGAATAAGATACTGCGGTTCCAGCCGTTCCATACTTTGATAGCATTTTCTTTAGTTCATGAAATCTGAGCGAATTAACGCAAGGCACTCAGGTATACTATGCATACACATGCATAGGGCGGTGCCAAGTGCTATTTGGCCAATAAAATTGGTGGGATGGTATAGGGATTCAGACATACATCACACCAAGATGTGTCCCCATACGGTGACGTCACTGCAGCATCTCGTTCCCTTTTCAGGGAAGCGTGGTTACATATGTAACCGAGATGTTTTTCAGCATTTCTGTGTATTGGAACTCTTTCTAACAATGAAGAGTTTTCATTGTGCATGCATTGTGTTCCCTTCTGAAGCAAATGTGAGTGTTTTTCCACTTCCAATTCACATTGATTATATAATAATAAAATATATGATTGTAAACCAAATTAATAGCAAGTGATGTGGTTTGGCATTGGTAAAACACAGAAAATATGATCAGAATGTTGACTTGCCTTATAATTATGCAGGCACTGTATATGCTTTTCCACACCATAAATGTTATCCATGGTTAGCATTTTTGATTTACCTGTAATCAAGTTATTTTGTCCTGCTTTATGTGTAAAAAAGATAATGTTCATTCTGCTTACTGCCCATTGGTGTGAAGTATAATAACTGATATAAGAGAGAAGAAAAGCAAGGGGAAAGGTGGCATCTGCTTTATATAATAAAAAATACAACTAATTGGATATTACACAGATATGTTATGAATTGATTAGTTTAATTTAGTATTAGAAAGCAAGGAAGGCAATGTTTAAGCCTTACACATAAGTCTCAGTTTATTAACATGCTCTACTGAGGAAATTAGTGCATCAGTGTTGCACACACTTCCTTTAATGACCAACTTGAATTTAAAATAGTTTGTGCCAAAATGACACACAGACTTATTATAGCATTGCTATAGGATATGACTCATAACAGGGTGTTTTAGCTTCCACATTCTTAGTTTTGTAAATGCAGTTGCAACACACAAACGTTGTTTTTCCTCTACTTTTTGAGAGTGAGAGTGAAGATTAAGGTTGTGTATAAGGTCGTTGTTTTTAAATAACCTCAACTAAATAGGCTACATAATCTTGTATAAGTTTTATGATGAGAATATACCGCAGTCATATATGCATATGTCTGAGATCAGCTGCAATGGCTCTGTTCTGCTTTTATAGCTGCTAAATGCAAGCATACTGTACATGTAAAGATGCTAATCTCTGCCAAAACACATTTGACTACAACCCAAACAAAGCTCAGAGTATTTATTTATCTTTATATGCTACACATTTCTTTTGATATTCATATGTTTTGTAGTAACCAAGAGAAGTCTCATCGCTGAAGGAATGGCAGATGTTACTCAGACACTTGTGAACACTGAGCAGGAGCTGGAGTCCAAGACAGTGGATATCATCTTTATTATATTTCTGACTGAACTAGCAAGGAGCATTAGAGCCAATGAGAAAGTAAGTTCAAGTAAAATATATTTATTGACCATTTCACCATGTTATTTTCTCCAGTAACAGCAGGGAATGTTAACTGAAGAGACCTGATCAACAGCAAGCTTTGTTTTTTTTTTTTTTTTTTTTTTTTTTATTTATAAAAATGACTAAATTCACATTGTTACAATGTTTTTGGGACTCAAACTGTTGGACAGCTAATTCAGAAAAAATACTTTCAAAATTTAAGACTTTATAAAGCTGTGATAAGACTTTTTAATACTTTTTAAGGGTCTTAATTTTCCCAAAATTGATTTATCACCTTTTAATACTTTTCAAGACCCCGCGGATACCCTGGGACAGTATGAAGGGGACTAAATTATTTGAATTTTTGGGTGAACTCTCTTTAATTAGCATGCTACACACTAAATATTAATCATACTGGGCACAGCCACTTAATTTGCTGTCATTGCAGTTAGGAAATAGTCTGTCAAATAACAGGTACATTGTAACATCATACACTTAATGTAGTTCACATTGATGCATTACGTTAGGCACAACTTTTGTTCTTAATGTATTAGTAAATGTTGAAATGTAATATATTAACTACAGTTAACTAAGGTTAATGTTAAATATTTGCCATGTTAATCCATGCTGGGTAATGTTGACAAATGGAACCTTATTGTAAATTGTAAAGTGTCACCTGAGTGTTTATTGTTTATACATGTTAGTTTCCAAGCATAGGGGAGAGCGGGGTCGAAAGTAACGTGGGACGAAAGTAACAAAGCGATTTTCTCTGAGCCGCTTTCTGCATTTGCATTCCCAGCTATGACAGCATCAGCATGCAATCCTTGACAGAGCTGAGAAATATCACGTGATTTCCTCATCGTTCCCCGAAGTTAGGTCCATTAAACTGTCGAGTTCAAAAAGTAAATACTGAAGCGGTAATTTTTTAGTTTATGTTGTTTTTCTTGTTTCATGCGTCACAGTAATGATCAATCTACAGGTTATTTAGTGCTTTAACACATCCTAAAGTTTTCATTTTCTGATTTTTTCAGTATAAAATTAAATCGAGTTTAAATGTTAGGAGTTCCTGTCTGGAGGAAAGTAACAGTTATTACTTTTGTTCTGCTACAGTGACAAAAAGTATTTATTTTGTTCCAGTGCATGCTATATTGTGAATTTCTGTGTCTTGCATCATTTCTTACAAATGTTTATGTCATATTATACCAAAAGAATATGTCTGAGTGAGGGTCAGAAAGACAGACAGAGGTGTGGTTTTATCCAGATGTTTTTGAGAGGACGTTTCTGGACATAGAGGAACATCACTCTCTGGGCAGCTGCTACATCGCATTTATATTTAAGTTTTAGCCTTTACACCTCCACCTATGAATTTGCAGTGTTTGTTGATGTTTTAATGCACATTTTCAATTTATGTATAAAAAAAAAACTGGATGGAAACATAAACAGGCCTACTGTTACATTATGTTTAGAGTTTTTTTATTATGCTAATGTAATTAATTTTTTATTTTTTACATTCTGTTGAAAAAAACATGTTTTATAAAAATACATTGAAATTGACAATAAAAAATACAGTCAGGTTTTGAGACATCTGATGAAACTTACATTTAAAATGAAAATATGAAAATGTAATTTAATTTTTTATTAATTTTTTTTTTTTTTTTGCAAAGATAAAGGACAAAATATGTTTGCAGTTACATATTAACAAGGTGACAATCAGGTATACTTAAGAAAAATAAGAGTAACAAAAAACAGAAAAAAAATCTTATATTGTTGTGTTGCTTTCGTCCAGGGCCGTGCACAGACATTTTGAGGGGCAGGGGCTCAAGTGAAATAAAGGGCACTTCTCATAATTACGTATTTTTTTTCTTTTTTTAAAACAAAAAAGTATATATATTAACGCAACAATGACTTCCTTTTAAAAAAAATAATTAAAAAAGTTAATTAATTTTATCTTCCTCAAACTCTAATTTTCAAAAGATGTCTACTACTCTTGGCTGTTTCCTGGCGATCCTTCTCCTTCCTTTTCTGTATCCTCTCTTTTTTTGGCATTATGCTGCCTGCCTGGCCCTGCACTGCAAGCATGATTAAAATTAATTGTTTAAATACTTTTTGTTTCACAAGCAAAATAACTTTTTAGCTTCACACAACTAAGCATCAGAATACTGAATTGCCTTAATGTTTTAATCAAATACATTAATATTATTATTGCTATGCATGTACACATACACAATAACTGATGGTGACTGACAAGGACTTAGTTTCAGATTTGAGGGAGGACTGTATCATCACCATCATCAAATAAAACCTTCAAAATCCACATTTAGATGGAGTTTGTTTTAAACCTACTACACTCAAAAATATTATGTGGCTTAGTAAATATTTAACTTAATTAACTTAAAGGGGGGGTGAAATGCTCGTTTTCACTCAATATCCTGTTAATCTTGAGTACCTATAGAGTAGTACTGCATCCTTCATAACTCCAAAAAGTCTTTAGTTGTATTATATTCATAAGAGAAAGATAGTCTGTACCGATTTTTCCCGGAAAAACACAAGCGCCTGGGGGCGTGACGTGTGGGCGGAGCTAAAGAATCACGAGCGCCAGTAGGCTTTTGTGTTGATCGCGTCTGGAAGCTGTGACACTGTGAGGACAAAACCAACCAAAACAAACCATGGCTAACAGTCAGATTCAGCGTATATTTATGATCCAGAATCAGATCCAGAGGCTGAAATTGAACAAGAGCAGCATCAGCAATCAGTCTCTATGTGGTATGTACTGAAACTGTATATATTTGCTTAGCAGTTTTGAAAAATGACTAAGTTCCACTTTGTCATCTTTTTTATTTTTTTTAAGCTGTACATGTGGAAAGTGCAGTTTGATGACAACATCGCATGTTGTTTACTTGATGTGCTTACGCGCCAATAGCTAAGTTAACAACACAGAGATATTTTAAGCAGTTTTACTCACCGCATGCGGTTCCAACACATGATTGTGACCCTTTTTCGTTGGGACTGCATTATCCTTAAGAAATAAACGATTTGCAAATCCGGCATCAAACTGCACCTTGTTTGTAAAACAAGCATCTTCGAAATGCAGGGGAACAAACAAAAACACTTGCACAACTCCGTTGATGCTCTGTAAAAATAAACTCCATCCACTGGTTCCTTAATGCTGTTTCTCTTTTGGTAATCTGTGCAGGGTTGTCTTGCCCTGGCAACCAAAAACACACTCCTTTTGTGACATTTCGCGACGCTCTCGCTCTGATCAGTGAAGTCTGTTGTGCTCTCAGTGCTCTGCTATACGGGAGCGCGCGCTCTTCCGGCAGACGTGCCCTTAGGACCCATATAAGGAAATTCCGCTCCATCTAACGTCACACAGAGCCATACTCGAAAAAAACTTTCCAAAACTTGTGACAAACCGGAAGTTGTATTTTTGGAACAGAAATACTCCTTCAAACGTACAACTTAATTTTTTAAACTTTGTCCATGTTTAGCATGGGAATCCAACTCTTTAACAGTGTAAAAAACTCTGTATGCATGAAATAGCATTTCACCCCCCCTTTAATAAAATCTCTGAAAATCTTACTTGATTGTTTGAATTAAACTTACCAAAATAATTGAGTAAAAATTAAATAAAATTAAATAAAAATGTATTTGTGCACTCTAAAAACTGCTGGGTTGAAAACAACCCAATTTGGGTTATTTTGACAACCCAGCGCTGGGTCAAAAAGGGACGAACCCAGCGCTGGGTTATTTTAACCCAACCAGTTGGGTTATCATATTTACTGGGTTGCCTTTTTTATGGTTTAAAATGACTATATTGCACGGTTTAAAAAAACGGAGCGGGTGTTTTTTATCACTGTATTTCAGAAGGAAAACTACTGTATTTAGAAAATGTTCGATATCATTTCGCATGTAATGCTTGATAAGGCAGCGTTTGTGAGCTCAGCACCGCTCTGCAGCCGTTACCGGAGAAACCTACCTCTCCCGCTCTTAGCGCCTCCTGCTGGCAGAACATAAACTCGCAGAGTGCAGCCATGTGGGGAAACAATGCATTTCTACGTTAAAATTAACCCAAATTGAGCTAGGCATTAAACCTACAAATGTTGTTCATTTTAAATATCACTTTTACACACAAATAATAATTACCAAAAGGAAAATATTTATTAAAAACGAGAAAAGTCAAAAAGTAACATGTTAGAAGAAATGCAGAAAAGGATGGCTTTAACAGCTACAGAGTTCATAAACAAAGCATTGAACATTTGATGAATATAACTTAAGATCAA
The DNA here is from genome assembly GCF_023724105.1 of Carassius gibelio. Lineage (NCBI taxonomy): Eukaryota > Metazoa > Chordata > Actinopteri > Cypriniformes > Cyprinidae > Carassius > Carassius gibelio. Next base: position 13,517,117 of record NC_068386.1, on the reverse strand, counting down.
ATTGGACTTTGTTCAATTGTATATATTGTATTAAAATATACGAAAACAAATACAATAAATTTACAATTAGTTAAGTTTTTTTCCAACTATTCTGGCATGACAGTACACAAATAAATCACAACATTAACTTTGATTTTATAACATTTAACAGACGCATGTGTGTGTGTGTGTGAAAGAATGTGAGCAGGTGTATGAATGACAGAGTGTAAACTCTTCTACTAAACAACACAGAAAAAGCATTTAACTTTTTTTTTTTTAACAAATTATACACTTACAGTTTGTTTCATAGTCCATGAATACAGATCATGCATCACGGTCAATTTTCATGATCTCTTTAGCATAACTGACGTAATCATGAAGAAACCCCATCAGCACAGCATGTGACATCTTCTACATCATCCAGGCCAGCATCCTCCTTTAAAACCACCGCTGCATCAGTTTAGGGGAAAGAAGATTCTCTTCTCTGACCAGGATTCATCCAGTCACCGCCTGTTCTTCATCAGTGGCCTAAGAGAAACACATTTGAAAAAATTAAACATTTAATTAAACTATCCATTTTCAGGTAGAGGTGTATTCACATCCGTAAGGATAGGTAAATAATCGGTTTTAAAGTTTCAACACTTTGTGTTGTTGTTTAATGTCTCAGTCCACAACAGCGCTCCAGAATGCTATAATGGCAGCACTAGTGTGAGGACATGCGATATTGTTTGAATAAATATTGCTTTCAGAAAGCTTCTTTACTGAAACATTACAACAGACATGACATTCACATACCTCACAATATTCATGTACATGGAGGGCTGCTCTTCAAACCGTTAGTTCACCAAATAATTAAAATGTTCATAATTTACTCTCCCCATGTTTTTCCAGACTCTAATTTTTTGGAAAACATATGAATATATTTAATATTCTCTTTTTGTGTCCTCCATTGCTGGTCTGGGAGACCAGTATTTTATTTTGAACATACATGTTTGCTATCATATAATTTAAGATGTATTCATATATAAATATCAGAATTTACTTCTACAATAACTCTATATTTATGAAGCTTGAAAATACTGATTATCTAAACTATAAATGGATTAACAAATATTATGAGAAAACTAAAAATATATTAATTTATGTTGTAAAGACAGACAAAAGTCTTATAGGTTTGGAATGACTTGAGGGCAAGTAAATGATTTTTTGTGTGAACTTTACCTCTAAGAGCGAAGACCAAGAATAATGACTCTCCAAATCTCATCAATGATCAACTCCAAAGTTGGTTTGATTTCTGCAATAAAAAACACAGACATCAATGGTCTTAATGAAATGAGCACGTAATCACACTGTTGTTACATCACAATGTGAAGTAAACCGGCAGGAGACAACAGAAAAATTTATTTTCTAAAAATAACTTACATAAAATCTCAAAGGAATGATGCTCTCCCATGTCTCTTGCTTTTAACATCTACAAAAACAAAAAACAAACATTTTACTCTTAGTAAAACACAACAACAACTGATAACATGAAATTCTGAAGTTTACTTGCCTTAAACCGTCTGTCCCTCTCTTCAGAAGAACACCTCCTCCTCATCCTCACACAGGTCTGTGACTCCTCACACAAACAGCTTCTGTGTCTTTAACTCTCAGCGCGAGGACAATGAAGACAGGAGCTCGACAAGTCTGAAATATTACATGTAAAACATACTTTTAACAGTTACCACTTCAACAGCCTCAAAATAATTATGCTAGTCTTTACTACACAATGCCGTTTCCTTTAGGAGACAAACATACATTCAGTTTAACCGCGAAAAAAAAGACAAATTCACATGAGCGGAACCGTGACCATAAGCGTCTGTTAACGCCTCAAAAAGTACAGATAATGTAAAATCTTATGTAAATATGATAAAATACATTCACAGACGTTATATTAAAAGTACATCCTCCGTTCAGTAACGTTGCATGAGGCAGTTAAGACCTCCTTGTCTGAGGCGAAAACCGCGTCCATTTTTTATATATATATATATATAACGTTAAGCTCCTTTGTTTCCGCCTTTAATAAAACCTTCCGCCTTACATACAACCGGGTAAACAATAAAAAATAACTTTACATTTTGAATATTTACTTACCATAATCTTTCACTCGCTTCTCGCTTCTATCACGCTGAGAAAATGGCGGCTGCTCGCACTGGAGACGTACGATTTTGACGTGACGTGCGTGCTCTCCTTCACGTCCGCGTCCTCAACCCAGACCGCTGGGTTAAAAAAGAGAGTTATTTTCAACCCAAACTTGTGTTAAAACCAAGGGGCAAGGAACTCGACCGGAAGTTGAAGTCGGGTGGGGGCTGCCATCTTTTAGCAGAACTTCACTTGCGTTAGCATTCCCATTGACTCCCATTCATTTTGGCGTCACTTTGACAGCGAATAACTTTACATCTGAGGCGTTTAAAGACTCTGTTTGTCCATTATTTATTTATAAAGATACACGACAATGTATAAAGGGCTCCATTACCTTCTATGTTACATTATGACGCAATCGTTAGCCTATTTTTTACAAAAACTGTTTATACGGGGCCATAATGTTAAAACCATAGACAGTAAAAGAAATGGACACAGCGACCCCATTGGAACTCAATTGAGACAAATGAAGCCCAGTTTTAGCGTTTTTTAGCACTTCCGTTTCTGACGCGCCAGCAACCTGTCTGACAGATGTAAATCTTCTAAGTGGCTGTGCGTGCAAACTACCATCGTTAATCTTGCAGAGACGGCGAGCTTGAGCGGGGAGTTCTTTGTCGTGAATGAGCAGGAGTAAGTATTCTGATTAATTATCTTGTATATTATTTTAAAATGTAACGCCAGTACGCCATATTAAGTTAATTGCCTGCGAGCTTCTCCTCCTGTCTGTACGGTAATGCGACAGAGAGCCGAGTGGTTGTGACGCAATCATTAGCCTATTTTTTACAAAAACTGTTTATACGGGGCCATAATGTAACATAGAAGGTAATGGAGCCCTTTATACATTGTCGTGTATCTTTAGAAATAAATAATGGACAAACAGAGTCTTTAAACGCCTCAGATGTAAAGTTATTCGCTGTCAAAGTGACGCCAAAATGAATGGGAGTCAATGGGAATGCTAACGCAAGTGAAGTTCTGCTAAAAGATGGCAGCCCCCACCCGACTTCAACTTCCGGTCGAGCTCCTTGCCCCTTGGTTAAAACATCCCAAAGTCCTATCCAACGGCCTCAACCCAGCAGTTGGGTTGAAAAAACAACCCAGCGTTTTTTAGAGTGTGGTTGTATGGAATACTATTTTATAAAGGTTTAGAGGAAATAAAAAAAAAAAGTTAATAAATAAAAAGTTAATTTATAAATATTGTTATTTTTAATGTTAACTTATTTCTACTCAGTTTTATTTATTAATGTACAGATGCAGTTACTCTGATTTACTACATTTTTTAGAGTGTAGCCTATCCTCCATCTGTTTGCATCTGTAGATTTCTTCTTGATTCACCAATTTAGATTTCTAAATTTCAGGGGGAAAGACTCTTGATGTAAGTTATTAACTAACTGGGGACGTTCTTATTTTATTAACTTATTTTATTACATGGCTTGGTTGATCTCCAATGTAGAATGCGGTCTGTTATTTCTTGATAACAGACCGTTGCCATGAAAAACAGAGCGTTGCTGTGGACTCACAGGATTCTAACCGTAGAGACGGAACGTACTATTTTCTTTAGCGGAAGCAATACAATCGGGTTTAAATCAATAAACTCCCTTTTAATATTTGGTGTCAAATTATTTATTTATTTGGTAGGTAGCCATGTAATAAGCAGGAGGATAATGTATAGCGATTATCCCTTACACAGCTCTAGTCTAGTATCTCATGAGGCATGCATGCTAGCAAAACACAGGTTAACTAAGTTATATTTGCCTTTGGCTAATCAGCAGTAAATTCGAGCATTATTCGAGGCACTGGTATTTTAATCTTTTGTTCATCACCAGCTCCACTCACCTCAGCACAAGCCAAGAAAAACACTGCTGGGAGGGGCTGCTGCTGCCTGCAGGTGTGTGTCTGTGTATCTGATGTGTGTCGATGTGCGCCGCTGCGCGCAAGGGGGGAAGGGGGGGTCAATGAGCGCTTCAGAACTCCTGACCTGATATTTAGATACACTATTCTTCAATAAATATATTTGTTTGACAGGGAAGCTGTGCGCAAACAGGAATATATATAATTTTTTCAACAAAAAACAAAACAAAAAAAAGCACCCCAGAAAAAAGGGCACTTTCTCTCCAGGAATAAAAAGGGCAGGTGTTCAAGCCCCCTTTGATGTCTATGTGTGCACGTGCCTGCTTTCGTCCCAACCGATGGGGTCGAAAGTAACAATTTGCATTTTATGTTCAAAGTGAAATTATTCTTAAGTCTTTCTACATTTCTACAAAATACCACCTGGTATTGATAGACCACACTTCTGAGTTACTGGCCACAGAAATATATCTCTGTCTACAACATTATCTTTTAAAATGATGTTTTTCTGAAAAATAGTACTTTTGCCCCTGCTCTCCCCTAAATAAATGCAAAGGTAATTTTGCTAAATGTTTTGTTTTATATAGCTATATATGTATAACTTTTTACTTTTTTTTGTTTTGTTTTTGTTTGCTGTAATTTCATAGTTTTGTAAATAAAATGTTCTCATGCCAACTTAATCAAGTGAGTTTTTTACTTTAAAAATGCATTCATCAAAATGAGATGTATTTATAATTACAATGACAGTATACATCTTGGCTACGTATCAATTTTAAATGAAAGATTAGTGAACAGTAAAGTAGAGATTAGAAATCAATCCGTGTCACGTCCGGCGGGCTGGGCTGTACCACTACCTGGTTGCCTAATCCTAACCCCTCCCCCAAACCTACTCCTAAACCTAGGGGGGTAATAATTTGGCAGGGGGTCAAAATTGGGCACAACACCGGAATCGGGTAGTAAGTCCACAGGCATCCGACCCGCGTGCAGCAAACGGAGTCTCCGGCAGGCGAGAATCTAACCGGAACTGGCCCGAGTGTGTTTTACTATCTGGGTGAAAACCGCTGTCATTGCAAATGTTGGAAATATTCTGTAAATTACAACCCGTTGAAGAGGCTTGTCGCCTACAAAAATGATTAATCTTACCGTATTCAGTGCATTGTGGGTATAAACACACCGCTTTGGTCAAACCTACAGGAACATTACTATAAAACTGTGATAAATAAGCGAACAACAACAACCAAGTAGAACGAGCAGGGTGGTGATGTGACGTCACTTCAAGCTGGGATTGACTTTCCCGACCAGGAACGAGAGAGATTATTGCAGTTTTGCTCTCGTAAATCACAGGTCTGGTCGAATTATTTTGAGGTCACTTTTTAGTCAACTCTAGGTAAGCAGCACGCTTAATATGAATTTCGTATTGTGAAATGCAACTTTTAAGTATGATTACATTTTCAAATGAATGAACATTTTAGGCTACAGTCAATTGAGCATCATTAGTTATCAACTGATGTGTCTCTTACAGAGATCAAACCACAAACTGAGCTGTGTATATCGTTTGCATTGTAAATACAACCGTTTTAACAATAGAATGAATAAGTCTAAAATACATTTTGGAGACAGCCTAGAATTGTCTAGGGTATATGAACTCATGAATGAAAAGCATATTTCATATTCATGAACATAATATGAATAGTTCATGAATAGCATGAACTCAGTTTAATACACTGTAGAGACAGATGTTCATCATAGAACAGGAAGAAAATGTGTATTTTAAGGCGAGACACTGCAGGTGAACAGGGCACAAAAAATAAAAATAGTTATCACCTTACTTACCCAGTTGATTGATTACATTGATTATTGCAAAAAAAATTTGTATTACAAGTTTTCAAAAATGTTTTGTTTAAATATGCAAATGAGGCATTATTTAATAAAATATGTGCTAATTCGCATAAATGTCTAGTACAAAAATCTGAACACTAGATGAAGTCAGTTTTAAAATTTTTGTTTCATTTTTTTGACATATCAGAGTCAAATGTTTTTACAGAGGTTTTTTGTCACTCCATAATTCAGAAAATACTTTGAACAGCCAGAAAACAAAATATTTTCACAATTTTGGGGGGAATAAAATGTTGTATATAATCAAGGAAAATATATACTGTATGAACAAATCCCTCTGTAAAAACCTTCAGAATATAGACAGGAATAAAAATGTCAAGTTTGGTGTGTGTAAGTGCTACTGAAGTGGAGATTTATGGGTCAGTGTTGAAGAAAAAACTCATTTTGAGAAAACGGCCTTTAAAAATATGTATTGTAATTGAACTCTATTGACACAAACAGATAAAGTGCTATAAAATAAACACTTAACAGTGTCTTTTGGATGTTTTCCTTCCACTAGTTTGAAAAAACACTTTATGAAAAACCAAAAAGCCCAAAATCTCAAAATTGACGGGTGCTTGAAAAAACAGTGTTTTTGCCTGCAGTGTCTCACCTTAATAGATGGTTAATTCATAGATGGTGAAATTTGACATGGCTGAGTAGAGAAAATGCTTTCAGATTTTGTTTAGAGCTTTTCTCTAATGCAAAGACTCACTTTACTACAAATAATCAAATAATGGCCTCCAGTGGACAAAAGCAGAACAACATGTGAGCAAATGAGTTTCTTTTCTTTCTATATCCTCCTGGGACCCAGGCATTTACTTCTTTTTTCCTCTGTAAAGAACATTATATTTTAGTGAATTTCTCTGACACCCACAAATTAAGTCTGGTGGTCCTGTACAGCACATTCAGGGCTTTTAGAGGATATCAGATGTTTGGATGTTTGATCACTAAACAATCCTCCTAAAAATTACTGATATTGACAGAATGATCAAAACTTAGCCCTCTTAGGAAAATATGATGTATTATGTAATTATCATTTAAATCTGATTAATTTTTAAATCGTTTGTCTTACAAAAACATCTCAGAAAAATAAAGTGGGGTTTCAGATTGAATTAAGACTTTTTGTAATGAAACAGGGCATATGTTTCATACATGACTTCTGTAGAAGACACCAGGACAAATGGCATATTAAGTTACACATTTTAGGGAAACCCAACAATATTCATAGGAAACATGCAATACTCTTATGAAAATGTTGACAAGTTATTACTCCCAGTATAAGACTTGTTTTTTTTTTCATTATGCTTTGCCCCAAGAACGCATTAAAATGCAAATTAGATGCAATGTATAGATACATGGTATAGAATGAGAATACCAAATTATGGACATTATACAGACATATTGCATAAAGTAAAATAGTATCATTCTGTTATATCTTTCATAACATAGTTGAGAAACATCTTTGTACAAAGTTGTGTTAAAAATAGCCTGAAACCTAAAAACTGATTGGTGAATTAAAAAAGCATTGTTTTGCCTTTACATGCCTTTTCATATCTATTCATTTTTATTAATATATCAACTTAGTCCTGGCGTCCTCTACAAAGGACATAGAATAAAATATCAAAAATGTTTTCATCAAAAAAAGTTTTTTTCCCTCTCTCCTTTTGTTTGTTATGCTTAAAAAAATGATGGTTTTTAGTCTAGGTATATCTTGACTGCTTAAATTTGACTACTATAATTCTTTCAACGTAGGTCTGAAGATTCAATGATGGATCCATACAATTTTACAAACAGTCCTCTCAATAATAACTCCAAGTATGAAGATTACTATGAAGATTATGATGAGTATACAGATCTCAGGAAATCTGTTAACATCATGTCAATCATTGTATACAGTCTGGATTTTGTACTTGGAGTGGTGGGCAACGGCATTGTCATTTGGGTTACTGGATTCAAAATGAAAAGGACGGTCAACACAGTCTGGTTTCTGAACCTTGCTGTAGCAGACTTCCTCTTCACATTCTTTCTTCCTCTCAGCGTGGCTTACACGGCTATGGGCTTCCACTGGCCTTTTGGCCAGTTCATGTGCAAATTCAACAGCACACTTAGTTTAATCAACATGTTTGCCAGTGTGTACATCCTGGTTGTGATCAGTGTTGACCGCTGTTTGTCTGTGGTGTGTCCAATCTGGGCACAGAACCATCGGAATGTGAGCCGAGCTTCTGTGGTGAGCTTCGGAGTTTGGTTATTTGCCCTGGTGCTGAGCTCACCCTCCTTTGTCTTCAGGGAAACTGCACTCCGAAGCAACAAAATCATCTGCTACAACAACTTTGCATTCTCTGATCACAATGAAACACTAGAGGTGGTGGAGCTCCGTAGTATACGGCATCGTGCCATGATCATTACCCGTTTCATCATAGGCTTTGTGGTGCCTTTTGTGATAATCATCTCCTGCTATGCAGTCATCATCCATCGTCTCCAAAGAAACCGTTCCATGTCTGGCCGAACTGGACGCACCTTAAAGATCATTGCTGCTGTGGTCACCGCCTTCTTCATCTGTTGGGCTCCTTTCCATATCCTGGTGCTCATTGAGATGGTAAACCACACGGAAATGGAATACAGCTCCACACTGCAATATGTCACCACTGTTGGAATTCCCATTGCGACCAGTTTGGCTTTCCTAAACAGCTGCCTGAACCCATTGTTGTATGTTTTCATGGCACAAGACTTTAAAGTCAAGGTGCGCAAGTCAATCCTGAAGGTTTTGGAAACTGCTTTCACAGAGGAAGCTTCACGTACAAATACCTGCACAAATTCAATCCTCACTATTCAAAACAAAGAGAAAGGGAGCAAGTCTTTTTCTGATGCAGAAGTGTAACATAAATGAAGCACTTTTTCTAAAGAAGGACTTTACAGAGTGACTCATTTGGATTTTAATGCCAACATAAATAAAAGTGAGACACATTAACCTGAAGAACTGGAACAAAATAATTTTAGTTTGTTTGAAGCTTTACTGCCATTCTCTCTATGGGAAATTCTTATGTAATGCAGAATTTATATATATATGTGTGTGTTTGTAAGAGAGAGAGATTTATTGATATACCCATAAAGTATTTGACAAATAAAACTTGCTATTGTAAGCATATATGAGAATGATTTTTTATTGCATTTTTGTTTTTTTATTGCATGCATTGGGCATGTGATGCAAGTAACTTTTATTATTATGTCTTTACTGTATAACTACTGTCTGCATATAAATTTTTATAAAGTAGATTTTATTTTATTTAAAATAGTCTTAACTTTGTTGATGAAATTTTAAGCAAAAAACTGAAGCTAAATAAACTTATTAAGCTCTTACTTTGGTCTCATTGTCTCAATTAAGGTGTAATCAAAAACTGAACACTAATACAATACTTTTTTTTTACATATTATTTTTCAAATAAAATTACATGAATCATTTTAGTTATTTGATGTAATTGGTTTAATGCATGTTGCTTCTATTCAACTAAATTATACTAAGTGTCTAAAGAGGACAGTTCACTGAATTATTCAAAGAACCTATGGATCTCTTACAAGGCTGTGTTGTACAAAAGTTAAAACCAAAAGAAGCCTTTTAATACACTTTACAGAAATTTAAATCTTATATGTATTTTTTTTAAAACCTAAAAAAAATCTAGAGTTTTAAATCTAGTTGTGTAATATATGTAAAGTGTAGTAAAAAAAAATGCAAGAATGCTAAATGCAAAACTGCTTTTTGTTAAAGAAAATTAGAAATTGCTGTTTCAGTAAGTCAAAGTATATTTAATGATACTTAACAGTACATGATAACATGATAAATGTAAGTTAGTTTTATTTTTAATATTAACCCTCTCTTAAGAGATTCATATAAGATGGTAGTCCTTTCAATTTCTGTTTTTGAAATGGGTAACAGATTCTGATGCTATGGAGGAACAAAGAAAGAAAGGCCTTGAGATTGTGAGAACCAATGAGATTTGCTCCATCTACAACACTCGTTTGCAGTGTAAACACATAGTAATGTAATCCATTAATCCAGCAACTGAATAAAATGTCATATTGTTTATGATAAAAAAAAATCATAGGTTATTTTCTGAGTCTGTTTATAGTGTACCGTAATGTTTTTATTGTCTCCACCTGTAGCCCATTGATTTAATATTTTTGTATGCCCAAAACTAAATTGTCCCTTAGGATTAAATTGTAAGGCTTATTTTGCTGAACTATACAAACACAGAGAACTGGGCAGGGACATTTGGCCAATAACACAGGTGACCTTAAGGAGTAGTGCTATGACTCTGTGATGACTTGAATTACACCATAACACAATCATTACTGCATTGGCAATACCAGCTAAACAGACTCTCAATATCCTGTATCCTGATACTGTTGCTTTGATGAAGTTAGGACATTATCTCATTACTAAAAGCTGTGTGTGTACTGTAACTACATGCCCAGCAGATGACAGTAATCAACCTACCAGGGTATTTTCAGTTTAACTCTTAAATTGACGCAACTTGCAGGTTCTGAATTTGTTAATTCAGCTCAATATTTTAAATGGGCACTGTCTGAACTAGTAAGTTGACAAAACTAGAGTATTGTCCCCCTCATTCTGGAAATTACTTGTTGCTGTTGACCTGATAGCCATGCTCATGTAACTTATGACTTTGTTTTATTTTGCCTCTTAATTGCTTGTTTTTATTAATTATTTTAACAGAATATATTACTACAGTTGAAGTAATGTACAATAGTACTCTATATTGATTCAATTCTTATAATTGGTAAGGCCCAACCCCCTTAGTTACAGTTGTTCACTGTCTTACAGTGACAGCTGTCATTGAAAACCTTCTTCCAATGTGTTTCTGATAAATGTAGGACACAGATGGACCTTTAAGTGGGACTTAAATATGCCATGGATTGATATATAAACTACATTAAAATAAATATTTAAAAATACAGATCAATATGCAATCGGGAAAATTATGTTATAGGCGTCACGATCGCAATGACAACATCCCTGATCAACACCATTCATACTTAAGAGTAAGATTACATTAATTTACATTTAACCAGAATAATATGGAGGGGTACTCTCATATACCGCCTTGTTTTTGACTTTCATTGCACGGTACATAACGTGAGAACAGTTCACTATTTAGGTTTGCATGTTGGACTGACCAACTTTGGTATACCAACATACCTTGTTACCGTTACCTTGTAAAGGCGGCCATAAATTAATTCTAAAGTCTAAAATGATCATAAAGAGTTGGGAGAAAATCGGATATGTTTCAGACCCGAGTCACGTGCATCAGGTTTTAACGAGACATCTCTGATTTTAAAGTGAAACCTGCTGTCTGTCACTGATGTAAATCAAAGAACAAAAATAAAAGAGAAATCATTGGACTGTTCTATAGTCGCTGATTAACTTTTCTAGCTTGAATAAAAATTACTCTGTATAGTTTATGCATATATAATATAGTTTATGTGAAGATTGTTTTAAAATCACTTAAATTTAAAGCTGTTATATATTTCAGAGCCTATTAAATGTGATAAATAATTGCTTTCAATTATAATATAATGTTAAATGGCTATAATTCATAGGTAAAACTGAGGGGAAATGCACCAGCAGGACAAATTAAAAACATTGTTAAGTCATAGTAATAACTGCCTGTTTTTGCAAAATAAAAAAAATAAAAAAGTTTCATGGCCGGTAAATTTTATCATGTCACTGGCCATTGGCAGGTGTGGCAAAAATTAAGTTTTAGGCCCTGGTTACAAGTAACATTAACTATTTTTTAAAAAGTAACATGGCTGCCTTAAAAAGATAAATTAATTTAATAAGACGCTTACAGTAGTTTAGCCAACTTTTTTATGTAGTTTGCACAACTTATTAATGTATTTTCGATGCTTCGAAACATTCTAACTGAACCTCTCATGTCACATGGACTACTTTGATGATGTTTTTCTTACCTTTCTGGACATGGACACTATACCGTACACAGAGTTTCAATGGAGGGACTGAGAGCTCTCGGACTAAATCTAAAATATCTTGTGTTCAGAAGATAAACGGAGGTCTCACTGGTTTGGAACGACATGAGGGTGAGTCATTAATTAATTAATTTTGATTATTGGGTGAACTAACCCTTTAACAACTTTTTAAGGCAGCCAGGTTACAGATTATTCTAAGTTAAATTAGCTTGTTTGTTTTTACAGTGAAAAAGAATCTGTGTAAATGTCTTAACTAGCTCATTTCAAATGGTTCTGATGTATTTTAAATCAATTAAATATTTCATGTAATCTCAAAAAATGTTAAGTCGTAAATCTGCATTATTATACAAATTATTTTCTTCCAGCTGTTTTGCAAATAATTTTATATGAAGCCTTATGAAAATTAATGGTTTTATTATAGTAGTTTATTAAGTGTACTTGGCAGTGGTGCATTGATTATTATTTGCATAAACATGGTTAAACTGTGGTTAGTGTAACAAAACCATTTTTTACTACAACATCCATGGATTTATTTGTAGTAAAAACCAAAGTTAATTTTCATAAAGGAAGTGTTGGATGTCAGATTATTAGGTAAAACAGCTTCCCATAATATATCATATTTAATTCTTCCTAAAATTATATCATGACAGCTACCCTCCTACATGACACAGCACATGCAAGATAAATCAACTGTGGGATTAATATCGTTAAATTTCAATATCATCTTACAATGTTCCCGCACAGACAAATGTATACAGTACATAAAACAGTGCAAATTATCTCAAAGCAACAGATTTAGATAACATGACTAAAGTAGTAGATGCATACACCAAATATCAAATTAATTCAAAACAATGATTTATACTGTAGATTATCCACCCCTTTAGGTGATCCTGTAAACTGGCATCTCCGCTCCAGTCCTGTGGGTGGCGTTAATGCAGCAAAACACATCTCACACGAAGAAGAATGCCAACACGAAGCTTTCGATTTTATTTCCCATCTCCATTCCTCGAGGATTTATTGTTGTTTGAGAAAAACTACAACTAGTTCAGTTGACTGATCAAAACAATATACGATAAACGTTGAACTCGCAAGATATTAAACAGAAAGGAGACGGAAAGTTGCTACCCGCGTTTGAGCCTCTTCAGAAGTGTCATTTATCAACGAGGTAATTCGCGGATGCATGTGACTGTTTGTACATACTGTGTTATGAATTCATGTTTTTTTTAATATATCCATTACACAAAACCAGTTGGGTTTTACTTACGTAGCGTAACAAGTGTGTAATCTACAAGTAAGTCAACTTCGCTAACGTAGCGTGTTGTTTAGGCTTGTAATGTGGGGTTAACAATGTACGTTAATGGTGTTGCCTTTTATTTGCCTTGAGCTGTACATTTTCCCATAATCTTCCCGTTGTTATAGATGTGTACATTAACCGCCTATTTAGATTTAATGTATGTGTGGTTCATATTGTTTTTAAGGACACCATTCATTGCCTCGATGAGCAGCCTGATTTGGTTGCTGGACTCGTAAAGATCCTACGGTGCTTTAACCCTTTAAATGCCAGGAACCTAAAATACCTCAGCATTACTTTTTGCTACTCGATACTCAATTGAGCTTATAGCTCTTAAGATAAAAACGTACGAAGTTCCACGTTTTGTAAGCTACTTTAAATAAGAGTCTGCTGGTTAATATAATGATACTATTGTTTCACAATTGCTGTGTATTGTGTAACCATAATTGATTTTAGCCCTTTATGAGAGTAATACTGTGTTACTATGTTTTTTTTTTCTGTGCATACATTTCTTTTAACTTTTTTTCAATTGTTAAAACAGTAAGAAAATGTACCAGACCCTTGTTTAGTATTGTTACATGTTTATTTCAACATTGTTGTTTTCTTATCTTTGTCACCCTTTAGAAATACTGGGTGATTTCTGTTGTTTGCCCTGGCTGTGGTAAAGGGGGAGTAATCACAATTAAAACATCAGGTTTGCGGTGAGTAAAACTTCCTTTCCTATTTTGTACACTTGTTAGGTATTTTATAATACAAATTTTTTTTTATGTACAAAAAAAAGGTATTTTCCATTGCACCTGAGGAACTCATGCCACATTCATCACACATTAAAGTCAGAAACATAAAGAAGTAGCCTAAACAAAATAAAAATATTAATTTGTGAACAAACGCAAATAAATTCATTTATATTCAAAATGAATCTCTTATTTATGCATAGTATTATAACTAACTGTTACATGAATCAAACTGTAAAAGTTGAGTAATTAACACTACAACTTTAATTACAGACTTGCTTTCCTCTCCTTGATGTCTAAATAGATTGATTGTATCATATGTAGTAGGTGCTGTCAAAAGTAGTGTGTTAGCGCAGGTGATAATTTTTTTCTTCAGGTTTACGCGTTAAAAATATTTTAACAGAACCATCGCAGGGGGCGAATCACATTGAAGAACATGTTTCTGAAATGCTGTGGTTTTTAAAACTGTCCTGGAGAACAGCACTATCTCCTTCATCCAACACGCCCAATTCAACTTGTCAGCTCATTAGAAGAGACTTTAAGACCTAAAGTCAGCCTGAAAAGGTAAAGAGTTGTCTGATCCGCATCATGTTCAGCACTGGCAGTGGCAGCTCTTAAAGGGATACTCCACACTAAAATTTTAATATTGTCATTAATGACTTAACCCTTAAACCCTTTAAAGCAGCCAAAATAACCTAATATACAAGCTGGGGTCCGTTCTTCATACGTTGCTTAATATATCCGAGATGATTCTAATTCAGTTCTTTGAACGCATCTATTGTTGATTAGATTGAGTTATGAGATAATTGCGCGTTCATGGTTTGGTTTAAAAGGGGCTATGTATCGATACTCGAAACCACGATCAGCAGTGCAGCGATTGGCTGGTGGCAAGACAGCCACGTAATGACATCATATAATTAAAAAAAACACATAAATGTTATAATAGATAAATGAAAATGTGCAAATGTAAATATTTTTACATGATTGTCAATTATTTATATTAATGACTTCTAATATTTGTACAAGCTTTACATTTTTATTTAAATGTAGTAATTAGTAATTCATATTTCAAATTAAATGTTTTATATGAACAGATTTGTTACATGACGGCATTAATTAAATTGTAAGTTTCACCTAATCTCATTTTAATCCTGAGTACCTATAGAGTAGTACTGCATCCTTCATATCTCCAAAAAGTCTTTAGTTTTGTCATATTTATAAAAGAAATGGAGGCGTGCGGTGGGCGGAGCTAAAATAACTGTTGTTTACATTAACATATATTCACTTATGTGCTGATTTCCAAACAAATACAGAAATCTGATGCAGTTGTACTTACATGAATGGGGGCTTTTCACTGCGATCGCTCCATGTTTTAATAGCAAATGATGTGCAAATCCAGCTTCGACATGCGCCTTGTTTATAAAACATTCGTCAGTCAAATGACCAGAACACACAAAGGCACTTGAAACACTCTGTCGGTGCCCTGGAAAAACAAACTGCATCCACTGTTCGTGTAACGCTGTCTTCTTTGGAAAGCTGAACATGGAAAACTTTCCCTCACATTCAAAAACGCAGTTATTTGGAGACATTCTCGAACAAATCCTATGCAGTGCTGCCGACGATCTCCCGATGAAACGTGTTGATGTGCTTGTCTCTCTGTTTATGTCTATGAAGAATCACAAAGGTACTGGGTTACTCCGCCACGGTACCCCTGAAGCAATCTAAAATAGTCAGAATATAAATACTTATTATAGGTGTACCCTAGTGATTCAGGACAGGCTAAAAACACGGTTTGGAAAATGGATTCATGGTTTACTCGCTTATTATATACATTTTGTAAATCTTGAACACAAAGAAAAGTTATGAACAGCAGGTCTGATTGGTTGTTTCTTACCGGGAGCGGTAAGAGAAAAAATCAATCAGAGATGCGGTCCGTAACTTTTTTTTGTGTTCAAACTATACAAAATGTATATAATGCCAAACAACAACCAAGAAACCTTAAGGATTTAGGGAGGATCTATAAAGGGGAGTGGATCAAAATCCATCCTGAGATGCATGCAAACTAGTGACCAACTAAAAGAAACATTTTGACTATGTGCTTGCCAACAAAGGTTTCTGCACAGAGTACTAAATCATGTTTTGCTTGGAGATCAAATACTTATTTCATTCACTGAAATGCAAATCGATTTCTAACCTTTATATAATGTGGGGGTGGGGTGGGGTTCTGGATTTTTTGTTGTTGTTTTGTCTCTATACGTTATAATAAACCTACCATAAAATTACAGACTATTTCTTTGTAAGTGGGCAAATTTACAAAATCAGCAGGGGATGGTTTGTGAAACCTGCCCACTGCCAGTTTACCCAATCGTATTTCAGAATCCAGGGTTGCCAGTTGGCAAGTGCACTTGTTACTGTTTGTCATAAATCTGTTAACCTGCGTGTGCATCAAGTCTGAGTAGGAGGGGCTGGGTGAAAAAAACCCTCTCTGATATTTAGAATTTGGACTGCAATACCTAGTTCAACCACTCAGTGTCAATCATACACACAGCACCTTTAAAGTGGTGGTTTACTGTTTTTTTTTTTTTTTTTTCTAGGCTTGATTGTGTTCATGGGGTGCAGTCTAACATGTTCATGCCTCGTTTTTAAAAAAAACTAAATTTTTCACATAATTGACCTTTATTCCACACTGATCTGTCCCTTCACTGACAAATGCCTTGATTTATTTCCTTTTATAATGAAGTAACTGCTTCTATTAGCTAGGGCTGTCGCGGTTAAGAAATTTCCCCTGCGGTTATTATGGGTGGGTCAATAGCGCGATATGCCATATTACCGCCGTGTATTTTTTTTTTTATTTTTTTTTTTTACATACCTAATTTATCCTGATTTTGCTGCATACAAAGCTCTATCTTTGAGTTATGTAGCATATATTGTTGATTTTTTAACTGACAGAGAGACACGTTTTAAAACATTTTTGTTTATTGTTAAATGCCAAACAGCAACAAGAACATGCGTTTTCCAATACATTTTTTTTTTAAGAAATCAAAGAGTTATAACATGTATTACACATACACCCACCAGGACAGTGGATTCGCGCTGGAGTCGATGCACTCCTCATGCAGATAGCTTGTGTGAGCTCGTTATCTGCTCACGCTCTCTTGGGTATGGGCACTGAGGCGGAGGTTATCCGTGACTTCAGCAGGTATGCCTGTTACTTTCACGGCTGTATTTTACAGATTTCGCAAAGGCTTCAGCTACTCTTCCTAACTGTCGGCCGGTACCTGTCTCAGCTGTTCTTTTTGATGTTGCTTCGCGACCTGATGCTTGAGGGGGCAGCTGCGCTGGATGACAGGGGACACTCTAAAACGCTTACTGTGAAAAACGCTTAACATGGCTTAATGTACTAAGACAGTGAAAAATCATTCTAATAAAGTATACTATCTATAAAAAAAATCAGATGAGTCCTCCGCGGTATTACAATATTGGGGTTATCGCGACAGCCCTACTATTAGATTTTAATATACAGTTTTATTCTGATTAAAGCTAGGGCTATGACGGTGGCTGATTTTTACCAGTTGTTGATATAAAAAAAAAATATATATATATATATATATATATATATATATATATATATAAGCCCGCAGTTGTTTTTCATGTCCGCGGGTCGAAGCGATCCCAATAACGTGATATTGAGCCCCTAAAATGCTAATTTTACCAAGCCAACCCTGCCAAAAACGTGGATTTTTATTGCCCGGAAGGTTACACGATTGGACTAGTAGAAGCAATTGGGCAGGTTTTGTTTTGTTTTTTCGCATGTGCTGGAGATATACTACTAATCACTTTACTGAGGAAATGCGCATGAAGATCGCATTCGATTTTTTGCACAGCTCTAGTACACAGTAGTACACAGAACAACAGGCTGAATAGGTGTCCGGTATTTTAACATAACACATTAACAGTTAGCTACACAATAGCATAAAGAAAATACCCGGGAGGCTGAATAGGCTAAAATTAACATAGCAAGCCAGCGAGTCCAACAGTTCCCAATAACTTTAAGCAAGTTCACCAAGCTCCCGCGATCTTATTCCACTTCACTGTATCTCTGAATCACTGAATTTTCAGTGGTAGGCTGCAGGAGCACTGAGCAGCATAGAGCGCCCTCTTGCGGATGTAGACGGTAATGTTTTCTCTTGGTTCATGTATCTTGGTTCATCTCAACTTAATTTTGATAAATAAGTCGCACCTGACAATAAGTCGCAGGACCAGCCAAACTACAACAGACAACAATTTTGACAATCTATATATATATATATATATACATATATATATATATATATATATATATATATACCTAGTGGTGCAATGGATCAAAAAACTCACGGTTCGGACCATATTACAAATTTTGAGTTACAGATCAGATATTTGTTCGGATCAGCAAAAAAAAAAAAAAAAAGCTTTTCATTTACAGGTATTACTAAAAGCTTACTTTAAAGGGTTAGTTCACCCAATAATCAAAATTATGTCATTAATAACTCTAGGGATGCACCGGTTGACCGGCCATAAATTGGAACCGGCCGGTTTTTGCTTAAAATACGTGATCGGCAATCGGCCGGTTTTTGGTCTTTTTCCGGACGATTTTTCCGGAAGTGCGCTCGCGTGCACAGACTACATTGTAATCGTTCCCTATGTCATTTGTGTGGAAGTATTGCGAAATCTGTGCGCAGGACACAGGCAGCCGATCAGTACTGGAAGTGCAGCGCTACATGTCTGAGGCACAGATAGCAGGAAGCGATCAGCCGTTGGTTCACTGGCGCACAAATAAGAGCCTTTCCTGCGCACTGAAGCTGTGCGAGCGTCTACTGTACCGGTCCGCGCCCTGAACACGCGGGGACTGTGAAGAGAAGTTCAGCTCAACTTCTCACGTGTTGGATGATAAACGAAATGGACTAAACTGTGACAAAACTGAAATGTTTTTTTTTTTTTTTATTAGAACTTGCATACACGTTTGAAAAGCCAGAAATAAACGTCAGTTCTTCATTAGGATGATTATTTTTTATTTTACCTTAAAATTACATAGACTTTATTTAATTTAAAAATCACCGAGAAAAACTTTTCATTCATCCAATTAAAACATTTTAGGGTAATGATTCACATCTATATTTTTTTAGTTGAGACAATAAGTCATTAGTCATTTTCATTGGCTCAAGTAAAACTATAGATGTGAATTCATTACCCTAATTATTTTTTTATTTTTATTGGATGAATGAAACGCTTTGCATCTTTGTTTTATTCCCACAAACATTATTTGATTTTAACATTTTGGAAAATGTATTTATATTGCATACTTTTATTTAGTCTCACTGGTAAAGACCTTTTTTTTTTTTTTTTTAACCAAATTTAAAAACTAAAATACTGAATGCTGATTAAGAAACATGTTATTGAATGTGTGTTGATTGTGTTGTTTGGATTATAGAACTATTCAGTTGTTGGCTTTAATTTCACATGGTTACAGTTAATCTTTTAATTAAGGCCAGTTCAATGTAGTTTCAACCCAATTCAAAAACAAAAGCTAAATGCTGATGTCCATACCATCTATGTTTGTATTACATGTAGTCTACTTACTGTGCAGATACTGCTGTTAATTTCAGATGGTTACAGTTATTGTTTTCAATAGACAAAAGCAAGTTTGGCATATTAAATACCAAATATCTTGTTTATGCACACTTCTTTCTTGTTTGTTGCTTAAAATATATTTAAAAAAAATCGGAAATCGGTATCGGAATCTGCCAGTTTGCTTGTAAAAAATCGGTATCGGAATCGGCCATGAAAAATCATGATCTGTGCATCCCTAAATAACTCACCCTCAAGTCGTTCCAAACCCGTGAGACCTCCGTTTAACCTGGGAACATAGTTTAAGATATTTTAGATTTAGTCCGAGGGCTCTCAGTCCCTCCATTGAAACTGTGTTTACTCATCTGGTAAACAAAATCAAACATATAAAAAAGTGTCAACCACACCTTTAAGACATAATCGACTGTGTTTACCATAATACTTGCCAAAACTGATTTTTTGTATGGGTATGTGTCCATTCAAAGAGAGTGAAAGTGTGATGGAAGTACATTGGGCTCCTTTAGGTAGTGTAGATGTTGCTCTGATAACTGCCCTGGGCTGAATTTCCCAGAAATATCATAAGCCTATGTTGATTATTTAACTGTACGTATTATGAATTTTGAAAAATCTAAACATTTTAACTATGCAAAGACACATCACTTGCAACAAAATGTATGTGTGTCTTACTTTTCCTCTCCTTTCTTTCCTTTTTTTTTCATTTTACAGATGGCAATATCTGAATTGTGGGCCAGCACCTGAAACAAGGCAGGCCATATGTAACGACGTTTACATCATTGTATTATGCTCAAATGTCACATTTTTCTACAGATTTGGGGAATTGATGATTGAATTGACAATGAAAGACTTTTAAGAAAATATTTTTATTATTTTTGGAATTTTCTATTTTATTGAACTTGGTAGAGTTGCTATTTTATAAATGTTGTGAGCAGGTGTGGCTTTTTATTAAATGTACAGATTTTCCCTTGTTTTATAGCTGCTGAAGTGAGATTGGACTTTATTTCCAGTAGTCAAAGTTATCATATTTTGATATCTTTTTTTAAACATCTCACATAATGAGAGATATATCTCACATGTTCCCTGTTTCCTAAGCGATTGAACTTCAACTCAAAAGAGGCTACATTTGACTTTGTCATGATGGCTTATTCAATGGACTCTGTGCTAGAGTTAACTGGAGGAGATGCCTTCATCTGCACAGAGTGTGGTGAAGGGTTTAGTCAGTACCCAAAACTAGTCGAACACATGGCCATTCATGGCCTTACTGAGATATTTTCTTCTGATGGTTTAAGCATTAGTAATGGAAATTGTATCAACACATCCATTGAGGTTGCTCTCCATGAAAACGGAATGCTCACTGTGGTGGATCGATCTGTGTTGTCCAACTTTACTTTCTTGTTTGGAAAACCATCAACCAAGTCATTATGGTCCCAACCTCCTAATCAAGAAGCTTCCACTTCATCTAAGATGCCCAAGAAGGAGTATACTCAGTTTACGTGTGAAAGATGTGAACAAGTGTTCAAAACTCCACAGAGCTTACAACAGCATCAGCAGTACCGTGCCCTTGAGCAGGGGTTCAAATGCACTCTGTGCTGCAAGGTGTTTAATGACGGGGAGAGTCTGCAGAGCCACCTTCAAACCCATGCTCATGAACGCTTTTATAGTTGTGGTCACTGTGGAAAGCGGTTCTTAAGACAAGAGACCTTACTTTCACATCAAAAACAGTGGCATGCATCTGATGGTTCCAAGACCTTGAGTAGATCTGAGGTAAATCAGGGACATAATATGGACAGGTCTTATCTTTGCAAAATTTGTGGCTCACACTTCTTTTGGTTGTCTGACTTGCAAAGCCACCTGAACAGTCATACTCGCATCAGCAGGCCATCCAGTGATGTAACACAAAAACAGGAAATGCTTGGGGAAGAAGAAAGTGAGAAAAATGGAAGTAATTCAATTAATGAGCCATGTCGTTGTGGCCTGTGTGGGGAACATTTCAACCATATTTCAGATTTAAGAGATCATCATAAAAAACAGCATCCAGATGAGGATGAAGTAAAGGACTCTTCGGGTTTACCGGCTAAGATTAAACGGCAGTGCCATGGTGTAATGCGACAAATGCAAGAGCAGAGAGTTGATCCACTAAGGTCAAGCATAAGAGGAAGACCTAGAGGAGTGAACAGAGTCAATTTTAATGGTGATATATTTTCCTGCAAACTCTGCAATCTTGCGTTTTTACACTCAAGCAGTCTTTCTCGTCATATGCGTTACCATAAGGGAACTTTGCATGCCTGTGTTCATTGTGGAAAACGCTTTCCACAAAGATGTGATGTCACAAAGCATGTTGCCATGTACCACAGTTCAGCGATTCAACCTAGGGTTCCTGGGGAGTCAAAGACCGAACATGAGGTTAAAAACCGGGATCAGGGACCTGCGAAAGCATTAACACAAACAAAAAGTCATGGTGAACAAGAAGAACTTGAAGAAGAAAATCAGCCCACATCCAAGACAAATGATCTGTTACTTGGTTCTCCTTCTAAAGGAACTTACAAACAAAGGATGGAATACAAATGCAAAGAATGTTGTAGAGTCTTTGGGCTACTTAGTGTTTATCGGCGACACACTTATTACCACAAGAGAAATCCATGCAAGGTTTTGCTCCATTGCCCCCTCTGTCCAAGCCGCTTCACATTCCGCTCTGCTTTAGATCGCCATCTTGAATATCATCATAAAGTAGAGTCTGAAAATGATGGCACAAAACCTTCTGAGACTAATATAGTTGATTCCGAAAGTCAGCAAGGAGATGCTGAAAAGCCTAATAAAAATGCTGATAATGGCATGTTGTAGGAAATAGTAAACTAATACACTGTTTTCAGACCTAGAGATCCACAAAATGACCTAAAGTATATGGACACCCTTATCTAATTAACAGGTTTGGCTATTCCAGCAGTTTCTGTGAAGACAAATATAAATTCTCAACTATAAAATGGAAAAACTGTGCTTTCAATTTTGTTTCAACAGCAAGGACCCTTTTTCTATTCCAGCAGGGCAATGAACCTGTGCACAAAGAAATGGTCTACTGTTTCTAGTGTTGAAGAAAGTGAATGACATGCACAAATCCACTACTGGGAATATATTGGGATGGATTGGGAAAGCATACTGTGAGCAAGAATTTATTTGCTTGATGTCATTGCCTGACTTTCTTGATGCTCCTGTGTCTGAAGCAAGTACCTGTAACATTGTTCCATTTCAGAAGAGTGGAGTTTTGTTATAGCTGCAAAAAGAGTGATTAATGTCATACTTTTTAAAATAAATTGGCTGACAAGAGCGTCAGAGTGTCATTAGGTGTGTTTCCACTGTCGGGCCAAAAGTGGGCATACTAGTGCGTGCCTGGGCCAGTCACTTCAGGGGCTTGATTGTGCCTCATTGGTGCTTCCTCAGGGCCAACGGCCAGGGTTTTTTGACTTGATGATAACCTTGGGCCAGAGCAAGCCAGCTTGGGCTGGAGGAGTAGTTATGAACAAAGGCGGAGTTTCTCCGTGTCTGGAGAGCGTTAGCGCCACAGATCATTTCATAAAGCTAACAGCTATAACACCAGTATTAAAAACTTTTTAAAATAAGTTGAGCTAAAAACTCACTTTCAGTCAGCAGTGAGGGTTTGAAATAACTTGATTCGATGTGGATTATAATCAACATACCAGGCAGAAATATTAAAAGACGCTAGGCATTAACGTTACCCTAGTAAAAATGTGACTGTCAGCTTCTTATTCTTTGTCACAATCAATTATTTAGTAACATTTTTTTTAGGGGTGCTCCGATCACGATCGGCCGATCGTTAATGCGCATCTCGTCAGTAAAGCCGGTTTTCTAATCAGCGGTTAATTCCATCAGGTGCGTGATTTCACATAGAGCAGCTGTTACTACACAGAGCCGTTGTTAACTGAGAAGATGGGCCAATAAACGCTGAAAATTAACGTGATTTGCGCATCTTCTCTATTAACAACGGCTCTCTGTAGTAACAGCTGCTCTATGTGAAATCACGCACCTGATGGAATTAACCGCTGATTAGAAAACCGGCTTTACTGACGAGATGCGCATAACGATCGGCCGATCGTGATCGGAGCACCCCTAATTTTTTTTCTGTCATAAGTCTCATCTCGAGAGTCAAGCTCTGCGTAGCCTATGTCATAAAAATATAATAATGTTTTTGGTTTGAGAGCTTTTATAAAAATATAGAAATGATTATTCTTTCTAAATGTGATGTGTATAGGCTACGGAGACTACAAAGAAACTGACTCTACTAAATAAGCAGGCTATCTTCATAACACTTTAATCAGGATTGAAAATTATTCACAGAAATGATTAATTATGATGCATCACCTTATTATAGGAAAACATTGATGCTTTTGGATTTAAACATTTAGTTCCTGTGACTTATTTCTTATTAGTTTTCTGATAACTTCTCTTTGTCGGTGAAATGATGGCATTGCGTGACGTTGTTTCTGAGAGGCGTGTAAAGTGCAGGTTTTGGTGAAGCACAGCGGAGCTTCTGGCCCGACAGTGGAAACGCAGTGCTATTTTGGCATCGGGTGCTACAAGGGTCCGAGGCTCTGTTCAACTCACTGCCCGCATTGGCCCAATATTTGAAAAGCGGCTATTTACCCCAAAGGCATTTATGCCTTCATTCAAACTGGAAAATGGCCCTCCCCACATAGTTGCAACAGTTGGATGCACATAATTCTCAAGTAGATCATTGAATAATATGGTATTAAGATCACAATTCTGAATGGAATGCCTGGAGAAAAGCCTTTCTAATAACTTGGAAATTAGAGGAGAGTGTCTAAAATGAAGATTTTTGAGTATTGTACATGTGTAACTTTTGGCTCCTTTGATGTACAAAATTAATACTGTTGTGTCATGTTTGTTGCATTTGTTGTATATAAAAGTTTCCCCCCAAAATTCTAATTTGCGTTTTCCAATTTTTGGATAGGAAATTCAAATTCTTATTCAAAGTAGGTGTTGACACAGTATGCATTCACAAACCAACGGGGGGCATATAATAACCTTTATAATGACCAGAATGTTTGAAGCTGTACTATTAAATAAATGAACTGATAAATTTAGAGCAAAGCAGAATTTATTAAGCTTGCTACTCATGTCATTTGAAGACTTTGCTAAAAGTTGATTCAAGAACACATTTCTGCAGTTAGGGAAGTATTACTTTAAGCTATACTTTTATTTTTTATAACTAAGTGTAGATTAGTTATAAAAAATAACACATGATTTTTTTTTTTCCTAAAAGTTGTATTTTGTGTTTTTTATAAGTGGTGATGCAAAACATTATGATCTTAAACATCAGTAACATTTTGTCTAGCTAGTTCCACTTTTTTATAAATAAAGATCACATTTTGTATTATCCCTTCTAAAGGCCTGAATTTATTTTTCATGCATCAAAGTTATGGTTTTATGCATGCAAATATTGGTAGCCATTTCTTTGAACTTATTTCAGGCTATGCTAAATAAACACACTATGGTTTATTTCGTGGTGACGCAAAATACATTGTTTACGGCAATACATTGTCCAATACTAAAGTCTCAAACCCAAAAAGATATTAATACAAGTTAATACTCGTCCACACCCTCCTAAAACACCTCATTTAAAAATGCCTACACGTGTCTGTCACAATGTGAGAAGATTTGCATAATGCCACCCAAATGTTCAAGCAAAGAAAGAAAGTGTAACCTTTGATTCTCACTGTTGCCGCCGACGCCATGTCGTTGAGACGCTGTTTCGTTGTGGAAGTGAAAATGTTGGGCCTTCCAAAAGAGGACACAACTAGAAATCAATGGTTAAGTTCTATTTACAACACTGTTCCAGAACATTTTAACCCAAATATTCAGATGTGTGCAGCAAGTTTTATGGAGGACTGTTTCCTGATCCTTGGAGAGAAGACTAAAGTGCCGGCTGTTCTGACTCACATTCTGTAAGTACGTTTACATATGTAAAGGATTTGCCAATGATAATCCAAAAGCGAGTTTTAAATAGTGTAGTGAAGGTCATTTCTCAGATCAAAAATGCAGACATGGTTTTATGTTTACGTTGTGCGTAAGTCATTGTAATCCGTAATTATGTCCCCACTAGATGCAACAAATGCCTCATTTGTAATGCGTTTTTTTGCTATTGTCTTGTCACGTTCTGACCAGGACAGGCATCAATATATGGCAAGGGGCAATTTTTCCCCTCAGTAAACAGTTATATGCATCTAAATGGCTGGCTTTGCATGTATCCTGATAAATGCAGTCATTTAGGTCTTAATGGAATGGTTGCGATAGAAAGCGCACGTGTAACAGTATTGGATCCAGACTTCTATCTTAAAGGGGAAGCTGTCATAGACAGTAAAAGAAATGGACACAGCGACCCCATTGGAACTCAATTGAGACAAGTAAAGGCCATTTTTAGCTATTTTTAGCACTTCCTTTTCTGACACGCAGGCTGAAACTAAGCTTGATGACGTCAGCAGCCTGTCTGAGAGATGTAAATCTTCTAGTAGCTGTGCGTGCAAACTGCCATCGTTAATCTTGCAGAGGCGGCGAGCTTGAGAGGGGAGTTCTTTGGCGTGAGTGAGCAGGAGTAAGTATTCTGATTAATTATTTTGTATAGTATTTTAAAATGTAATGCCAGTACGCCATATTAAGTTAATTGCCTGCGAGCTTCTCCTCCTGTCTGTACGGTAATTTCTCTACTGGGCGACAGAGAGTCGAGTGTTTATGACGCAATCTTTAGCCTATTTTTACCCAAAAAAAAAAAAAAGTTTTCTACGGGGCCATAATGTAACATAGAAGGTAATGGAGCCCTTTATACATTGTCGTGTATCTTTAGAAATAAATAATGTACAAACGGAGTCTTTAAATGCCTCGGATGTAAAGTTATTCGATGTCAAAATGACGCCAAAATGAATGGGAGTCAATGGGATGCTAACGCAAGTGAAGTTCTGCTACAAGATGGCGGCATGTGGCCGACTTCAACTTCCCGTCGACTTCCTTGCCGCCTGGAAGCTGTCCAGTGTTTGCCCTACCTGCCTTTCATGTTAATCAAACAACAGTGAGAGAAATTTTTGTTCATATTTTAGAGAATGTAGTTAATATTTGCACCATTAATTGTCTGTCTCATCCACCCACAATTAATCAGAATTAAAAAAATGATTACCTGACCGCTGTGACTGAAGAGCGAAGAGCTAGCCTCCGTGTTTTGAATGATGAAACATAAAGACAATAAACACTCGACTGCGACAATATATAGTTTATCAACATTATACAGTACAAGCCATCTCGGGCATTTCCATTATAAGTATATTTATAATCCATATTTTTTCCATTGCTTATCAACATAGCGTTTTTACAGTATGTAATATTTTTTGGCTCATTCTGTGATAAGAAGCCACAAAAAGCAAGCTTTGACTAATGTGGCATAAAAAAAAATTTATTCTCCTTTGCTGGACTGGACTACAGGTTTGGAAACATTTCTCATTTCACAAGGAAATGCAGCTTTAGACATTTATTTTAAGCATTTTAAATGTAGCTAGCCGTCCATGACATGCAGAGTCCCACAAGGCTCAATTATTGCACCACTCTTGTTTAGCCTGTATATGCTCACACTAAGTCAAATAATGAGAACCAAATTGCCTATCACAGCTATTCTGATGATTCCCAGATTTACCTAGCCTTATCGCCAAATGACTACAGCCCCATTGACTCCCCCTGCTAATGCATTGCTGAAATTAACAGTTGGATGTGCCAGGATTTTATTCTGTTAAACAAGGAAAAAAAATAAGTCATTGCATTTGGAAACAAAGATGAAGTTCTTGTAGCATTTGGACCAATCAGACACACAATTTTTCATTAAATTAACAAATGATCACAAACCCCTCTTAAACATACTAGGTGCCAGAATGTCTGCAAACGACTCCAGCCCCCTGGTTCCATGGCAACCAAGGCACCTCAGCAAGACAAGATAACTTTTGCGACTAAAGAGTATGTGGAGAGAATCTTCTTAACAGAGTGTGTGAGCTAAAACTCTCTTGAACCCCTAAGTCTGTGCCAGGCCTGATGTCTCTTTTAGCTCTTTTCACTTTCCGCTGGGAAGAAATTCCCAATCACCATTGAGTCAGGACACCTTTGGAATTCATCACACTTAAAAACCAGAAGAAAGTGATCACAACTCCTACACCACCGAACCTACAAAACCATCAATACTTTGCATCCAGATGCTCATTCCAGTCCAAGGAAATGCAAGTATCACACATTTAACTAAACGAAACAGAGGTATAGTATAGCTATAGACGTCGTTATGAATGGCGCTGATGGTTTTACAGAGGTGGTTAACTGACTCTTTTCATAGCTTCATTCTCTGGTTTACCTGATGTATCATCTATCAAATATCATTTGCCCTTTCTCCTGTAAGAGTGATTGTATGTATGCATGTATGTTTGTTTGTTTATTAGACTAGCTTGTATTAGTGTTTATTTATACAAATCTTGTGCACAAATTACATGAGTTACTGATTCTGACTTACAAATCAATGTCTCTTGACGATTCCGATTTTGCCACATGCTCTAATGCATTAATACTGTATGAATGTATTTCCTGTGGCCACGGAAATATCCTTTCTTAAGAGTTGATATGAAATTGTGCTAAGGGTTCGCTGGATGAACAGATTAGTTGATGGCAATTGAATTCTGCTACAGTTACTACCGACAGCTCATATAAATGATTGTAATTAATCATAATTAATTGTAATTATTTATATACAATTCCCTTTTGAGCTTTAATTTACTACATTGTCAAGGTGAATGCATACCTTGACTCTAGGGGTCTAACAACTAAAAATCAAATCAGGAATTTTGGTGTGATTCTGGAGACAGACCTTCGTTTCAGTTGTCATGTCAAAGCAGTAATTAAATCAGCATACTATCATATAAAAAACATTGCAAGAATTAGATCTTTTGTTTCCAGTCAAGACTTGGAGAAACTTGTTCATGCCTTTATCATCAGCAGGGTGGACTATTGTAATGGGCTCCTCACCGACCTTCCCGAGAAGACCATTAGAGAGCTGCAGCTCATCCAGAACACTGCTGCCAGAATTCTGTAGAAACAGAAAATCTGAGCAGATCACATCAGTCCTCAGGTCCTTACACTGGCTTGCAGTTACATTTAGGATTGATTTTAAAGTACTTTTACTCGTTTATAGCTGCAGCTCATCCAGAACACTGCTGCCAGAATTCTGTAGAAACAGAAAATCTGAGCAGATCACATCAGTCCTCAGGTCCTTACACTGGCTTGCAGTTACATTTAGGATTGATTTTAAAGTACTTTTACTCGTTTATAAATCATTCAATGGCCTAGGACCAAAATACATAGCAGATATGTTCACTAAATATAAACAGACCACTCTGATCATTAGGATCGAGTAAGTTCGTAAGGGAATCTGCTTTTAGTTATTAATATCGCCCGCAGTTTTTCGTATTTAGGTCATGGTGATTTTTAAAGTG
Organism: Carassius gibelio; assembly: GCF_023724105.1. Classification (NCBI taxonomy): domain Eukaryota; kingdom Metazoa; phylum Chordata; class Actinopteri; order Cypriniformes; family Cyprinidae; genus Carassius; species Carassius gibelio. The sequence goes on along the minus strand of NC_068386.1, from coordinate 13,488,039 downwards.
GGTCTGGTGGATTACAAAGTTTGTCTTAAATTTTGAACACTTAAATGTTTCCATGAGTATATGCACACTGACGGCACCCAGGTTTGACCAAAATGCTGCTCAAATTCCCGCTGGCATTATACTACTGGAAACAAGTAATGTAAACCGAAACAAGTAATGTAAACCAAAACACCCAAGCCAGCTATAACTCTTTCAGATTCTCTCATACTGGACTGTTGATCAGCCCAGTCATGTCATTAGGAAATGTATTTACTGCTGTGAGTAGCTGTAAATGTGAACATATACTCGCATAAAGGATATAGGAAAAATCTGTTCAATTTCTCATTAATGCAATTATCTAATCAACCAATCACATGGCAGTTGCTTCAATGCATTTAGGGGTGTGGTTCTGGTCAAGACAATCTCCTGAACTCCAAACTGAATGTGAGAATGGGGAAGAAAGGTTATTTAAGCAGTTTTGAGCGTGGAATGGGTATTGGTGCCAGATGGGTGGCTCTGAGTATTTTACAATCTGCTCAGTTACTGGGATTTTCACGCACAACCATTTCTAGGGTTTACAAAGAATGGTACACATCCAGTATGCTGCAGTCCTGTGGGTGAAAATGCCTTGTTGATGCTAGAGGAGAATGGGCAGACTGATTCAAGCTGATAGAAGAGCAACTTTGACTGAAATAACCACTCGTTACAACCGAGGTATGCAGAAAAGCATTTGTGAAGCCACAACATGCACAACCTTGAGGCAGATGGGCTACAACAGTAGAAGACCCCACCCGGTATCACTCAACTCCACTACAAATGGGAAAAAGAGGCTACAATTTGCACAAGCTCACCAAAATTGGAGAATTGAAGACTGGAAAAATGTTGCCTGGTCTGATGAGTCTCAATTTCTGTTGAGACATTCAGATGGTAGAGTCAGAATTTGATGTAAATAGAATGAGAACATGGATCCATCATGCCTCGTTACCACTGTGCAGGCTGCTGGTGGTGGTGGTGTAATGGTGTGGGGGATGTTTTCTTGGCACACTTTAGGCCCCTTAGTGCCAATTGGGCATTGTTTAAATGCCACAACCTACCTGAGCATTGTTTCTGACCATGTCCATCCCTTTATGACCACCATGTACCCATCCTCTGATGGCTACTTCCAGTAGGATAATGCACCATGTCACAAAGCTCGAATAATTTCAAATTGGTTTCTTGAACATGACATGACATGACATGGCCCCCACAGTCACCAGATCTCAACCCAATAGAGCAGGGATCCTCAAATCTGGACCCTCGAGATCCACTTTCCTGCAGAGTTTAGCGCTAACCCTAATCAAACACACCTGAGCATGCTAATCAGTGTCAATCAATGTCTTTGGGATCATTCGAAAATTGCAGACAGGTGACTTTAATCAGGGTTGGAGCTAAACTCTGCAGTGCATTGGACCTCCAGGGTAAGATTTGAGGAAGGGGGCAATAGAGCATCTTTGGGATGTGGTGGAACGGGAGCTTCGTGCCCTGGATGTGCATCCCACAAATCTCCATCAACTGCAAGATGCTATCAATATGGGCCAACATTTCTAAAGAATGCTTTCATCACCTTGTTGAATCAATGCCACATTGAATTAAGGTGGTTCTGAAGGCGAAAGGGGGTCAAACACAGTATTAATATGGTGTTCCTAATAATCCTTCAGGTGAGTATATATTAAGGAAGCATATAGGTATAGTCCAGGACTAAAGTTGGTCAGAAAGTTGAGTATCCAACTGTAGACAGAATTGCATTAGGTCAAGTTTTAAGGTTTCTAGAAAAGCTTATATATATATTAAAAAAGACCTTAAATAGTTCCCCCAAAAATGAAAATGTTATGTTTATGTGCTTACCCCCAGGTCATCCAAGATGTAGGTGACTTTGTTTCTTCAGTAGAACACAAATGAAAATGTTTAACTCAATCTGTTGCAGTCTTTATTTCTCACACTTTTAGAGTATAGCTCCTTACAGGCTGTGTGACTTATGAGATGTTATTACCACAGTTTTCTGCTCTAGACACACACAAGCATACATGATTCACACGCAACTCTTTTGTCCTTTGCTCTCTCAGAGTCTGATGTTTCCAGACAATTATACTATGATGTACCCTAGATATATATCTTCTCTCATTTTTCTCGAACCATCTCTTTTACATTCTTTGCTCTCATACACATCATAAACATCTCGTCTCGTTTCTCTTAGTTCAGTTATCCCCACTGTACCAATCAAACCAATACTTGACACTGCAGTAGTAGATTTCCTTTAATGTATTCAGTAGGGGCATTTATCCAAAGCCACTACTAGTGAATTCAAAATTCAATCAAATGATGGCTGTGTAGCTAGTGACTTGCTTTACCAGTTGAGCTGTAACTGAAAAGTATTATAAAACACAGGCCTGAATTTTCCGATTCCTGTCCAAAAACATTGAAAAAGGTTGTATTCAACTTTTTGCATTCTTTTCACAGAGCAACCTATTGGATGAAACCATTCAGAATTCAGAAGAGGACATTTACAGGCATATCTTTCTGTATAGTGTTTGAATCACACCTAACCATTAGGCTAAACACTGAAGAAATCTAGAGATCACTGCTTTGCTCTCTCTTCTTTTGTATATATATCCTTAACCAAGCTTTACTGGTCATTCCAACCTGATAATCCCATACTTTCATCCTGTCTTTCTAACATCATGGGCTAAATGAATGAATGTCATGTCCAGGTCAAACTTGGAAAGGCTGTACTCCTTGACGTACCAGCCAGGCCATCAATTGTACACCACTCCAACAAACAGCTAAACCCAACAATAACAGGCGTCCTTGGGAAGTATTTCACAACCACACAAACAACTGCCCTGTTTATGCTCTTTAATGTAAAGAAAGTTAAACCCCAGTTCTCTGATAATGCTGTTTAACTCTTTTCATCTGAAAATGGAAAATTGGAATGCTTTACTATGTGGCCTTCCAGCCATCAAACCATGCAGATGATCCAGAATGTATGAGAGCATCTGTTCTTCGGTCAGCCAAAACTGTGCACCATGCCACACTTCTCTTGACTCAATGCCTGTAGGCATCTGATTCTAATTCAAGGCTCTGATGCTAGCTTACCAAACCACCACTCAGCCTATCCAGTCTCCCGTACCCAGGAGACAGTCAAAGAATGTGTGATGGTGCCATCACAGTGTGGTACAAGGGAGCTTCCTAAAGCCTTCACACTAAGCATCCTCTAAATCAGTGTGTCAGGGTTCTGTCACTTTGGTCAGTTTATTTTTGGATTGGCGATAGAACTCTGATACTTCTATTGTCTTATCATTGTAAACATGCAATTCCGAAGGGTGTGGTTTCGAGTTTGCTTGAGCCAAATGATCTGTCAACTTGTGTGGTGTTTTGTGTGTGTGTGGCAAATGGTTTGTCTTTACATTGGCCACATGCTTTAGTGTTATGTTTTGTCTTGTGCTGTGTGCATGCCGTTTTCTTTGGCTGTGTGCTTTCATGTTGTCATGTTTTGTGATTGGCTTTGGCATTGGCCATGGGTTTTTGTTTTGTTTGGAGTGAGCTTTTCATGGTTGTGTCTATGTGCCATGTGCTCTCCTGTCTGTTGTCTAATCTCTTTTTGCTGCCTGATGATTTGTTTATTTTCCCCACCTGTCCTCCCTCATTGCTGTCTCTTAATTTATTTTCTTTGTGTTTTCAGTCCTGTGCTAGTTGGTCATCAGTTATCCTGTAACTGACACAGTGGTTCCCAAACATGTTCCTGAACCCCTAGCCCCCAACACTGCACATTTTGTATGTCTCCACAATCAAACACACCTGATCATTGGCTCTTTAGTAGAGACTCCAGCTGTGTTTGAAATTGCCTCCTATATACTAGTCTTGCTTAGTCTACCTCAGTCACTATTCCGTACATTAGTTTACTAAAGCCGCATTTCCACCACTGGAACTTTACCCAGGAACTAGGGACTTTGGGCTAGTACTCTGTGTGTTTCCACCACAGGAAACAGGAACTAAATAAAGTTCAGGGTAAAAAAAATGCACCTCAGAAAGCCCCCGCTGGTGAGGTTGTACTTTTTGAAAGTTCCAGCACTTTTGGGGGCGGGACTTGGGCAATAAACATGCTGATTGGTTAAGATCAGAGTTCATGCAGCACTGTGATCTCAACCACCATTTATTCGGATCATTTTCAAATTACTTTTATTGTTTCATGAAATGTAATATTAAAAGTATTTCAAGCGAGAATGTAGTTGTTTAAAACTCAAATCTGTGGTTTATTTATAAAAACAGCGCCTATTTAAAAATGTGTTTCGCCGATTTCAGAGACGTCAGCTCCACGCGATCAGCAGGAGCTCAGTGATCATGTATCCACCTAGAGCAGTCTCAAATCGGCTAGTCCTTCTGACATTCACCACTGGCTCTGATGTCTCTTTAGTGGTTAAACATACAATATAATGTTTTGGGTAAATCAAACAGGTAATCTTTGGTTTGTATTCAAATTATGTAATTGATATAATATTTTGTTTCATTGTAATGGTTGTATATATAGACATTTCCCTGAACTAAGTACATTTCTGCTGCTATTATTAATTTTAATGAAAAACGAAAGGAGGCAGTGATATTTGATATCCTATTTCATTTTATTGTAATTATACTGTGAGGGAGATTGCAGAAGCCAAGGCGAGCTGACTGATCTTATCAAGTACTTGCAGAATAACCCGATTTGCGTGGTCGCGCGCGGCCATCGCACTCCAGAGTCGAATGTGCAAAGTTTGAACTACCGAGTATGTGTGTCCAAAATTTGCATACTTTGTATTGAGATACGTCACCAGATTATTTGCCTAATCTTCCCGGTACTTTAGGCTGTGGTGGAAACACAGAAAGCAACAGGTCTGGGGGGAAAATCGTTCCTGGGGGGAAAATCGTTCCTGGTAAAAAAAGTTCCTGGTACAATTGTTCTGGGTAATCTCGGGGGAAACGCATCATAATAAGAAAAGGAGTGCGCGAATGTGGATGCTGAGTGCACCAGAAGGGCTGCCACTGTAGCAGTTTATGCTTGCTGTTTAATAATCATTTTAAATGTGCAGCTCTAGTATTAAATAAAAGATTGATCTTCATGAAAACTATCATTTAATAATCCACTTAAAATAAATGTATAACTGTATATTACACTGTCCCCACATTGGACAAGTGGTTTGTAAAATGGATGGATGATTAAGCTGGAGGCGCCATTTTGTGAAATACAGGAATTAATTCTGCATGACCCTTACATTGCATTATGGGTATTCTATAGCCATTGAGTGTACATCAGTTGTACACCCGTTAGTGCGGTGCTTTATGGGATTGAATAAGTGTGCTTGATAACTTCCAATATGGCTTGATAACTATAAATGGCTGTCCCCGCAAACAGTGCCATATTTAAGGTTAACAAGCTCGAAGTCCTGACAAGGTTGTGTCAGACAAAAGTGTCCTAGCAAAATGTGCAGTGTTCACCTCCAGGGCTTCATGAACACAGTTGGGAACCACTGCTTCAACCCCCGGCACTCTATATTTTTGATGGAGGGGGGGTCTGATCCTTAGGATAGGTTTTAGAAGTACTAAAGTACTCGACCTGGATAATAGGTTTTGTGATGGAAATTGGCAGTGTTTCAACCCTTTAAAACATTGATTGGTCTACCTCATCAACAACTCAACAACTCTGTCTCAGACAAGACTAACAACAGAAAGGCCATTACTTAGCACTGTGATCTGTAAAGTATTGACTGGTTTTTGGTCCTTTTACAAGTCACCCTCAATATTCAGAAAAAAACCCAGATACACTGACACCGAAACAGCCCAACTATACTGTGAAGAGTTACTCAACCTCCTCCATTGTAGAATTGGGCAAGGGTTGTTTTTTTACCTGACAGCATAAAAAGCCATTTAAAGTTTTAAAATGATCCAAATCATGATTAAATGGTAATATGTGTTCTGTAGAAATATGTCCTTACTTTCTTACTCCTCTATTCTAAGCATTTTTGTATTAAACTTGTCCATCCTTCATAAAAAGTGATCACCATTTGCTACGTGTTGGAACATCACTTGCACATTAGTACATTGTTGTAGGATATGCTGTTCTGTATGATCTTATATGCTGTACTGTATGATTTTGATTGATATAATGTTTCCACAATTCACAAACATTTTTGTTGTTTCGATTGATATAATGTTTCCACAATTCACAAACATTTTTGTTGCTTCGGGTGAGGTTTACAATGGGATTACACTCTTGAGTCTTCTTTTACCACAAGAGAATATCACAAGGGAGTGTGGTATTCCCAAACATCTGTGGATATCAGGTATCTAATGGACTTTCAAGGGCTACACTTGAGTGAACAAACTGATCTGTGAAACTTGCCCATGTGCCCCTTTCTGAATGAGAGTATGTCAATGGATTTTTAAATACACTTTTCTTGTAGTCTTATAGGCTATACGTGTCCAATGACACATTGCCCGTACCTACCATTTAGAGTCAATTCCTTGTACAGTGTCCTTTCTGAATAGTCTTATGTAAAGACTTGACTAATCTTATTTCCACCGGAGTCAAGGACATGTACTGTGGTTCAAATGTTTTGTATTGAGCAAAGGCTGATTCATTTAGGTTTTTTAAGGCCATTTTAGTGACTGAAAACTGGTATAAGGAAACTGGTATAAAAGGTCCTTACTGTTTGCCAGAGTCAGTACCCTACCAAAGTGAATACAATCTTATATTTTGGTAATACATATCAATATACCATAATTACATGATATACACCCCATATTCACGGTTTATAATAATATGACCTGAATGTGTGGTTTTGATTTGAATTTTTTCTATTTAGTTGTTCCCTTTCACTGTGAGTGACAGCTCTCTAGTATTGTATTTATGCTTCTTGGAGGTACAGCTTGGGAATAAGAGAGAGGGATTAAGTCTAAATAATTGAAATTCATCTAAGAATAATGGGTAAAGTGTGGTGAATCAAGAACAGTCAACATCAAGAACACTATGGTGGAAATGAAAACCGTTTCAGTCCCTGAACAAAGTGGAGCCTTTCTCTTGGTGGTGCATGCATGCATCTTTGCCAGGACCTCCCTTGGGGTTAAAAGACAAGCATTTACATTTGTTGAGCCTTTGACTTGCTCAAAGGAAAGGAGTGAATGAATGGTCTCAGTGCCAGGTTTTTTAAATGTATTGTTTTATTTTTAGAGACTCAGTATTAATCTGGTTTATTACCTTGAACCGTGAGCAAGAGGAACCACATAAAAATATTATTATTTGTTTATTATAATTGCCTTTTTCAAATCTAAAATGTTTCTTGAAACAGATAACAGTCCACGTTGCGTATTAAGTGTTTTGGTTACTAGGTGCAAAGGTGTGGTTGATTCCAAAATCGGTTCTGTGACATTTTTGTCCCAGTACATTTAGCAACAGTATGGTAACTATGGAATATCTCGCAGCACTAAAGAACAAGATCTTCTCTGGGTAAACTGACGTCCTCGAGTTCTTTGACAAGAAACTTTAAGGAGCAAGACTGCACCCTGCAACAATCTCAAAGGCATGATGTAGGATGGTAGACAGTTTTTCTAACAAGCTCCTCCCACGACATCGGCAGCCATTTTAAGGTACGTTCCTTAGATACCATGCGCATAACATGCTTCCACACATTGGACTTTGAAATGGAGGCCCGTAGAACTGGAGGCGGGTCTTCCTCTCCATTCGCTTCTCATAGGTTCCAGTGGTCGGGTGTCACCAAAGAGTCCGGGTTGATCCACACTGTTTGGTGAATGTGCACCGAGTTGTGCTAACATCAAACATTTAATGATTGATTTTGTTTTAGATAATGAATAATGGTTCAAGTATCTTAAACTTGCATTGAAAGTTTTGGAATATCTTACGTGCGCATTGCGCATCGGGAAGGTCCACAGTCTTACAAAGGAAAACGGCAGCAGCAGGAAGCCGAGGACGACGGTGAGTACCAGCAGTCCTAAGGGGGAATGAGCTCATAGGGAGAAGCTTATACCGATTTGCTGCGGAAATAAACGGGGGGATATAACACCGAGTCTCTAATGCGCTACTTAAGATTTAAAACTAAAATTAGGATGTTGTTGATGTTTTGAAGGATCGCGAGTTCTTGTTCGTGTGCTCGAACTCCAGGTTTCAAGTATGCAGCCCATTTTGTTTTGTGACGTTGGACTTCCATGTCCCTAGCCTGCCAGCCAGCTTAGCTTCGTGCGTTTCTCTTTCAGCTTGCTCTGTTAGCATAATGTAAACAATCATATAAAAATTTAAATGGAACCATTTACATTTTAAGCATTAACACGGGTGTATTTGAGTACATTTACTGTACTGCTGATCATTTACTGACTAACGTTAGTCGTAGATTTTAGTCTTGGTGACACTTGCATCACTTTAAAAAAGCCACTGGGTTTTCACTGTTCAGCTATGAGGAGGGATTCCTCCTCCATCGCTTATTGTTGAAGGTTACCATGGTAAACTCTTTACATATGTATTTTTTTTCACGTTTAAAAAATAGGTTAGTTTCATAGTTGAAATAATTAGAAACTAGTATGTTTAAGATGTCCATAATAGTAAACTGATTTTTTGTATAGTTTTTTTTTTTATCTTGATACTTACATAAGACAAGTTTTCCCCCCATATAAATAAATGCTTGACAATGATGTTAGCCTTTTTTTCTTCTTTAGAGTGGATGACCAAGGAGAAAACAACGATAACAGGACTGCCTTTGCTTTTGGAATGTGTACTAGCATATTAGGGTGAGTAGACTTTACTAATATTTTGGGTTGTTTTCAATTCTTAACAATATGATCTAAGCTCATAGAATGCACAGATAAATATGAATTCCCCTGATGGGAATGAGAGGAATTATTACTGCACATTGCCAATGACACTTCCTCATTTATTTTATAAAATAATAGCCATGTGCTGCTGTTTGTTTACATGCCAATACTTGATGGGTTGTTTATAATAGAATATTCTATATGTTAATAGATATGCTAATACTAGGTTTTGTTTGTATGGCAACAGCACTGTGCAGCTTAATTTATTTATACTGTTGAATTAGTTCTTACATTTAGTTTACACATTTAGTAGTCGCTTTACAGGGAATATATATTTAGCTATTATATCAAACCACATCACACATTGTTTATTTTGCATATTATAGGTGTCTCTAATTACTTTATTTTATGAAAACAACAAAAAACTCTGAATGTGGCTCATGCTATGTGTGGTATTGTGTCTTTAATAATAATTACAGTTCAATTTGTTCTATAATTAAAGCATACTGGTCTTATTTATTAAGCCATGTTGTAAAACATGTTTATAATGCATTTTAAACATGTTTTCTGCCGAGATCGCAATATGCTGTGCTACAAAAATAGTGCTGAATTTCTACTATCTGTGCTGCATCTGTAAATGTACCTCAACAACTTTCTGCATTGTGAGTAAGTCACTCGCATATGTGACTAAATCCTCAATCTGGGCGACAAAATGACGTCTGATATTAGCCAGTGGCTAATAAATTCTCAGATTTTAGTCACCAGTCTGTGAATTGGAGGCTGAAGTTTAGCACAGATATATTTTCACTCGGCTTACACTGACTGAGTGCTTCAGGGTTTCACTGTCCGTCTAGCGATCAGTGATATTTTTCAGTTCATCTCAATGCATGTGTAGCGCACCTGTATTTGACATACCATAAACTGTAGTGTGAAGGTGCACGCCCTCGCTATTGCTTTCTCGTGCACACAATTGAGAATTGACGTGGTGCATGTAAACAATATTCTTTGTATTTTCCTGTCAAAATAACAGCGTTCCTTTTTGGAATTCTTCAGCTTTTTATAACTGGCATTAAACTGGTTTTCTGGTAGTGGGCGGAGCTAATGCACAAATGCAGTCTCTTTGGCTGGTGTTGTTCACCTTTTATCGTTCGTTTTGATTTCAGCAATTCAGCTTGAGCGAATGCACACAACCTGATAAATATTCATGAATCCAGCAGCTCATTAATCCTTAGCGTGTTTTATATTGTTGTTCTTAGTAGATTTTTTATCATTAAATGTCTTCGCAGTATAGGTGGGCGATATGAGCTAAAATTCATATCACAATATTTTACACACTCCAGGTGATATCGATATTATTATATTGCAATATAAAAATAATTACTGGCTCAATATTTTAACCTTTTATATATAACTAGAAAAAGTGAGGGATTGGACCTAGACCTGAAAAGTATTTATTTTTTTATTTTTTTTTAAATGCAAACGTAAAACATGAGGTAGGCCTGTATGATTTAAAGTAAATAACTTATGTTTGTGTCGGCCACTGGTTCCAAAACTTTTTCTTCTGGGCCCCCCTCTTGTAGAGAAAATATTTTCAAGAATGCCAACGATCTTTTATGCTTTATACAGTACACACTGCCATATTGTGTATATGTATTTTTATGATCAAAGCCGAATTTTCATCATCATTAAAGGGGGGGTGAAATGCTCGTTTTCACTCAATATCATGTTAATCTTGAGTACCTATAGAGTAGTACTGCATCCTTCATAACTCCAAAAAGTATTTAGTTTTATTATATTCATAAGAGAAAGATAGTCTGTACCGATTTTTCCCGGAAAAACATGAGCGCCTGGAGGCGTGACGTGTGGGCGGAGCTAAAGAATCACGAGCGCCAGTTGCGTTGAGAGCGTTTGGAAGCTGTGACAGCTGTGAAGGCTGAAACTGAACGAGAGCAGCAGCAGCAAGGACTCGCTCCGAGCGGGGCTCGAACCCGGGTCTCCGATGGGAGGCGGACGCACTAACAAGGAGGCAGAAATATTTTAAGCAGTTTTACTCACCGCCTGTGGTTCCAACACACAATCGTGACCCTTTTTCGTTGGGATTGCATCATCCTTAAGAAATAAACGATACGCAAATCCGTCGTCAAACTGGGCTTTGTTTGTAAAACAAGCATTTTAGAAATGCAGGGAACAAACACAAACACTTGCACAACTCCGTTGATGGTCTGTAAAAATAAACTCCATCCACTGGTCCCTTAATGCTGTTTCTCTTTAGGTAATCTGTGCAGGGTTGTCTTGCCCTGGCAACCAAAAACACTCCTCCTTTTGTGACATTTCGCGACGCTCTCGCTCTGATCAGTGATTGTCTGTGCACAGCCTCTCTCTGCTCTGCTATATGGGAGCGTGCGCTCTTCCGGCAAACGTGACCTCGGGACCCATATAAGGAAATTCCGCTCCATCTAACGTCACACAGAGCCATACTCAAAAAAAACTTTCCGAAACTTGTGACAAACCGGAAGGAGTATTTTTGGAACAGAAATACTCCTTCAAACGTACAACTTAATTTTTGAAACTTTGTCCATGTTTAGCATGGGAATCCAACTTTTTAACAGTGTAAAAAACTTTTAACAGTGTAAAAAACTCCCGGAACAATACTGAAAGCTAAGGCAAGATGGAGAAACAGATGATCATAGTTGTACAAGGATAGCCTTTTTTTAAATGAATCTATTAGCAGAGCTACTGAAAGGGGTGTTTAGTGCTGGAATTCCATTTATTCTTTGCTGAAACTTCTGCGTCATCATGAAGAGCGGGTTATGGTTGCCCAGCAACAGCAGACGCCACTGGAGCGCAAGCGCAGGCTAGAGTGCTTTGGAAATAAGGAGAGCGGCGCTCCTAGCGTTTTCCACACTTTTTCAGTCGCGACATCATGCAAATGTGGTTTTGTTTTGAAGGAGAAATTTTTTATTTTATTTTTTTGCTGGACTCGGTCAAGACCAACTAGAAGACTTGGCGAGTCCAATGGCCAAGTCCGAGACAAGTCCGAGTGCAAATTCAACGAGTCCGAGACGACAGAAAAATGTCTCGAGTCCGGACTCGAGTCCAAGACCAGACTCGAGTACTACAGCCCTATATGTAACGTTTTTTTTTAAATCGCGATAAGCTTTGGGCTTTGTTACTTTTTATTATAAGACAAAGCCTCAGGCTTCTGTCAATTTTAAGATAAAATGCAAACAATTTTTTTTTGTACACTTATCTATAGTGAGATATTCGCCTCCTGAATCAAACATATTTTCCTGTTTAATATTTGCAACACGAAAAAATTACGAATAAATATTTCAGTGCATGTTGAAAAAAACAAAAAACAAACATTTAATACAAACGAGTGTCTCATGAAATGTTTTTATGTGAAGACTGACAGGTGCACATACTTTTTTTTTTTTTTTTTTTTATAGATACATTTTTTGGCGGAGTGTACAGGTTTAATATATACAATTTTACTTCATGCAATGTAACATGATTTCATTGTCGTAATTTTGACTTCATTTCTAGGGCAGAGGAATCTGATTAGCCATGTGCCGGGGTGTGTAAGGCTCAATATTAGTTCTCTCGTTTCAATTAAAAGCTCCCCCTCAGTTTGGCGGGCCCATATAAGTACTACCGACTTTTTTCATGGGAGGAAACAAAATCTGACAGGGTAGCAGAGATGGACAGAACACCGGCCCGGAGCGTGCAGTGCTGGCCAGCGGGGGAAGGGAGAAAACGCCAGAGGGTAGAGCCGCCAATATCTTTTTTTTTCATAAAAATATTAAATAGGTTATTGTTATAAATGCAGACATTAAAATTAATGTTCAAATTAGTGCCGTCATTTAGGCTGTTCACAATGTGTTTTAGCGCGTACTGTGTTTTATGATATTCTGTTTTAACTCGTAATGTGTTTTAAACCTAATATTCATGTCTGAATTAATCTGTTCTAATCTTAATTAATCTGTAAATTTTTACAAAAAATTTTATGAATGTTCAAGCTCATTTTAAAAATAGAAATGTCCTAGGATCCTACAGCCTTTTCAGTTGTTAAAAGACGGACTGTATGTTAATAAGTGCCGTCATTTGGTTATGTTATATTAATGTTTCAGCAATCATACAACCATTCATTTGTTTGGGAGTAGAATAGACCTTTCTCTGATGAATTAAACAGTTTACCATATACAGATTGAAAGCCTGAATAGTCATTCCCTCTCTCTCTTTTTATGGGTGTGTGTTTATGCATGCATGGGTGCATGCACGGGGAGCGGGGGCGATTATCGACTACTAATCGAATAATACCCAGTGATTATCGATTATTACTTTTGCTTGAACTGCACATCAATACTGTAGACGAGAAGACCGTAAAATAAAACTGACAAGGAGAACAGTTAAATAATGTGACCATTTTGGTGCAGCTGAGACAGAATAGCATACGCTGTTTATGTTCAGTTGATTTTCTCCAAAATGGCCCCAGGGTAACGTGGAGGATTAAGTCATTCTTTTTATTTTATTTGCGTACAAAAAGTATTCTCATAGCTTCGTAAAATAATGGTTGAACTCCTGATGTAACTGGATTATTTTACTGCTTTATTTGCAAAATTTCTGGACCTTAATCATTGTAGTTACATTGCTGTCTATGAGAGGGTCAGAAAGCTCTCAGGATTCATCAAAAATATCTAAATTTGTGTTCTGAAGATGACAGTGATCTTACGGGTTTAGAACAACATGGGGGGGGGGGGGTGCTACATACAGCCAAGAATAGCGAAACTTTTACACTTTACTCTTGTTAGTTCTTCTGGTTTATGTCTTTCGGTCTCATCATCTTTTTTCTGACTGGGCCAAGTTTGTGAACATAAATGTAGCTTCTTTCAGTCAGAGTCAGTATATCATTTCTTCTACGGGCCCTGTTTTGTGCATGTTTTATCATGTTGTACAGTATGAGATGGCCCTCCCTAAGCGGTTTCAGAAAAAGTTGGAAACACACCTTCTATGGAATTCTAAGTGAATCTTCTATGTAATTGTATGCAGCAGTATTAAGATTTGTCTTCCTAGAGTTTTTTTGTTTTTGTTTTTTTATCCATAATATTTGGGGAATCTCTGCTGTCTAATGGTGCTGCTACACCGTACCAGCTCAACTTGCCTCGCCTCGTCTCACCTTTGTTTGGTTTTTCCACTGTGTAAAAGTTGTACCTCTACCTGCTTCCAGGTACTTTTTTCGTATCACCTCTGGTGAGGTTCTGAGCGAGCTGACGCGATACTAAAATGAGAGAGAATCGTCACTATTCACTGCATCATCATTGCACGAGCCAGAGAGTATCCTGAATAACCCTGCCATTTTTAAATAGTTTTGCTGCCCTCAGCCTCTCCTGAAACAATGTTTGTCTTCTTGCTGTGAGAAACAGCCACATCCCGAGGATCAAAAACAGCATACACTCGATTTCCTCCATTGTCCTGTGTGTGTGGGTAGCGGGTGTGTGTGTCACGTAGAAGATTACTTCACAGCAGTTTTCTGCGGCATCGCTATGACGACCAGGTACTATTGTGGAGGTACTATCTGCAATGGAAAATGGAGCGAAAAGTGAGCAGAGTCGAGTTGAGCTGGTCCTCTTAATGGAAATGCACCATTAAGTCCCGAGCATGGGTCATGGGATTGAAAATTGCATTTTCAACACTAAACAACAGTCTATTGTTTTAAGGCAGAGATCCAACTCATTATATCCATTTATTAATCTTCAACGTTAGGTTATTTTGTTTACCCTGCTCTGCTAAAACTTGTGCATAGAACTGGCACAGCCCAAGGGTACATCAGGGGCACATGGTGGTTATGCCTGTGAACATCCTTATCAAATTTAGAAATTTCAAATGGGGCTCCCTACAGTCCCATGAAATTGTACACACACGCTGCAGTGATCGCGAGTCCACAAGATTGCAAACACACATCTCAATGTTTGGGACAGATCCCAGGTTTTCCACAGGCCTTGCTAAAGCCATGTGCACTTTCATTATTGTTTAGTTTCCATTGGCTGCAAAGACTAAATCTTTAAGTAGGCTTAGTTAGAGGTGCACTTTGGCTGGTTCTTTGCTTTTACAGTACTGTCTATGGTCTTGGGTGTCATGCATACACTCCAACAGATATAGACTGTATAAAGTTTGTTTGCTGCTACACATCAGCATTTATGTTGTAAGTTTTGTTCTCTTTCTCGGTTTCATACTCCACATCAATAATGGACATTCTTGGATTGAATCTCAATTTAATTTTGTGTTTTGGTGGTGGTCTGTGGTGTTGTAAGGCTGCTTCACTGTATGGGGATGGGACAGCCGTAGGTTTTCTGCCTGCAGGGGCGGCTGTGACCCAGTGCATGTTCAGGCTAGTTGTTGCTGCTGAATCTCTCATTGGTATGTTCATGGGAGCAGCGGATCATTATGGTTGGTTTCATCCAACAGAAACGGAATGTTTGGGCATTTTCACTCATTCTTACTTCATTACAATTTTACGAGTGCCCATATTGGTGGAACTCTTGCAGTGGACTGAATTAGAATGTCATAAGCCTTTCATCATTTGGAAACTGCTATGGAGTTGAAATATTAGATAGGTATGCTTGGGCTGTTTAAGTTGTGTGTTGTTAGACTTAAACCTAATTTAACCTATGGTTAAAATTAAATTTAAGCACACTCTGCAGAGATGTCGCAGTCTTGTTGCAGTGTGGTATATGGTGCTGCCTGAAGTGTACATATGAAGTGATGTGACATACAGCCAAGTATGGTGACCCATACTCAGAATTCGTGCTCTGCTTGCGCACACACACAGAGCAGTGAACACACACACACTGTGAACACACCCAGAGCAGTGGGCAGCCATTTATGCTGCGGCTGCCCGGGGAGCAGTTGGGGGTTCAGTGCCTTGCTCAAGGGCACCTTAGTCGTGGTATTGAAGGTGGAGAGAGAACTGTACATGCACTCACCCCACCTACAATTCCTGTCGGCCCGAGACTCGAACTCACAACCTTTAAATTGCGAGTGCAACTCTAACCATTAGGCCATGACTTCCCATATGAAGTAGTTGTTCCCTCTGTCAAAATTGATGGGGTTGAGGGTCTGTCTATAAAAACATTCCTCATCCACTACACAAAGTGGAATGCATTTTAATGGCAGTAGAGGTATGTCTGAAATTGAAGTAAAACACAGCTTATTGCTTTTCAAATTTGTCCTGGAGATCCCTCCACCACAGCACAATTTTAGCTGTCTCCCATGTTGGACACAACAGTTTTGAGTCCTGTGGTCTTAACTAATGAGCTGATGTATTGAATCAGGTGTGTTAGAATGAGGCATGTTGCCTGTGATAGTAAAAGAATCCTTGAAGTTGTTGGAATGTGGATGGTATATCCATTTGACATGGGTATACTTTGGTTGATTGACAGGTTTGAGAACC